>NC_143384.1:49909570-50236876 GCF_980474605.1 Leiobunum rupestre | reverse complement strand
AGTATCGACGATGTGGCTGTTATATAAAAAATTTAATTTCCATTGTGGAATTGTAACTGTTCGTGTCTCAGTTAAGGGTGAGTTATAAGTGATGTTCTATTACCCATGTCTATCGCCAAAACACTGACGTCGTGAGTACAAGTACCCTCACGTGATAGCAGGGATAGAGGGATGGACACCAGAAAATTGCAGGTTTAATTTAAAAGACATTTAGTTTTTATTAAGCACTGTTGTGGCTTATGAACGTTTCCACTCTTTTCGAGTTCAATTGCCTTTTTAATACCTTTCTTGTTAATTTGCTCTACTTTCAATTATCTTTATTCCAGTCATTCATATTTTATATGATCGGAGTTAACATTTTAAAAATCTATTTACTATTATTATAAAATATTTAAGTAGAAAGTTATTTTTAAAATACAGTTAAATAGTTGGGTCGTAACATTTGTTAATTCCATGATAAGATAATTTTAAGAAAAAGAATAAGATAAGGAAATAAAGTTTAATGTTAGTAGTTAGGGACCCACTTTCTAGAGCGGTGGGGGGCGCAGCGCCCCTTCTTCACATGCGTAGCGATGGGGGACGAAGCCGGGAAACGAATTCCCCCCCCGCCCACGTGCCACGTGTTCATCGAGGCGTGACGAGAATGAGTGTTTTGAAAAAAAAAGTGTTGTAATTAATTAGCTGTGTACGTGTTTAAGAATTGTACCGAAGCACTTTTAACAATAAAACTCCATTTTTTTATAATTGTTATTATTGTCCTATAAAGGGAACACCTACGGATGAATACATCAAACTAAATAAATTAGCAAAGAAAAAGAATGGTTTTGTTGAAAGAATAAGAAAGCGGGAAATTGAAGAATTTTTAGCACGAAAAGCTGCATTTATTGGAATTCATAAACTTGACAGCCTAGTGGACAAAGTTAAATCTAAACTTCAGAAGAGCGGAAAAATGATTCACATCGGAAGCCAAGTTTGCTTTAAATCAATTGTCAGCATCAGATTTTCAAATTCAACACCAAGAGAAGTAGTGGAAAATGCGAACATACTGTAAGCATACATATCTACTCTAAAGACCTGGTGTTCACAAAATGTATCAATTAAAATATTTGTTAGCAATGAATTGGAATTTTTTAAGTCGCATACCTCGGCAAAAAGTCAATAATTGAAAAAGAGCCACATCTTCAATGTTATTCGGAAAAAAACAGTGACCATTTTTCGATGATAGTTATTTGTGTTCCCTCAAAAACCAAGTAAAATAAAATTGCTGAAAGTAACTTGACAAAATAAAAGGATTTTAATTTCTTTGAAAGTAAGCTCAATTATTAAAGAAATGGCCTTTTATCTTTTGACATTTGCTTTCGCAAGAAATTGAACGACCACTCCGCGAACACTGTATGTATTAGGCTAGACACCAATTTATCTCTTTCAGTCGTGATAAATCTTTCAGAGTCCTGTCGAATGCTTAAAAAATCGACAACATATTCAAGTTCCAGAAGAAACTATTGAGTTTTTCGTATCTTTAGTTATATAACATTTCGGTGATCACTCAAAAATCCAAAGTGAAACTGAAATACATTAATTTTATACTTTATTTTGCACATGGTTTTGAACTGATTTTTTTTCAGGGTTTCAAAATATGTTGAAACGGGCCAAGTTATTTTTACTCTCAGAAGAAGTAACAAAAAATGGACAATCTTCTTATTTCAAGGTCATAACGTTGTTACCAAGGCGATCATCCTACCGAACTTAAAAAACGTTTTCGGTTGTTGGATTGTAGGAATCATCGTATCTCTTGCAGTGTTCCATTTTCAAATGATATTCTGGAATTTGAAAAGAGATGATAAATATAAACACGAATGTTGACCAAACCCACATCCATCCTTTATCAACTACCCAAATCGAATCGCTCCGGAAATCAACAGATATTATTTATGAAAACGTCAAATCAATCGACTAACGTAAACAAATATTTGTATTTAGACGGAGTAGAGGAAAGTTTGTTGTAAAGACACTCAAAATGCTTGAGTAGCTGAATTTGTGTTGCATTTTAGATTAGATCGATTTTATTTAGAAACAAAATGCGAGGGGCTAACCACTTCCTTAAATTCTGTACACCGATTACAGCGAGGACAGCCTTTGGTGGTGCTAAATCTGTTATCGATTACGTAATCACTTTAGTGCAGTCAAAGCTACGGGCTTGTACACCGATTACGGATAGTGTTCAGCCCCTCTTTAAAATTCATCTGGTTATGCTTTCATAAAATTATTTTATATTTAAAACCGATGTCTTATTCCTTGAGATTAAATATATTTTAGAAATGATTTTTCGTTGTAATACTGCAATTTATGCTATGAATGTTTTAAATAAAAAATTTCTTGCAATAAGGTATGCTTTTAAAGCTATGTCGATTCATTATAACACGCACAATAAATATTTTTAAATACCTGTTTGTAACCATTTTTTCTAAACAGCGGTTAAATATACAAATAAAACGCACATAATAATGATAATTATCAGCTAGGCTAATACCCAAAGCACCACCTTAAGCCCAAGTCATCTAGCGACTTATAATTCCTTTAAACAGGTGGCCGAGTATCAAATACTTCGATTTGGTAATTTTGTTTGTATTTTTAAGCGGTTAATTCTGTTTAGTTTTCTGCATTTTTACAACCTTAATTATCATTTTTCTGCAATTAATATATTACTCAAGGTCTATGAGACGTCCCCCTAGCTTGGACCTTTACATTTTATTTTAGTTAAATAACAATTTTTACAAAAAGAAAATACGTTAATAATAAATTTTATTTAGAAAATTAAGTGAAAGGTATCGTTAAGAAGCCCTGAATGGTAAAATCCCAGCACAACAGCGAGACTCTACTTTAACCAAAACTGCTATAGAATTAAGCTTTTGTACGTTTTCGGTAATTTTGCAATAGTTTTAAATCATAATTTATTATATTTTTGATAAAAAATAGATTACCAAATCAAATAATAAGGCTAGTGAATGGAACTACTAGCATGACAGCAATTAGGTTATCAATGCAAGAGTCTCTTTAAGAAAGAGATCGTGTAGCGTATAAATTTTTGCAAAAATAATTATTGGATTTTAAAATTAAACGATTTGTAGGGACTACAGTGCTTTCCTAAACAGCATTTGTTTAATCAGCATTTTCCAAAACAGCGTTTTTCAAATTAGCGTTTTGTCCAAATAGCGCTTTGTCATAACAGCGTTTTCCAAAACAACAAATTGTTCAAACGGCGCTTTGTCATAACAGCGTTTCTTTATACAGCGTTTCCCAAAACAACAAATTGTTCAAACGGCGCTTTGTCATAACAGCGTTTCTTTATACAGCGTTTCCCAAAACAACAAATTGTTCAAACGGCGCTTTGTCATAACAGCGTTTCTTTATACAGCGTTTCCCAAAACAACAAATTGTTCAAACGGCGCTTTGTCATAACAGCGTTTCTTTATACAGCGTTTCCCAAAACAACAAATTGTTCAAACGGCGCTGATTTCTATAGCACTAATAATATAGGCCTATTGTAATACATATCTTTCTGGAATTTCGGCAAATTTCATTACCTAATGGTTTCTGCCGATAGTTAGTATTGCAAACTTACCTAACCTAACTTAACCTAACCCTTGAAGTTCATATGTATGTTATACATTTTCCATCGTCAATTCATATACATTTTAAGAAACCGCTGTCTTGACCAAAACCGCTGTTTCAAAATCGCTAATTTGAGAAACGCTATATTCAGAAACGCTGTTTATGGAAAAAGCTGTTTTGACAAACCGCTCTTCTGAGAAACCATTAACCAAAAAACGCTGACTAAACAAAACGCTCTTTCGACAAACCGCGGTATTGAGAAACGTTATTTCAACAACCGCTGTTTTAACAAAGCGCCGTTGCAACAAAATGCTGTTTTGAAAAGGCGCTTTTGAAAACGCTATTTTAACAAATGCTATTTTAGTCAAGCGCTCTATTCCCTACATACCAATTAAACTTGGACACTTAAGCCTATTCCGGTCAAGAAACCTCTTCCAGTCAACAAAATCCGACAACTTAAATAAAATAGGCTTAAGCCAACGATAGGATGTTGGTTAATTAAGGCAAAACATAATCCGTAACTAGTAGTCACGCTGCACTTTCTCGTTAGAGACGGCTGCGAAAGGTCTCAGAATATCATAAAGATTGTGAGAAGAAAAAACAACACATCCATTTAAAAGAGTTGGAAATATTTATTTAAAACTCTGCAACTAAAATTGGTCATCATAAATAAGTGATACTCTGCAGATATTATTAAGAAAGCAAAAGTTTTAAAACTGATATTTCCTTTTTTTAAATTCACATTAGAGCATTAAATCTAACGTTCATGGGCTCATTCCGAAAGGAAGGGTCTCACATGCTAAATGACATTGGATGCTGGAGGGCTCCGTTAGTCACATCTGTTTGTAATTCGATCGGTATTGTACAATTGCCATTTAAATATTGTTTCAGTATCGCAGTTGGTAAACCAGATGAAACGATAGTTTATCTCAAATAGTTTTTTCAAAAACTGTTTTCCGATTCTGATTCAAACCGAATTGTTTATAGAAAAAGGAAAATCCCACATTTCTATAAAATTTCCAATGACAATCTGATTTGTGTAAAGTAAAATAGGCGAATCCCGTGTTTTTCATGTTGATGTTATGGCGACTTGCTTCAAGGAACCCGGATTGACATTTACAGTTGTGAGGGATTTCAATTAAATAATTCGTTTTATAGACATAAATGACAGCATTGAATTCTTATATGGGCGAAAAGGTCAGTAGCTTTAGGTTCGTGAGAGTGTCTTGTATATAGTTTGGGTTAGGTTGCGTTAGGGTCAGGGTTAGGTTATTTTACGAATTAACTCTTGATTTTTTAAGAAAAAATAAAACCACAATTTGTTGATCATTTCGGCTTTCAATATAAACATTTTGATTATGTGGTAACTGCTTTTCGGTTGTCGGTTAAATGTTCGTCGATCAAAAGGGCCACTGGTTGATCACTTGTAAATTGATTAAAAGGACCCTTTGTTGATCACTTGGAATTTGCGCAAATGGAACTAAATCAAGGACTACCTCTAGCTGTCGCAATATTTAAAATACCGTTTAAAACATATAAAGTATATAATTATCATAGAGAGTAGTATCGCCTGAAATATATTTGCTCCTTTACTGGAATATTCTGCTTTTGGAAAGTGCATCAGAGAAACATATTAAGTCAATAATTAAAAGTTTATACGTATTGTAAAATGTAAATCTTAGATCATAAATTTATCCATGAATATTCAACTGGTTTACCGTAAGTCGCTTCTCAATTGATAGAAGGCGGAGTCTATTAGTTATGTAGAACACTGTGATTGGCTGTCAAGGGTTTATGAAAAAACTACGGAATCTAGTTCTTTTGAATTATTATTTTGCATTTTAACGAAAATGATACTCACATTGGTTTTTCAATAAATTCCATATTTAAATTAAATTAAGCTTCGAGAAAAAGGGTCTTCAGATTTTAGTCGGTCTAAGGTTGATTTCAATCGTATTTTGTTCATTCAAAAGATACAAAACCTTTCTCAAAAAGTTGTAATTATTTCGACGAATTTCTGCGAGGATTGGAGAAGTTTAGGCACTTGACATCGTTCTATTTGTCACGGATGGGCGCGAAAATATGCTCCATCTGCCATTGCCACATCAATGTTATTCGAACTTCCCTTCAACCTTAGCGTTATAGGCATAGGAATACCGACGAAAAATAAACTTGTGTGGCAAAGTGTTGTTAATTTCGGAAATGTACGGGTTGTTCTATTAAAACTTAAAGAAATTAATGCATTATACTCAGATATTGATATCGAACAGTGCACCATGGACTTCATTTTTGATGAAGAAAAAAAAAGGAATATTACCAATTACTTGGATACAAATTCAATGATACAGAAAATGACAAAACCACAAGAGAAATATTTATATCAACGCTATTCAATTCATCCCGTCAACGGAAAAAATCCAGCAATATTTTAGAAATTTTTTAGATGAAACGTGTTCATGCGGAACCAATTAGTTTTTTATGAATGGAAATTGGAAATGTTGTTCTTTCTAGATCTATTTCCCACAGGATAATTTTATAAACATGCAGAAAGACCTTACGGCCAGTTAAACGCATCAGAATACGTCGTCTCTAGGATCATGCACAAAGATCGCAGATTTTCTTTGAACGAACAGTACCTTTTCCATTGTTTTAACGACACGGACATTAGATCTCTCATAAACGGCATTTATTTTATGTTGAGAACGACAACGGAGCAAAAGGTTTCTGTTCATAACAAAGTTCACGATTTTAGCGGGAAAATAAAAACATTAAAGGTAGTTTGACTGCTTTTAAGCAGAATATGAGAGGCACCCCAAAATTTTGGTACAAAAGACGATTTGAATTAAGAAATATGATGGAAATGTACGGTGCTCCAGCATGGTCCCTATTTCTAAGCGGCGCCGAGTACGATTAAAGTGAACTACACGACAACCTTCGGAAATTTCGCGCGGATTCCCGCAGTATGCGTCTGAGTTACGTATCTTTTGTTTGACATAAAAATAATCCTGTACTTGGAGAGGTGTAAAATTATTTTTGGAGAGTCTAGTATCAATCGCGTGGTGCCTCTCATTTACATATGGTCTTGTGGGTTAAAGACGCCCGGGGAATGGAATCGACACTGAAGAATGCGTCTTGGACTTTATTACGAAATACGTCACTTGCTCGCTACCCGACAAAACTAAGAGTTCGACTTTATTCATATATAATTCAAAATACCAAACTCATAAATGCAATCCTACCTGTCTAAGAATATGGATATTCAGTTTCTCGTGGACAACGAAATGCCGGTAGCAAGATGCATAACCAAAAAAAAAGTCCGATCTCGAGTGTGTCTGGGAGGATTTTTCCAAGTTGGAAATACAAAAAAATCTTTGGGCGTTAGGTTTTAAAAGACTAAATCACAGGGAATGCGGTTCCTAAAAAGTTGAAAATCGCGTATTAGGCCAGCGTTTGTATGGGAAGTCAGCGTCCATTATTTATATAAACACAGCTCCTAAAGATAAACGAAGACGTTTAATGAAATCGCTTACGCAACTTAAGGAACTCAAGGATTCTGATCTTGAAAGTGACGATATTTTCTAGCCAAATATGGTGAGCGACGTATATCCAAATAGGCTATATAAATTAGAAAATTGGTGACTTTACGATTTCTGTCACTTATATTACCGGTTAAACAAGAAAACATATTTTAACCAACCTAACAAGGTTATTTATATCTTTCGATTGACACGTATACACGTACCGTAGCCCCGATTTTAAAAAGGGACAAAAATTATACAAAAAATGGTGTTTATTCTTTTAAATATTACTAGTATCAAGGGACAGATATCAAAATTATTATGCAACAATCTCAATTAAATAGTAAGTTTTTTTTTAAATTTCTTAAAGTATTTATGTGGCATTTTGATGGCTAATAAATCAAAATTCCGCAGAAATACTCAAATAAATAATAAAAAACTTGTTATTTTATTAAAACTGACCAAGAACGGTAAAACTATTTACTTAAATGTTGTTTCTAACATGGCACGAAGAAAGCTTGCTTATCGGCTCACATTTGTTCGATGAACAATCTTTCCAAAACGAACTTTCTAGCCTGGAATACATGATGCGTTTCCACGAGAAACTCATACAACTTATGAAGACTGCAGACAACCTAAGAAAGAAAAAAATAAAACGAACTGAGTGACCACACTCGACATTCTGAACAAGATGACCCTCAAAAGGCTTTTCATGCTAAAGCAAACATTGAGGCTCAAAACGCTAGTACTGTGCAGTCCAAGCTGATTTGTTTTCTAATTCTGCATTTAGTGAAAACCTTTGGTCAAAAATATTACTTCATTACAAAGCATCAATTACATATTTTTAAGCAAATTGAAAATCCATTTTCTCATAACGTGGATAAATCTTAATTATTCGTAAGCGGTTCTGGTGGTTATTGTAAAAGCTACTTAATAAATACAATTCAGCTGTTTGTATGTTGTACTTATAAAGGCTCGAAATGAATTGCATTAACTGCTCCGACAGGCTTAGCGGCACCAAATAAAGGAGCTACCACAATTCATCGTTTTCTTTTGTTTGCCGGTTGAACATGGCCACACAGCTAAGAATTATACATTGGGGGAATAAAACTTGGCTTCTATGAGAAACGCTTAGGGGTCATTCCATATGATTTCTGCCAATCGTGTCACCATGGGTCAATTGATTTTTTTAATTTTCCACACAGATAAATATGCTTAAAAAACGGGGATATCCAAGTTTTTAGCTGAAAATATTAAGAAGTTATAGAATAATCCCAGTTTAACCGAAACCCCCCCTTTTTGGTACAGCGTACCTCGATTTAAGTACCCCTTCGCTTAAAGTTTAATAACTTTTTAAATATAAATTTAATTTTAAGAGAACTAGACTATCTTAAACATTTCGGCAAGGCAGATTCAAAGGTGCAGACTATATAGTCCTAACGGGAATTGGTACCAGGTTATTGGATGTCAAAATCTACATTTTAATTTTTGGGGGGGTCTCATTCGAGGTGCTTACAAGTCATATGGGTGATTGAAAACTCATAATACAATAACACCAGAGAGTGTAAAGATTATGAGAGGCGTCTCTTTTTCAAAAAAGCGTACTAACTTTTTTTTCCCCAAAAATGTCCACTACTACCGTAAGAGCGATGGCGCCACCAGTGGCGCCGTTATCACAGCGCGTGCGTTTCGATGTTAGGTTTAAAAGAGACGCAAAAACTTTCCAGATTTTTAATGCTAGTTTTACAAGGTTTTTAAATAATTTAGTAGGTCTGGGGTATATTCTTTTGTTTTAAATTGTAAAATATCGAAAACAAGAAATCCTTGTTTATCTTTTTTTAAGTTTCCAAAGGAAAAAGCCTGGTAAATTCGCATTTTCATTAGATAGGCTTATTGGCATATTAACTTAATATACATTTTAGTTCTATTTTGTGGCTGAAAATTGTAAATAATGATGGACTTACAAATAAAACTACGGAATATTTACACGTTAACCATAGAATTTGCTCGAATCATTTCATTGATGCCAGTTTCATGAATATGAGAACTAAAAATAGGCTCACACCATCCGCTGTGCCAACAATTTTCAGTCTTAATGACTCTACACCATTGGAAATTTCAGAAAATGGTAATTTCAATTCAAGCCTTGCTACTCCTCTGGGAAGATCTAAATGATAATTTTGGTTTTAAGTTTTTATTAACGGACAGGATTAGCCAAGATTTTGTAGATAATTTTCTTGGATCTATAAGACAGAAAGGAGGCAACCGTGATCATCCCAATAGACAACAATTTCGAGCTGCATACAGGGCTGCCTCTGTAATAATCTCTTGAAACCACCGGATTCTAATTGCATTGATGATTTGGATGAGTTCATTTTAAACATTGACACTTTTAAAACTGCAACTCCAGGACCGGATGAAGATTTCTCCAATTTTGAAAATCTTGTAGTCTCGCAAAGCCAGGGGCAATGTTCCGATGAAGACTTAGAATTTTGTAAATCTATTGAAAGTCCAAACCTGCTAAAACAAAATGTTCTTAGTTACATTTCAGAATATCTAATTCACCGCTGCTACTCAAACCTTCAATGCTCTTCTTGCATAAGTCAACTCAAAAAATACAATCCAATTGTTGACCCAACAAATCTGCTCTTTTACTTTTAAGCTTTCAAACCAACAAAGAATTCTTCTATCAGCTGTTCAGCAGCCTCATCGTACCAACTGATAGTTTCTTCAAATTTGTAACGGAGACAAATTAAGTATTTGACACCAGTTTTAAGCTTTTATCGCACATGACAAATATTAAAGGACGTTTGGAGAGATTCATCATTCAAAGAATTGACAAGAAATATTTTAAAGCTAATGAAGATTCTCCATGTGCAACTGCTTACCAAAACATGATATCTTTTTTCAGAGAATTCTGCATACATAGTTCCCTTAAAAAACAAGATCTCAACCATGAATGCATGAAAACCCAGAAAAGATAAGTTAGGAAACTGTTAAAAATACAATATTAATCACATTTTACCAACTTCAATGTTTCCTCGTATTTTTTAACTTCTACCGCTCTGTTCTCGTTAAGCCTCGGCAATTTCATAAAATTTCCAATGAATTTGCTTGGTTAATCAAACAAATTAATTCTTTTAGTATCAAAATATTATAAATAGTCCGCTTTCTTGTACTTACGTTTCTTTATTTTTCATGGAATTGAATTTTATTAATTTTAAATTAGCATAATTCAACTATGTTTAACAGCCATGACTGATGAAAAATACTTTCCGGATGTTTACAAAATTTAAAAATTTTCCAGTAGCGACATCGTGTGTCGGATAGTATCGTAACCTCTCCTATGGGCGCGTGCTCTCAAAATCTTGTACGAAATTTTAACGTTACGGGAATAGGAAGAGACGCCTCTCATAATCTTTACACTCTCTGATAACACTAAACAAGAGCTTTAAAATAAGCTCTTAAAAAAGGGTATTTTCCTATTTTTTATTTGACGGATCAAAAACTATTTTCTTGAAATTCAACACTTTTATATTCTTTCAATAATACATAAAATGGTTTAAGTCTTATAGAAGTTATTAATACGTATTTAACGATGCGTGATAAATAATGATCGAATATTTTCTAAATCATAATCTTTAAGAACTAATGATCTAGCTCGGTAAGAAGTCGCTGTGGGCGTTGATTTTAGTCGCAAAATCAAGTTAAAAGGTACATGACATTTGTCGTCCCGTTTAGGCCATGACAGACGGTTAGTGTCCTTTTCTCTTTTCATAAACTTTAAGAGGAAATAATTTTCCTGTGGACAGGTTTCAAGTACCATTCCTACGTACCAGTCTCGATCATAAATCGCTGCTACATATTGACCGATTACCACGTCACGAAATAAAATACGCTTTTCCTCGTGAGAGTATTCTAGCGCCACTTGAACTCTTTGGCCAAAATCATCGGCAGATATTCTATACATTAGAAGTTCGGTTTTTGAGACTGGAACAAATTTGTGGTGACTTCGAGTACTTAATATTGTACTAGCTTTCGATAGCCTCGACTCAATCGCTTCTCGGTGTTGGTTAACAAGTTCTTTAGTAATATAAAAGAACTTTATAGATGGAATATTTTTGTCGGCCCACTCGAAAAACTGAACTGGTGTTTGAATTTGATTTTGCGTTGGTTATTGAAGAGAAGCTCTCGAAACAAGGCGTTTTGCCGTACCTCCAATCCCATCGCAAGGGCTTTTGCCATGGCTAGTGGAAAAAAATTCAAATCAGCCGTAACGCCAAAGTCGGACTTATGGTGGCAAAGATTGATAACAATTTTACAATTTTTATATTGAGACGTGGCTCCATCACTAAAATAATGTATATGTTTTAGATGTGGAAGGTCATCTCGAAGGTATTTTACTAAAACAGATATATAGATATTAACAGACGCTGCACCGTGGTCCATTTCGTCGGTAACTATGCAGGAGCTAAGAAATTTCAATTCCTTTTGGCTTTTGTAATATGACGCAAAAGGGTCAAGAGTGGCCCAATGGAAACCTTGGACAGCGTCTTGAACGACGAAAGAATAATTTTCGGCGAAGTCTAACAGTGTAACTACTTCATTTTCTTTCAGACCTTCTTTCGGGTTTTTATGGTAAGTAGCTATGAAATGGTGGGGCATCGCGTAAGCCACGCATGTACTAAAATTTGGAACAAAATCACTAATTGACTCTGTAATTTCGACCGGCTTGGTTTGCCCTTCAACGCGTACCTATTGTTTGTAAGAAACATGGTCGTCGTAATCAAAATCGATTTCTTCAAACAATGTATTAAGATAAACATCGATGTTCTCTACACCTTGGCATTTTTCGCAGTCGTGAAGCATACATTGACGGTTCTTAAGGTCACACACCGTTTCAACATCAGAACTTTGTAATCAATTTTTACTGGCAAAGCTAGAGCCATTAATTTTAAATTTTGGTGTACCTCGCAGACGCATACATTATGTACACCTTTCGAGGTCACACACCTTTTTGGCCTTAGTGTGCAAAATTTGGAAAATCCCACTTTCATATGAGGAAAGCGTGTTTTGAATTGTATATAAATTTCACGTATATTTGATAGCAAAAGCCTCTTTTTCTTTTGTGCTTTGACCCCATTGTCTCGAACAGTAACGAATTACTTTCTGCCCAGACATATCCTTGAGGTTTCGTCTACTTCGTAAAAAGATCGCCCTGCAGCTTCAGTTTCCGTTGGAATTACGTTACCAAGTCGTAGCTCAACGTCTGGCAAAATACCGAAATCATTCTTTAAACGCCTCACTTTTTTCGCTAGGTACACAGATACATTAAACTCTTCAGTTATTTTCAAAATAGGCCACGGGTTTGGAATTAAAGTCAGTAATTGGCATTTTACTCGCTTTGACGACTTGCTTACTTTTTCTTTTAACTGTAATATTAAGGTATCAAAGTCATTGGCACTTTTGGGTTCACATTCGCTTTCTCTAATATTAAGAAGTTAAGAAATTTTAGATTTCACTCCCTCCATTGTTTGATTAACTTTTCGTTTCGCATAAACAGCGCGTTGATAACTGTGTAGACCATGCAGTTTTAAAGGTGATGTGTCTAGGGCAATTAACGAATCGTTAAAGCTTTCTAGCGCCTGGTTCGATTCTTGTGGCTGGGAAAGTGGCTGACTTTCTCCTGGGACACTTTAAGTTTTTTCTCTCTGACTCTGATTGGTTTAGCTGGATGTGCTCAATGGTTACTAACTTAATGGCACCTGATATACATAACTTCTGGCCAGGATTTAAATCGTCACCTGTATGTGCTTTGAGCAGAACAAACCCTTTAACAGATAAAACCATTTTCAAAGAGGTGCCAGTAACGATTTTTTTACGTCATCGAAAAGGATCAAAATTTCAAAAGAGTTGAATTTCAAGAAAATAGTTTTGATCCGTCAAATAAAAACTAAGAAAATAACCTTTTTTTAAGAGCTTATTTTATCGGATAGTGTTATTGTATTTTGAGTTTTCAATCGCCCACATGACCTGTAAGCACCTCGAATGAGACCCCCCAAAATTAAAAAGTAGATTTTGACATCCAATAACCTGGTATCAATTCCCGTTAAAACTATAAAGTCTGCGCCTCTGAATTGGCCTTGCCAAAATGTTTAAGATAGTCTAGTTCTCTTAAAATTAAATTTATATTTAAAAAGTTATTAAACTTTAAGCGAAGGGGTACTTAAATCGAGGTACGCTGTACTAAAAAGGGGGGGTTTCGGTTAAACTGGGATTATTCTATAACTTCTTAATATTTTCAGCTAAAAACTTGGATATCCCCGTTTTTTAAGCATATTTATCTGTGTGGAAAATTAAAAAAATCGATTTACCCATGGTGACATGATTGGTCGTATATTCATCTTTGTCTCGGTGAAATTCGTGGTAACGAAGAACCATTTGGAGGCATATCGGTAATTATGCTTGGAAATTTTTTTCAATTACAACCAGTTGAAGGGGATCCTCCATTTTGCCAACTATACCACCTTGTAGCTCGCACCAAAATTGCTTCCATTGGTGAATTAAACATTTGGAGGGAAAGCGTTTTATACGACGAACTCACCATAAAGCATAAACCATTTTTAAGCATATTTATAAAAAAAATTAAAGTGATCTTATGCTTATTGACTTTTCGCCTTTAAAATATCTAGCTAATACTATTTAATTTCTAAAATAGTTTTTGGAATAAATTATAAACATGAAAAGATCTCAACCTCAGAATCCACCAGGAAAATTATCGATGAATGCTTGGGTTTTAGTTAAAAGGCTAATTACCCAAACGAACAAATGGTTAGACAGATCCAAAGGATTATTTGTTTCACCAACTATCGGACGATGAACTCAAATTATCGATCTCGGAGCGTTCTACTATTTAACCAAATTCCAGTTGAGTTTGTTTGCGAGGTTTTGCGTTTGAAGGGTTCATATAATTCATATGACAACGCTGGATTTAAAGAGAGTTGTCGTTTCCTTTAATGTTTCCGAAGGACGATGGATTAATTAATTACGGGAAAGGTGAATAAAATTTAGTTTTCAAAGAAATATGTGCAGGCCAAAGTCGTAAACACTTTTAAAAAGAGTTGAGGATCCTTCATCATTTACAACACACTCTTTTCCAACATTGAGGCAAACCTCAGCGACGCTAAAAGTTGGAACGGATGACGACTTAGATTTGGCTTTAATGACATTTTTGGACAAAGGTCCGGAAAAACTCTCGCCGAATAAATTCCTTAATAGCAAGATTTCTGATACCCACGTTCTAAGGCGAAATGACGAAGGAAACATTCATAAAGGGTAAAACGAAAGTTCCGTTGCAATACCAAAAGTGCAAATTCTGATGCCGACTAGAAGAAGAAAAGTTAAATATCCAACAAAAAAGGACGACGATGCAGTTCATAACTCTAAGAACAAGAACACAGATCTACAGATCAACATCTCAACTTGAGATCGGCGTAACAGATAAATTAACTGGCAAAATTTCAATTAATCATAAAAATTGCGGTTTACCGTTTATCCATGGATATTATCCATAATAACTGATTATTTGTTGGATAATTTTTGTTTATGGATATTATCCAAATAAACGGTTAATTTTTATCTAAATGCCGACCTCTAATCTCAAGTAGCAATCAGAATACCAGAATTAAGGAAGCCATTGATGACGGCAAACGTGTACAACGAAAAAGAACACAAACCTGAAGAAACCAAAATCGTTCCGCAACAACAAGTAGGCGATAAAACAGATGCCCATACCGAAGTGGAGGAAAGTGAAACAATTACCGCAGCTAGCGTCACCGATGAGCTAAAATCTAATTAGTGACCAGAAAAATAGCTCTGGCGGTTACAGAAAATGTTATTAAAAAGTAATAATTTACTAATCAACCGTTTACTCTAGAAAGATGAAGGTAAACTTGCCGGAAGGAAGAAATTTCATTCATAAATTTAATAATTTTTCTTAAACAAAAACATATTTTCATTGTACTAAATACATAAAAACGTTTTAGCAAATCTAATAAAATAATTTTCACCATACCAAAATGTGTTTTCTCAAGACAAGCGAAATAACACGTCACGTTCAAAAACCAAACTTCTTTCGATAGATTTTATATCGCCCCAATTTTACAAAGGGACAAATATTTTACAAGGAACAGTTCTTTTAACTAAAAAAAAACGGTGTTTATTATTTTAAATAGTACTGCCATCAAGGGACAGATATTAAAATTTTTATGCTAGACTTAATTTTCAAAACAACAATCTCAATTAAATAATAAGTTTTTTAAATTATTTCATAGAGTATATATTTGGCATTTTGATGGCTAATAAACCAAAATTTTAGTCCTTTGTAGATCATAATAGTTTTCAAATATTTTGACAATTATTTAACTTAATAATATGACCAACAAATTATCTCAGACCTATTCGCCTACTTTGACAAATTGATAATTAAAAATAATCAATAGTACTTACCAAAGGATTATCTCAATTAAACTCATAAGCTCTTATTACTTCGTAACTGATCTTTTCAAAAGAATGTTAAATGGTCATAATTTCAGAGAGGAGAGAATGATTCGAAAATATCAAATACATTTGTGTTTTTACAGTTTAATCTTTAAGCCTTGTATTCAACCTAATTAACTTTGAAGACGATCGTACGTTATACCGGGTAAAATACAGCTATATTGTTATTATCCCAAATCTTTTTATTAAACTCCGTTTTAAAAAACAGTTAATAAATCGCTAGGCTATTACCCGAGACACCACCCTAGGCGCAAGTCATCTAGCGACTTTTTTGCGTATAACGTATCGGTGTTTAATAGATCTAAGTTTTATTAATTAATTATATTACAACTTTAATCGCGTAGAATATTCAACATTTTATACGTAATGTAACGGTTAAAAAATAAATAAATATTTTTCGTTGATAAGGTGTTCACGTTACAGAGAATGAAATAGCCTGACAATATAATGTGGTGACAAATTTTAATTCAGGGATCGTTTTCCTCATGGCTTCTTTAAGTTTGTGAAAACGCTCAACTTTTCTGTAAGCTAGTCTAAAAGTGTATTTATACATTTGGATTAGGTTAAATGAGACGGAAATGACGGAAAATTTTAATACATCAATTAAATCATTTTAATCATATTAAATAATATTTTTCTTGGACTTCTTGACTTGGAGCATCTCTTTCGTGTGTGCGCCCTCCTCCTTTTCGAAACAATTCTGAACAGTGATTAAATACTTCTTGAATGAAATGGTTAGATGCATTTTTAGGTGTTATTGTGCTAGGATACTGCAGCATTTAAATAATCGAAAACAAAATTATCGATAGCATGAATAAAGCTGTATTTTAACTTCACACGATAATCAGATTTCATCCGTTGAAGCATTGTGGGCCATTATTAAACATTTTGCACCAAAAATATTATGCCTTAATTGGGAATGACATTTTGATCCTGTTAAAGAGATCTGTTCGATCATTGTTTTCAAAAAATGAGGGAAGTGAATTTCAGTATAGCAAATTAACCCAGTATAACATAGCATTTTAAATTTAATAAGAACAACCTAATCACATTTTAAATTTAATAAGAACAACCTAATCACATTTTAAATTTAACAGGAATAACCTTACCACATTTTAAATTTAACAGGAATAACCTGACCACATTTTAAATTTAACAGGAATAACCTTACCACATTTTAAATTTAACAGGAATAACCTGACCACATTTTAAATTTAACAGGAATAACCTTACCACATTTTAAATTTAACAGGAATAACCTGACCACATTTTAAATTTAACAGGAATAACCTTACCACATTTTAAATTTAACAGGAATAACCTGACCACATTTTAAATTTAACAGGAATAACCTTACCACATTTTAAATTTAACAGGAATAACCTGACCACATTTTAAATTTAACAGGAATAACCTTACCACATTTTAAATTTAACAGGAATAACCTTACCACATTTTAAATTTAACAGGAATAACCTTACCACATTTTAAATTTAACAGGAATAACCTTACCACATTTTAAATTTAACAGGAATAACCTTACCACATTTTAAATTTAACAGGAATAACCTTACCACATTTTAAATTTAACAGGAATAACCTTACCACATTTTAAATTTGACAAGAACAAACAACATTTTAAATTTGACAAGAAAATCAAACCACATTTTAAATTTAACAGGAATAACCTTCACATTTTAAATTTTACAAGAATAACCAAACAACATTTAAATTTAACAGAAATGACCCAACCACATTGGAAATATAACAAGAATTACCTAACCACATTTTAATTATATAAACCATTTTGAATTTAAAAAAAATTAAATTTGATTTCTTCTTACCGGCCATGAGTATATATTTCTAGAGAAATTTATAGAAAGCGAAGGTGACTATGGCACTCCAAACAGTATAAAATTAAGTTCATTTCTTGTGATAAACTTTTTTGTCTTGTGAGAATCTTTTTTTGTCTTGGGAGAAACTTTTTTTGTCTTGGGAGAAACTTTTTTTGTCTTGGGAGAAACGTTTTTTCGGCTTGGAAGAAACTTTTTTTCGTCTTGGGAGAAACGTTTTTCGTCTTAGGAGATAACTTGAATTTGCTGGGATAAAATCATTTCGGGCCGCACGGAATAAGAGAGGGAAGCCGCGTGGAGAGAAAGTTGGTAGCCATGGGGCGAGAAAGCGTAGCGCATGCGTTGAAACATTTATCTCCTCTTGGAGAACTTTTTGGCGTCGCGTCTTGTAAAACTTTTTCGCCTCTTGTATAACTTTCTTAAAGCCTCTTCCCTCCCTTCTCTCGAAAATAAGGCGGGAAATTTGAATTTTAGAATTTATCGTATCGTACTAAATATTATTCACTTTATATTATTAGTAATTAAACTATTTAAATCCATAGCAAATAATTTATGTTACTAAGTTCGGGTTAAATATTGAATTAATTTAAACGATTAAATATAGTTCTTATAATCAAATCGCGATTAATTGTAACAGTTTCAATAAATAATTACAAAAGTACACAAGACCACACCGAAGGTAAGTTAACTTCGATGATTAAGTTTGCACTCTTGGTCGGTTAAAAACGATTAAAGCATGATTAAAATGATTAAATGAACTAAATCATGATAAAATCAAGTTAGTTATTAATTTGTTTAAATCTCGAGGAAGTTGATTATATCTCGATTAAGCGGATTAAATTTCGATTAAGCCAATTAAATCTCGATTAAACCGATTAAATCTGGTTAACTCACGATTAATTCTATTCCTATACTCCGGCCATACTGAATAGACAGCTAAGGGCCTGTTGCAAAAGCCTTAGCGAAAGTGCTAGCCCATAGAATTTAACATATGCGATTCTAGCAAAGCAGACTTTTGCAACAGGTCCAAGCCTCAGAATCTTTTCAAATTACTTACATTAATTGTTATATCGTAGACTTTTTTAGTCACCGACGTCTTTCTTATGCATTGCCCTTGAACTACTGAGCTGTCTTCTTTAACTGTTTCCCTAACGTTAAATATACAATAGCCTACCAAAAGAGCTTGACCTTTTCTATACGTAGATTCTCTAAAATATTTCATTTAACGAAGAAAATTCCACGTATTACGTTATTTGTTTCGTATTAAAATTTGCGTGCGCTATCATTTAACGATAGTAATCGGGAATTTGCGTTTTAAAATACGCGGTAGATTAAATCGAGTCTTAAGACTGGTCAAGCGTCACCGCCTTAAAATTTTCGTCTGCTTTAAAGGTACATTGTGAACGAACCAGTGTATGAAAAGTTATAAAACTAGCTTCTAAATATACCTTGAAACTTACTTCAAGTCATATTTATAATTCACTGATTACAAAATCTCATTTTGCTTTCTAATACGCTCGTTGACAACGCAAACTTTACCTAGACGAGCAGCAGTTCGATTATCTACATGGCGCGTAAAAAATATTATTTTTGAATGTTATAAAACGATAAACGATTTTTCAAGAAAATTTTAGATTACCTTGAAATTCATATAGGTTAATAACCGTTTATTTATCGCCAACTTTACATTAATTTCAATGGGGGCGGTGTAAAACTTTTAACCAAGTTACGCGCGAGCTCGTCACGAGAGGCGTTGCGTGTCATTTTCGTTTGAAACCGACAACGCCTATAGTGGATCGTTAAATAAGACGATGCACTAAGGAAAACTTAATTGAAAATTATAATAATAATTATGTAATCACCGTGAGCAGTGGTTGGGACAAGTAACTCTTAAAGCTCAATGATTAATTACTAATAATATGAGATAATAAATCTTGCCTACCTTTTAAGGGGTCTATAATATGTTTATCCATACTTGTATTACTAGTTCTAACTGTTTTTCTCTATAATCTTGGTAAAAGCTGCAAACTCTTCCCGAACTGTCGAATATATCCTATTGCATTAAATAATAGTTCATTCTAAGCGGCTTATGTAAAGCCTTATTAAGTTCAAACAAGTTTTATCTCCTAACCGTACTGTATGGCATTTCTAAGTAGTAGCGTAGAGCTCTGGAGCATAAAAGGTACCTTTATATTTTCCAGGTATTTAGTTATTTATGAACCATATATTTCCGGTGTAATAGTTTATGGAAGTCAAATTTATGACCGGCACTAATTACTCCTTTCAAGACGTAAGATATGTATATAACATCAATTGTTAAATTTTAAAAAAGCTGCTACTTCATGACTTAGAAAAAAATAAAGTTTTTTCTAAGTCATGAAGTAGCAGCTTTTTTAAAATTTAACAATTTATAATAAACCATGGCTAAAAGATTTAATATTTATAGTTATATAACATCATTTTATAAGACTAAACAATCGTCCAAATTTGAATCTCAACTACCTTTACTTGTTTCAAACTACGCTGACAGTGATTCAGAGTATCAAAGCTAGCCGGATGGCAAAGCCAACTTTCAACTTTCTTAGCGGCAATGAAGTGTTTTGATCTTTTCTCTTTGAATTTCTCCGAGTATGTCATTATTATGTCTTAAATATCTTTGCGCTTAGACAAGTTTTATTTTCGGTAATGAAATAATACATAAGAAAAGAGTATATTTCAATACGAAGACAATAATACTGTTGCACCGTATTTCGTTATTTGTTTTAGGAAAAATAAAATGTAAACTTTGAGTTTAAGTTGATATTAGAGATGTCTTTGGGATAATATTTTAAAAATTATGTTTTCCGGAGGTGAAAAAAAAATTTGATTGACCACCATAAAACTGATTTGTTTTATATTATTTATTAATTAATTTTTACAAAAATAGTTTAAAATAAAACAAGATGTCACGGAAATTTTAGTACAAAGTATATATGGTATTTTAAACTTAAATTTCTCAATCACCTTTCATTTATAAACTTAATATGAACCATATATCATAAGATAAATTTTATGTAAACTAATTGCTTTCTCAACTACCCTGTATAAAACGAACAATATCGTAATCACTATGTCGTTTTATATAATTAACGCACTAAAAATTAAACAAATGCGACAATTGATAACACAGAAAAATAAGATTTATCACCCTCTCCATTAAGGATACAATTTATTATATAATATTTATTAAATAAAATTAATAAGCGCCGTATTTCAACCTTAGTGTAAATTTCACCGCAATAAGTGTTATATTAACTCAGCCACCCGGTCCTTGAACCAATTTAGCGCACTAAGGCTTAAAAAACCATAGCTAAATCTACCACAAAGAAAAATTAATTGCAACGATTTCTATCACCCTGTCCAACAAAAATAATATTTTAATCAAACCGTATTTTAATTTGATAAGCACACTTTTTCAACCTGACAAGAAAAATTTACTAAAAGCAGCTGCCCTTCTCAACAGCATTTTGCAATAAGAATAACCAGAATCCTAATTCAGTGAAAAATCAATAGAAACGTTTTTTTAATAACATGTTAGTTGATAAAAGCACCGAAAGTACCCCTCATTAAAGCTATTTTACGGAAAATCTAGTTCAAATACGCAGTAAACGTCCATAATAGTGAAATTTCGTTAGAGATATAAGATTGGTAAATCACACAACTAGAGCTGCCCTAGCCTCAATCGATCGCGATATTATTGGAGCAGCTTTAGTTTGACATATTTTCAACCACTTGTTATATCATTCACCCTTCTGACGCTGTAGAATGGAGATAATGAAATCCCTTGATCGCCTAAATCCAAATTTTGATGTTAAGCGATCGTTTGACATATCATCTTCTTTTGAAAAGTTATGCCAAATACAGCGGTTTTATTGGGCAAAATCACCAAAAATATATGTTATATTTTAAACAGACCAAAGTCTGGCCCATGATTATTGAATAGTATCTGGCTAATCCTGTAAATCCAACGAAACTTGGCAATAATTCGTATTTATTTAAAAAAATTAGGCATGATAACTCGCTTAGCCTTACTGTGAGGAAATTTCGGTGTATGAACAGTTATGATTATAAACTCGTTTTCCAAACGTTTTGTTGCGTTAACTTTTAAATACTATTTTTGTTGATTCCAGGTTGAATTTTGTCCTTTGACTTAGAATAATTCAGTAATCTCTGCAAATTAGATATATGTACAACGAGGTAATTTTAAAAATTCGACTAGCGTATGTGAAATAAATTAAAGTTGTAAAACCCAATTAAACAGTGAAGTCAACCCATTTTACTGGCCAGAGTAATCTTAAGGAATGTACAGATTGTTGGATCGCGAACTTTATTCCGCAAACGACACTACGAGCTTAATTTTATAACAATTAGTATTCCCTGATCGTTCTATTAGATCTGGGTAGGCCTACCAGTTGCCAATTGTTACTTTTATTTTGCTAGTACTGCCAATTTACTATAACTGACCGCTCGGAGAACGTTTTACTATTTGACTTTGTGGTAGGGATGAAATAAGGAAATATATTTTGCCATACCAAAGACCAATTTTAATTATTACTAAACAAAAACTTTAAGCACTTCCGTGACATAAAAATGGATAAAACATACACACTCTTAAATGAAAGGAAACTAAAAACTACTATTAAACCTCCTAAGCTAAATCCCATTTAGATGACATTTTCACCTACCCTAATTGTGTGTGTCATCTGCCTTGATATTAGATCTTCGGTTTAAACTTATCACAAGTCTTTTCACTATGAAACGAAGTCCATCGATGGTTCCCGGTGGCCACACCCATAACGGTGAAGTGAGGAAGACATCTTAGGCGATGTCCAGCGAGAAACGTCGAAGATTTGTGGAGCGAAGCCATCTGGATGTTGATGACTATGTGACTGTTATTCTTGTCGACTAAAGTGACTGAGTAAATACCCGAATACAGATTTTAATAAAAATAATAATTTTCAGCTAGGCTAATACCCAAGGAACCACCTTAGGCCTAAGTCATCGAGCAACTTTTAAAGCGTTTTATTCAGGTGGCCGGGTTACAATGCGTAGGAGGGTGGTAGCAAGCCCTGCAAGCCACGCGAATCAACAGCTCCCTACACTAACTACTACCGTTAACCTTATCAAGTTTTCATGGAAGGGGAAACCGAAGAGCTTGGGGAAAACCGATGAAATGACTCAAGAGCATATTCGAGCTCGGTGGTTCAGTAGACAACCGAGAGGTTGTTCTGACAAACCTCAGAGACGAAGTTTTTGAAAAAGATGATCTGTCGGGGCTTGCTCCATGGTTTTTTACCAATAGACCACGTGACGTACGGGTCACGTGAATTTAATAAGGTCCAATCATGGCTGAAGGTGGAGTTGTCCCCGACAATAAATTTAAAACCACTGGTAAACGCGCGCAACACAAAACTTTGTTATTGACAGATATCTACGATGGCATTTAGTCAGGATGACACTGGCATCTCTAATCCCTGCGGCATCATCTAAACTATCCTAACTAAGAATTTCTTCGTGCACACAAGAAAACCCCCAAAAATACAACCAATTATTTCGAAATACAATACAACACAAAATGTCAAAATTGCAGACTACTGGCGCCAGTGTCGGTTTCTCATCTACTAATACAAGTCACCGTAACTAGACTGTCACTGGCGCCGGATTGACCCACATAGGGGTTACCTACGAGTTTTTGAATATAACGGGGTTTTATAGTATAGCCGCCGTGTCGGCTGCGCCGAATGAATACAATTAAATGAAAGAGGAGGTCAAGACGACCTTGACTTTGACCTTGGTCTGTTGGTACCCTTGATATGGCATTTGATTTTTAGGCACCGGACCGGCGACGGTCGGGCAATAAAGAAGGGATTAAGCTTGATGGAGAGCTCGGCGAACTGTCAATTATAGCGTGAAGTAAAAGAGGGCGTAAAATAAAAACTCCTTCTAGAAACGATTTCCAAATCTTGGTTAAAACTAGAATTTCCTAATTTCACGTTATATACCAATTTTTACGTTACACTTTGTAAATTAAAGCCAATATTATCAAAGGAAGATTATAATAATCGTAAAGCCATTACTGCTGACAATTTATGAAGCATAACTTGTAGGTTTAGTAATTTTTTTACCAATAAGAATAGCAAAGTATAAACCTTAGAATTTGTGTATTTGTTATTAAGATTCCACGATAGTGGAATCTTTATAAGGGGCCAACATGCTTCTCCATAGACTTTGAAAGCACTATTAATGCTATCAAAAACTTGAGCTTTTTGTTCACTTTTAAATTTTAAGCGATTTTCATGCCCAAGATTCAGTATAAGGGAGCCTAGCGATAGCTTAACGAGTTTGTTA
This sequence comes from Leiobunum rupestre, assembly GCF_980474605.1. Taxonomy (NCBI): domain Eukaryota; kingdom Metazoa; phylum Arthropoda; class Arachnida; order Opiliones; family Sclerosomatidae; genus Leiobunum; species Leiobunum rupestre. Next base: position 50,212,947 of record NC_143384.1, on the reverse strand, counting down.
TTACTATCCACCTAAAATATAAAACACTTCATAATCGCAATACATTGCATGGTTTACTCGACAGTAGGTAAAATCCTACCGAAGGCTTTGCTTTATTGAAACATTTTTGACATGACGGCTTTACTTATCGGCTGGGAAGTTCATGAGCAACCCTGTTCCAAAGTTTGAAAATAAAATTTTTGGTCGGTACCGCCTTAAAAGATTTAAATCTTCTCAGTGTTAATAAACGTATTATTTGTAAATAAATTTGGTTGTGGTGCATTAAATTATACATAAAGAATTATTTAAAAAAATAAAATAACCATAATCTTGTGTAAATTAATTGTAATCAACATTTAAAAACTAAAGCCTTTGCACCCCTGTGTAATACGGTAATAGCTAAATTATACAACTTTCTTATATAATAATTAACCATTCTGGATCGATTTGTTTTTACATATTTAATGTTAGCTATCACATAGTACTAACTATTATTACTAAACATTTTTATTAAAGTTGATGGTTTATTTGGTTGAGCTGCTTTGAAAAGAACGGATGATTCGCTGTTTTCAAAGTACATTTTATCCAATAACTTTTTATTATTTAGCTTTTAGGTTGTATTATTGTTCAATCTCATTCAAGGGTTCACTTAAAGCCCTTATTTATAAATCAGTAGTTTATTTAGTGAAATTGTAACTCCAAAAGTAAGTTTTGCAGTGGTGTCTTTGAAAGGAACGGATGATTAGCTGCTTTCAAAGTACATTTTGGCCATAACTTTTTATTATTTTGCTTTTAGGTTATATTATTGTTCAATCTCATTCAAGGGTTTACATAAAGTCCTAATTCATAAAGCAGTAGTTTATTTAGTCAAATTGTAACTCCACAATGGACCTCTGGTCGACGTGCGCGAACGGGCATTTCCAAAGCCCTTCACCCCTTCATCAATAATAACTCCAAAAGTAAGTTTTGGGGTGGTTCACTTTGGCCCATTACATTTTATTATTTTTCACTCTCAGTCAAGGGTTCACTGAAAGCTCAAATTTATAAAGCGATTATTTATTGAAATGCATTAATAAATTAATGAATAGCTTTCAAAATTAAAATAGCAGAAAATATGTATGGTTTGCAATATTTTTTTTTGTAATTCACAATCGACCATATTCCTATTTACGCCAAGCGGTGAAAAGGGGGAAGCTCAACGGGGGACAATGGAGTTTTTGTGCGGGCCTAATAGATTCAGAGGGCTCTGACCGATTATTGAGTAGTCTCTGATCGTAGATTGTTAAAATGGCGGCGTAGTTACACTCGACGTTTGTTTTGACAGTTTTTTCGACTGTTTCCATTAAAAAAAATTGTCGTAAGATAAAGATAATTTATTTATTTTATTCTTTTCTACTTGCACTTTACTTGGAATAAGATTCTAGGGTGAAATTCTATTTCTATCGTTTTCCCCCAAGGTATTTTCCTTAAGCCTAGGCAAATATTCCATGAACTATAGGGTTATTTAAGCTTGGATTAATAATAGGGCTACTATTATTATAAAACCCTTTTTGTCTTATTAAAAATTGCAAACTTAGATTTTTTTAAACTTAACTGTTTTTGGCTTAAGATTTTTTAATATTTAAGCCTAAGGTATTTTGCAATGTTGCAGAATAGTATGCTGTATGGTAGGATGTCATAGCTACACCAGGGAACAGTCCACAAAATCATTATTTCTTTCAGTTTCCAACTGATAAAGATGTTAGAATGAAATGGGCAGAAGCGTGATAATGTAGCCATACAACAACTGGTGTTTTGCACAATACATATTTTATTAAAAAGCTAATGTGGTAGAGAGATATTTAAAAAAAATTTAGAAATCAGAATTTAAGTTTCGATTGTTTTTTATTTTCAAATATTGTGATACTATGTACAAAATGAAGCAAAATAAAATATTTAGTTTTCCAAATGTATATTTACTTTAATAATAACTTTACAGAGGTGCACTATCACAATGAAAAATTCCTCCATAGGAGTTAATTATCTTGTTGGACCACGTTTAACATTCGCTATCTCATCAAGCACTTCTTTAGTTTTACCCTCCTGGCCAATGTATGATACAGAGGCTACCTCGGGCAACAAAAATTGGTAGAAAGCACAAAATTGTTCATAGGATGGAAATCCAGTATAAAATGTAATTGTTTTATCGCTGCATAGAAATTTATTTTAAGTCAATTTCCCCTTTTTCCCTCAGTTTGAAAAACAAATTGGTACTTTATGTTGCCAGTGATATAGTACTATAGTCAGATCCAATACTACTTAATGGCATATTGGGAATCAATAATTGGTTCTTCAGCTTGTGGGATGGGATTTTCCAAGTCCTTGATAAAAATGTTTCCTGATCATCACTACTGCCTCTTTGTAAAATATACTTATCGGGCATGCTAGTATACACATAAGAATGTTCTTTCAAAGCTTTGCTGTAGTGTTCGGCTGTCAGAGAATAAGCGTGGTCTGAATGTTGCTCAGTTTCAGTCGTATTTTTTATTAGGATAGGGTGATTGAGATATTGTTCTTCACGAAGAGGGTGGTTTGGAAAAGAGCTCCCTTTCGTAAAAATTCCTCTTAGGTTGCTAAACTGCGCTTATTAAGTTCATTGATTAAAAACTTTCAGATTCAACTTTAATACGCAAGATGTACTTAAGGGGGATTGTGGGTACTCAAATATACGTGGCATCTAGTTTTTATTTGACAACGAAGTTCGTAACTACGACCAAAGCAAAGATGCGAATACATTTGGTATATCATTGAGCGGTTAACAGCCAATTTCGGATTACACTTTTGATCGGACTCAATGTATAAAGTTGGTAGTGGGGTTTAGGTCAGGTGAATAGATTTCACTCCAGCATATATGTGAAATAATTATTCATAAGTATTCCAAGAAGGTATCTCCTTTACTGAAACTTTGTTCGCGTAATGTGACGTAAATTACGTCATTTACATTTACAACTTCTTGCGAATTTGAATCACTCGCGAATTTTGAAAACATCCGGAATTTCTCGCGCGTTAATGATTAATGGTGATTTACCGTTAATTATTTTGGGAAATGCGTGGTTACAACTGAATTCTAGAAAATACTAAATGATTTATGCATTATTTCTAAAAAATATTTGATTTCCCGTGATAAGCTGGATTTCTGGAAATCAAGTAATCAATTTGTACACCTATTTTATCGCTTAACCGACCAGAAAAAACGTTTTTCGTTATAAAGAAATTTAAATGTGAAAGTAGTTCAATGTTCGTTTTGACTTTATACATTGCTATAAGCGGCTATATAGTGTGATAAATAAGGCACTATCACAGGCCAATCGCCAGTTTAAAAATTAAATGCTTGGGGTGTTAGTAGCCCTGGTGACCACTTAATTAATTTTTTTCCCTTCAAGATTTGTTATATCATTCCGGGTTTGTTAGACGCCCTTCCGCGTTTTTTTACAGTCAATTCTCAACTTAATTTCATTTCCTGACCTTTTTTGAACTAAATTTTCAAACGGGGAAACGTGGTATCAACTCCCTCAGAATCAAACTTCAGCAAGTAGAATCCGCAAGGGGTGTAAACATCGTCTTTAGATTAATTCATATCTCGGCCGAAAAATAAAAGTTGTTTTTAATAATGTTTTTAATTCAGGATAAAAAAAGCTGTACACTTATTGGGCCCTGATACGCGATACAAAAGATACTATAACGCTCGAAACAAAAGAAACTATTTACATTAATTTTAATTGATACAATGATAGTGCCCGAAAAACGAAAATAAAAAAACAGAATTTCACAAAAAAAAAAGATTGGGTCAATGGAGGTAAGTGTGATCAGGGGGTAAGTGTGATCACCCCTTATTATTTCCCCAAATAACATTTTAGAGGGGTTAAAATTATAATAAATAGTGTAAAAACTATCTAGGCGCTTGTCCTCCCAGGAAATCGCCAAGAAGTAATATTTCCGAGACCCAGGACCCGCATGGTATTGTTATATATAGTGATTGTGGAAAAAATGGAAAATTGTCACATGTATTTTTGCTGAGCCTTATTAATATGTCATAAAGTTACCTGGTTAAAAAGGAACGCCATGTGGAAAGTTTCTTGCTGCCGTAAAAGTAAATTTTTTCATTATTTTAACAAGCACTATATAAACAGTGACTTGCAAGTAATACTACTTCTTGGCGTGAGTATTCCTACCCCTATTTCTGAAATAACCTAGAATTATGAAATATAATTTTGTATTCATAAATATCCCTTCCAAAACGAAGTGTTCTTTAAAATACATATAAATAATGAATACAAATGTCAAAAAAAAATTATTTTATACATATATATATAAAAGCCTAATAAGGATTGTGGGTCCACCCAGATCCTGGACCCCGTTTTTTACCGCCCCGACTACCACCACGCCCGCTGCGCCAACTATGACCTCGACGACCTCCTCTTCTTCCACCTCTCTGAACCGAGTGTTGTGTCTGTAATATATAAGTCTATTAAGAGCGGTAAATTTGAAATTAAAGTGGGCGTTCCTAATAACCCGAAGGGGGTTATTTGAGATTACTTATCGATAAAATTTCTTACGAGCAATTGCACTCTTGAAACATCAGAGGACATCTGTTGAAGTGCGGCATCCAACGTTGGTCCAAAGAGGTGGACATCCAAAAGGGGGTACGTGGCTGTCAAAAGAGCTTGACGGGCCGCTTCCGATAAAAGTTGTCCCCCGATGCTTAAATGTTTGACGATGTTGCGTCGCCTTTGCGCCACTAAGGTGTTTTGTTTTTTTTTTAAATCCATATAGATTTCTAAAATGCGCTGCTTCTGATCATCCAATTTAAACTAAAAAAAAACCATTGGTATCAGCCGGTGTGGTATATAGTATCAGACCTGGAAAAACCAGATCGGGTAAGGGACGAGGTGTATCAAATGCATAAAAATAATAGAAAATAGCAGTTTGGAAATATTTTGGAAAGTCGAAAGATATGGGTGAAGAAAAGAAAAGTCAAATAGGGCCAGCAATATATAAAAAAATTCCTGCGGAGGTAAGTATGAAGTCGTTTTTAAATTTGAATAGTTCATCGATACTAAAATAGATGGCGCTGTGTGATTTTCAAAATATTTTCGTATTTTGTTTTTCAAATTTCATTATAAATTAAATCCCACAGCGCCTTCTATTTTAGTATCGATTAACTATTCAAATTTAAAAACGACTTCATACTTACCTCCGAAGGAATTTTTTGTAGATTACTACCCTATTTTAAGTTTTACGGGAAACTACATAACGAAATTACTATGAAAAGATCTATAAAAAAGCTATTGAACGTTTCAATGTATTAATTTTGAAATATTTACAAGGGTTAAAATGTTTACGAAAACCAGGAATTCCACCCCCCTTCACCTTTCTGGGGCAAGAATTACAAAATAAGATCTGAAAAATCACAACCGCCAACTAATTTGCGTGCTGCTAACAAAGCTTGCCATTGAAAGTACGGCTTTTTAGTCCCCTCCCCCACCCAAAAACCTTTAATCCACCGCCATTGTCTCTCGGCTACGGCCGGTGTTCGTGACTTCGTGTAAGACCCGCAAACTGCAAAACTGTCAAAGGTTACGCCGCCTGCGCAAGGTGAGTCAAAAACAAACTTCGAGGCTAAATGTAAAACATACGAGAACTAGAGAAAGCGAAGCTCTGAGTCACGATCACAGACGAGCCAAACGTCCTTGAAGACTTAAATCCAAGGTTATGTAATAGACATTTTTTTTAAACTATAATACCTTTCCCCAGTTACAAAGCTCTTATCGAGTAGGGTTAATTATCAGCTAGGCGAATACCCAAAAGGGGCTGATTAACTACCACCCGGACCCATAGGCCCTTAAGGGTCCCCTTAAATTTGGACAAGTTCCGGCGAGGGGTCGGACACTTGCAAATATTTTGTACGGGATTTCTGGATTTCGTAGAGATTTTGGCGATTTTCTCATTACTTTTTGAAGTTATATTGGGATTTACCATAGAGAGAGTTTAAAGATTTTGCGATTTTAGACAAAGTGTACGGGATTTTGGTAAATGTCCGATCCCTCGAGTTCCGTGCCCCTAGGCTTATGAGTCTTTACCGATTTTCATAAAATAAATAGAAGAGCCGATTTTATTCAGAAAATAAGAATCCAACCAGTTAAAAGTTTAAATCTTTTGAGGACGTACTCCTCAAAAATTCAGGAACAACCTGAACTCTGGCCAGAAATTTGAAAACGATTCAACGGATCTAATATCTCTATTCCTCTGCACATACCACTTTTTCCTGTTTATCGAAAAACTGTGCCCAAAGCCAAAGCTATGGAGTAATAAGCCAATAACGTATTTAATTAATAGATTTACTTGTGGGTATGTTGCTTTAATAAACGTCATACTCCTTTTTAGGGTTAATTGGAGTTCGTAAAAAAGAGACTCCATTTTCTTTGACTCGCTATCGGCTGGTTGGGAAATCCAATCGGTGTTATTAATTATAAATCCGTCGAGTTGTGGAACATTGTATTCAGGATCGTTTATCTGTATAAGTTAGAAAGTGTAAATAAACTTCTAGAAAATTGGGAAATAAAACCAAAATTATAACTAACAATCTCAAAGTCGTCCAATTTTTCTCCTTCCATTTTGAATTGAAAACGGTAACTCGAAAGTCGAAAGTCAAAACCTAAACTAAAAGTGTCAGAAATAATATTTTCACGCGCAGGCGTCGTTACATCGGACGATCCTAAATTTGTCTAAAGGGTAGTCGTCCTTGATCATATATTTGAGGGGTTGTCACATCGCAACTGAAATTTAGAAGCTTATTACCAGCTCACAAATATTTTAAGATGTCCGCTATTTCAATTTCATATTTGCGATTTTCTCTTGTTTAGGAATTTGTTCATAGAAATAATGATAGAGGTGCGTGTAAACACTTCTGTTAAATATGGAATCAAATTTGAACAAAATAAGTCTCGCTTTAATGTATAACTGTAATATATTAACAACTGGGCATAAGAGCCTCACGGATGATTTTAGTTGGGGGGGGGGGGGGAGGCGTGCTAATTGAAAATATTGTACAAGCTGTACACAACAAATATTTTGGGGGCGAACGTACCTCCTGATTACGCCCCTGTTATGTGGTACAAATGCACCTCTGACGGTGGTAATAAATATCGTTTCAGTATACCAAATACAAGCTATAGACCAAAGAGTCCATAAGTGCCACGAAACCCTAGGAATCATTGGCGTAGCTAGAAAAGTTAGACACCATATAATATATATACATGTATATTTTCTATTCACTAGCTGATCACTGGGACCCAAGTCCAGTAGGGACCCAGTAAGTTCGTAATTGGCAACAACCAGCCATCGTACAGGGCACGTTATTTATCTTTCCAGTCCACGCCATATAGAAAGAGGCCCCCCTATATGTTGTACTATGACTCACCTTAATATCTTATACCTTTATTTATTGCGTTGAGATCCATTTGTTCCAGCAACGTCACTGACGATATGTCAGATTATTGCAGATCCTCGATATACCCATATCGATTTTTGTGTATGGAGATTTTACTAAACTCTTTGACCAATGAATTTAAAAGAGAGAATGATGCTTTAATCGATAGACAATTTCTCCACCCTCGTTGATTTTGTATCAACTTTTGCTAATTGGCTCAAAATTACTATATATAATTCCGTCAATGTACCGTTTACCGATTTATCATATTTTGGATAACTTTTCAACATATATAAAGTCAGAAGGGAGTACGATACCTGGTTTCAACCATTTTCAAATTCAATTTTTTAAGATAAGTTTAGGCCTAAGATGTAAAAGATTAAAATCCTAGTACCAAAGTTATAATTTTAAGGCAATATGGAAGAAATAACAAACGAAGAGTCTCTAGAAATTTTAAGTACTATTAACCAGCAAGTCCTGTTGATTATTTTTCGTGATTTACTAAAATTCTTGACCGACGTCATTTACCATGGAGGATAATATACAACTAATATACATCTATGGTTGTAATAGGTGTCTCTTTTTGGTACGGTTGTTAGTACATAGTGCGCTGATTCTTTAAGGACCGGGTGATTGCGATATTGTTGGTTGTGAAATCGCTCCATTTCGTAAATATCCCTCTTAGGATACTTTATAGTCCTTTAAATAAAAGACAATTCATAGAGTTTGTGCTGCTGCGACTGGACATATAATCGGTTGGTCTATGGTTTCTCTTTATACTGCCGAAATTGAGGGTGTTCTATGCATAGATCTGACAGCTTTTTTCAACAGGGGGGCAAGACATTCAGAAATGGTTTTATTTAAGCGCCTATTGCGTTTATTAAGCTAATGCACAAGTAGTCCAGGGTAAGTGCGGCGGCGAAGTCGTTCGCATTTCCTCCTCGAAGCAAAAGACGTGCGTGGTTTGATCTAAGCTTGTGGGTGAAAACTCGGAACAACTCCTTCCGGGTTTAGTATGCGAGTTATCTGAGAGAAGTTATCTCCCCACTCATTAAAGGGGTTTCCGCCGATTTTTTCGGTTTCCCCATTCTATCAAAATTTCTAGTAAGTGTATGGGAGCTTTTCGCTCTCGTAACGTGAAGGGTTTCCCACCTACCTCCAAGACTGTTTAACCTGGTCACCTTAAATAGCATTAAAGGTCGCTAGCTGACTTGGGCCTGTGGTGGTACCTTGGTATTATCCCAGCTTTTTATTATTATTAAAACTTCATTTCAAAAACTACGAAGAAATATCATAAAGCACCGTCAACAACTCAAAATAGTCGTATACGGGGGCGACGGCCAATTCCTCGCTGCCAACTAAAACTGACTTAAATTTGAATGAATTTCGATTAGGCATAAAAAGCTCGATTTTTGGTTTTGGATTTTCCTCAATATTATCGGAAATACTTGTCCGATTTTGAAACCGGGTCCGGTTTTGGAAAGGAAACAATTCGGTGCGTCGAGTTTCTCAAATTTCTATTGGTTGAAAAGGCGATGTTTTGGTTTATTAAGCCTCGGTCGAATAGTTATTCAATATTTAAAAAAAAATATAGCAGAAAGTTTTTCCGTTATCTAAACTTTCCAAAAAGGTATCATTTGACTTCCTACTGTGAACGGTTTTTGAAACATTTGAAAAACAAAGTGTCCAGAAACGTGTCAAAAGTCAAAACTGACGAATGATAAGGCTTTCGAAATTTTAAGCGCTGTAAAAAAATAATATTTTAGATAGCGTTATTTATTATCTTCATTGTTCTAATATTGAGGGCGGAGATGCATTAAAATAAGACAACATACTTTGTGGTAAGATAACGCGGAAACAAAATGGAATATTAGAGATCAAAGATTTTCCTTTGATTAAAAGATACCAATTAATAAAACTTGGTCCTAATAGCAAAAACGTCGGGGTCTTGAGCGTCCGTGGGCGGATATGTAGAGTTCGGGGAGTGATATGTAGATTTAACCAAAAAAATGCCTAAAAAAACACTCTAATGTTGACGGCTTCAAAAATCTTAACACTGCTATTTTAATTTTACGATGTCGAATTTTTGTCCGAAAATCCATTGGTTTTAGATTACGTTTAGTATAATGGTATCATTCTGAGAAAATAATCTATTCAGAACGCCGTCTTTTTTAATTTGGCCGGTACCACGCTAAATAATATCAATTGTTTTTTAACCATACGTAAAAGACCATTATACCAAGTATTAGAAACATTCAATTATTCATTCATACATACATACATACATATATACATTCTCACATTTTAACGCGGTTTCCTGGCCGGATATTATTTGTGCCATATCTTTAGTGGCGTTTAAATTTTATGGGGTTTACTGTTCTTTCGTGTGTCTGAATAAACTTTCATTTGAATCTTCTTGTCGGTATCTCGAGTGCGAACTGCAGAGTCTTGCGGTGGTGGTTTGATTATTGTGGGTAGTTTGGTGTTGAAGTCACGTAACGCGAATAAAGTAGCTGGTGATTGACCCGTAGTTGGGTGTGGTGTGCTTCGGAAATTCATTAAGGAGATAGGTAGAATTTCTTTCCAGTTTTTTCGGTCGATGAGGGCCGTGCGTATGCTCTTTGCTAGCGTAGGCATCTGTCTTTCAATAAGACCATTTGCTTGTGGCCAACGTTGGGTTATTTTCTCATGTTCGATTCCGTATTCTTGTAGGAACCTTGAAAAGTCCTTACTAGTGAAAGGTGATCCATTATCGGATTTTAATTTCTTGACGATTCCAAATAGACTGAAAATGTTTTTTAGCGCAATGATTGCCGGTTTAGCTGCGGTAGATGAAAGAGTTGCTGTTATCGGAAAACGGCTGTATTCATCTGCAATAATCAGAATGTATTCTCCCGTTGGTAGGGGTCCAAAATAATCAATGGCAGCCGAATGCCACACGTGTTTTGGTAACGGCGTCATTGATAATGGTTGGTGTTGTAGATTGGAGGTCGTCGCTTGACACGAGATACAGGTTTCGACGAGTGACTTAATATTTTTATTGATGTCGGGGAACCAGACTTTGTCTCGTAATAGCTGTTTCGTGCGGACGATCCCTGGATGTCCTTCGTGCGCGATACAAATAGCTTGTTGAATTAGTTTTTTGGGTCTTTTATGCGAATTTCCGTTCCTATTTGATGTTAGGCTTAGCGTATTTTTATGAGTTGCAAATTAAACCGTCGTTCCTTATTTTTAAAACAATTATTTATTCACTACTTTTAAAACGTGGCGCGCGCTTACAGATGCTTTTTTTATCTTTTTAAAATATATATATTTTTGAGGATATTACATTTACTCTTTGATAACGATCGCGTCTTATTGGCGTAGTCTTTTTTGTTACTGTATTCCTTTGCCAACAAATACAACCATTTGCGACCTTGCGAGCTACTTATCTTTAGGTTTCGGGTTTTTTGGCCCGTTAGGATGCAATAAAGGTAGAGTTGTCCGTATAAAGCGCAGTCGTATCCATTCGGCTGCTTCTCGCGATCTGTACTCTTAATGCACTTCCATTCTTCCGGCTCAAATGGTAGATTCGCTATCTTCTTGAGTAAACGAATTGATTTTGAAAGATTTTTGTCCAGAAAAACGTTCTAGAGATCCAATTTCTAGAGATAAAGAAAATTCATAAATGCAAATATGTGTCCTCTTAATTATAAATATGTGGCCCTTTTAATATAAATAAGTGGCCCCTCTCTGAAATGCAGGGGGGCTAAAGCCCACTTCAGCCCACCCTTAGCGCCGCTACTGATTAAGCTTTCTTGCTAAAATTACTCTCTTAATTTTCATAAAATTAAATCAATTATTTTAAATATTGTGATTATTTAGATTAGTAACTTCACTTTAAAATCACCCTACGTGGAATTTCCTTAGATTTCGCAAATTTTTAGCCTGATTTCCCTTTTCCCTTTTTGGATTTTTAGGGTTAAAAATTTTCCTAGTTCTGGGAAATTTTCCTCGACTAACCATCACTGCCGACCATAGAAATCTCACAGCTAACTAGAATGCTGCCGTGGCAGATGATAGTCAGATATCAGCCAATCAGAGCTCAAAGAGTGGTTCTGCCAAGAATTTTATGTCACCAGAGAGAATGACGTCACCTATCTCCCGCGATAGTAGCGGAACCAAAGAGGATTATTATCCTCCTTGGCGGAACCACTCTACGGCCTCTCATTGGCTGAAGGTTCAAAACGCCAAGCTCGGCCGCAGGCGGAAGCATTCTAGTTACCTATGAGATTTATATGCTGCCGACCGACGTCAACCGCGGATTTTGGGGCGTCCTATGGACGAAGGAAAGATCCGAGTGTGACGTCAATCGGATGTCCAAAGGACGATTTTGTGTTTGCTGGGTAGACAATGTGTGTTTAAGAAACAGCGTTGCCAGATCTGAAATTATTGTATCTAGGCCAAAAAATTATCGTACATTTCTTTTTAGAAGTCAATTTGACATAAAACAATTATACATTGTTTAGTATAACATATTTTAAACTATTTTAAATACCGTTAATTACATCCAATAATATAGTAAAATATCCTACAGCAAAGTATTGATCTGTTCTAGTTAAAATATTTTTATAAATTAAACTTTTTATTTTCCAACTTACGGCTTTCTTTTACAAACATTAATTTTAGGCAAAATTTGCCCAGTGAGGCAGAGCAAAGGGACAGCTATTAAATAAAAAATGCTTTTATCAAAGCAGTTGAAAGGTTGAATTAAGGGGGGGTAGTTGAGATCTATGAAGGCGCAGATATTGAAAATGTTTTAGGTTTAAAGAGTTTTGTTTTTGGAATTTTCCAAAGCGAAATATATTTCTAAAATAATTTCCATCGATTTTCCTCACCTTTTATATATTTTAAAACCCTTCCCTTAAATTTGAGCCTTGACTCTGTAACAGTAAACTGAGAAAATTTTTAATTGTGAAGGATTACGTGTAAAATGACAGCATTTATCTTCTATATACACATATAGAAATCACTGTATAAATACATATATAACAGAAACTGAACTAGAAAAAGTCATAAATAAAAGAGATTTGCAATAATTTTAATCAAGAGTGACGGTGTTCAAGTTAACAGAGGAAATTTTTATGTAACTACTAACTATAGCTTCTATTTTCACAATCTACAGATGACATTCTCTTCCTATAGAGAGCCTGCAAGTGCAAAGAGAGCCGTGTGTCTTGCCCTGTGGCTTAGAAAAGATAAGTCATTGTTTTTCTTCCAATAACAATAAATTCTAATAGGCCTTTCTTGAAAGAAACATGGCGTTTTAATGTAACTCTTAAGTCTCTTTTTTTACTACCAGCGCTTACTCGACTTGTGTGGAGCTTCAGATTTTCATTAAGCATGCCAAAACTGTATAAAGCTCCGTGTTGTTATGTGTAATTCTACCATGGATTAATGAGGTTAATGATTCTACTTTAAACGAAAAGTTTAAAAATGCAGACTATAATAGATAGAAATAAGTATATGACATATATAACATCAATTAAATTCATCAAGATAATTAGCTAACATAAAACGTTGGCAACTCCTTTAACCGTTTAATTTCTTTTATATTCATACAACATTTTTAATTTAACATAAAAAAGTAAATTAATTAGGTTATAACTCATTACGAGTACTACTTTGCAAAATAAATCTGCACGAGCTAGTTACAACAACGTAGCAGACATCTATCGGATTGAAAATCAACGCCAGAAGCCCAGAAATAAGCTTTTCATTTGAAAAATATGGTGCCGTATCAACTATCAAGCAATGTAGCATACCTCGTATTTTTGTCTTTTTCTTTCTAGATTTTGGTCATACAGCCCTATTAATTTATCCACGGCTAAATGCGTGTGATTTTAAAATTGGTTTAAATATTTTGATCAGAATAGAAAAAATTCAGAACTAAACTCGCGTACTCATTTACAATTAAAAAATTTCTCAGTTTACTGTTACAGTTTCAAGGCTCAAATTTAAGGGAAGGGTTTTAAAATATATAAAAGGTGAGGAAAATCGATGGAAATTATTTTAGAAATATATTTCGCTTTTGAAAATTCCAAAAACAAAACTCTTTAAACCTAAAACATTTTCAATATCTGCGCCTTCATAGATCTCAACTATTCCCCCTTAATTCAACCTTTCAACTGCTTTGATATAAGCTTTTTTTATTTAATATTCTTAACAACTGGAGAATGATTTAGATTTAGGCATTTCTCCTTTAGACTATGTCAACATCAAAAAGGGTTTTAGTATGGAAAAACCGATTAATATAGTGTTTTTATTCTGAATTTTTAGAAGAATACGAAATTCAAATTGGAAATAATTCCTTGCCTTATCAAGAAAGGTCATTTAATTACTCATTTAAACCAAGAATGTATAAAAAATTATTTAGTGATAATATCTTGAAACGAATTTTATCATTTTCTAGAATTAACCTCGCGACTATTAGTATACCACTTCACATAAAAGTCAAACCAATAGAACCAGTTTCTCATAGGTCACATAATGTGGAATAAATTTCAATGATGAAAGGTTTTCTTCTAATCTGAGTTTGCATAATTAACATATTAACTAATAACGTTATAAGATATGTTATAAAACATCATCGTTAATTTTAAATTATAAACAAGATCCTGGTTTAAATTTGTAGCGTTGTGAATTTCAGTGTTAACTCCTCACTAAGGAGACGAATTCCGGTTGTCCTCTTCCGATATTGACTTTAAACTTATGGTTAGGCATGTAGTTGAACTTCTCGCTTCGGGTTTCATCAAAATGACACCGGCTGCTGCTGTAAAACATTTGTACATGTATGTATTAAAATGAATTTAACTATTCAATACGCTGTTCCAAGTAAGAATGTTTGATATGTTTGGTTATTCAATCAAATAATACTGTGTTTCTTAAAAATCCATCAAATTCAGTTAGGAATTTCAACTTTATTTCGGGATTCTTTTTAGCAGAATGTCTGTTATATTTTTTGCAAAAGAGTTACTTCAAACCCCAAGTATCCAAAACTAATTATATTAAAAAGTGACTTCCTATTCAAGTTCTAGCTCCCTTACACTCTTAAAACAGTTGGGTCAAAATCGACCCAAAATGGGTTATTTTTGTAACCCAATGCTGGGTCAGTATTTACCCTACCCCTTTTTGGGTTATTTTAATTTTAACCCAGAAATGGTTAAAACGTCCAACCCAAAGTTGTGTTACTACGTTTTGACCCAAAGTTGTGTTGCAAGAATAGCCCAAATTTGGTTGTTATTTGTAACCCAAAACCGTGTTAATAACCGAAACAACCCAATCTGTGTTACTATAACAACCCATTTGGGTTACAATAATAGCCCAATTTGGGTTACAATAATGACACAATTTGAGTTTATTTTATTCCAAACATCCCATTCCGGGTTACAATAATAACCCAAATTAGGCTCGTTTTTAACCCAAAGAAACCATTTTCGGTTACAACAATAACCCCATTTGGGCTCTTTTTTTGGTTATTGTGTATTCTCATTTTTGATAATGTTAACAATGCCATGTATCTAATTCCACAATCTAGGCGTACTTGCTAAATTGAATAGTTTACTAAAACACGATCTGCTTGTGTAATTGTGCATAGGTTTATTTATTTGTGTTGTGTTCCAACATAATAACCATGACAAGATTAAGGTAAGTAAAATAGCTTATTAATGAAGACTATATGTACATGATGGTATAAAGAGTAAAAGGAGATCTAGTCGACTGATGCTCATATAACATGACCCGTCGTATTTATAGTCTGCGGTCAGCGTGTATAATTGATCAGATAATACGGTGTAGGTTAAATAGTTTTTTACATGAACATAACAATTTGTATTATTACTTTTTTGTTATTCAGGATTCAACGAATATAACTTAGCCTAAACTAGATAAAATGCTATACTTGTGGCTTGTCAAATAACCCTTTGAATAAAGAACCATTCAATCAAATGCTTAATTATCCTTACTAGTTGGGATAGTTTATACTGTACTGAAACGGCGAGTAGGATTGGACTTTTACCCTAAATATTTATAATAAAGCTGCTGTACAATATACTTATTAAAATAACAATATTAGCCTTTTAGGTTTACATAGAGCCATGTAGCGGCCAAAGCGAGAACCTCATGAACAACTGGATTTTCGTCTGCTAAGCAGACTATTTTACTTAATTAAAGACCAAAGCGTCTGCTTAGCAGACGAAAATCCCGTAGTTGTTAAGCTTCTCGCTTTGGCCGCTACGTGGCTCTATATAAACCTAAAGGGCTAATTGAAAATATTATAATCAGCACTGCTTTTGCGCCAAAAATACGCCATTGGCGGAGTTTGAGAAACTTTATGACGTCATAATTAATTTTCGCGCGAATTTTCTAACCCAGTTTTGGGTTGAAAGATAATGTCACCCAAAAACAGTTAATAACAACCCAGAATGGGTTTAAGACATCAACCAGATTTTAGGTTAGACCTTTTGACCCAGTTATTCGACCCAGAACAAATAAAAAAAAAACAATAACCCAAATCTAGTCACTTTGGACTATTTTTGGGTTAAAATTGAAACAACAGAAAATATTTGACTCAACTGTTTTAAGAGTGTAGTGTTGCTAATTTTCCGGAAAAATAAAATGCGGAAAAATTTCGTGAACATTTTCCGGAAAGTTTTTAGCAAATTGGAAAAATAAAAGATGTAAACATAAATTACTTTTTAAGGGTTTTTATTTTTTTAAACTTTTTATCGATATAAAATGAATAATAACAAAAACTTTCTACAAAACATAGTGTTACATTGTTAATCAGTTTAAAGCTAGTCTAGAGGTTTAATCTTACTTTTAGATTCGAAGAAATGAGGCAAAAATGATGCTTTATTAAAATTTCCAAACAATATTAGACTAATCATGCAATTAAAATTTTTTTCCAGAAAAATACGGAACATTTTCCGGAAAAAAAGGCCTTGGTCATTTTCCGGAAAGCTTCCCGACTTACAACACTAAGCTCACTACTGACTGCATTGGGTCAGGATTAATAGCCTGGGGCATCCAGGAGCAATCATCAAATCCCATATCACAAGAGCACTTTATACGGAGACCAGCCGCCACACAATTGCCCACCAATTCCACAGATGATCCAGAGAAGTCTGGACCATCTCCATTAGGCAAAGCCGAATCTCAGTTTCCAGCCACTACCTGATTGAAGTCCGAGGCGGAGATAGGACCATTTGATCATGGCTAAGACCTCTAAGTGCGACAACGACCTTTTGGGTTACAAGTGCCTGACGCCGAAACCCCGGTTAAGCTACCAGCTATTGCGCACCGTGACGCGTTAATGGAAGGACGCCATTGTCGGAATGCCGCTTGTGCTGATGGTACTTCTTGACCTAAAATCACGTCGTAAAGCTCTAGACTGGGGCACTATGGCCAACGATTGGACAACGGATTGTGTCATTTGAAATACGTGGACTTGAAGGCTTATACTATTGTTGAAATTGCGAAATAAAACGTTAAAATTATTTAATAATAGCCCAGGACCTCTTAGTCAGAACCTAGTCTCCATCTTTTTGTTATTATCTTATTCAAGGTAAATTCCCGTTACATGTACAACCTTAATTTGTAATAATATCTTTATTGAAATAAAACCTTTGCCAATATTAGAAACGAAATGAAATCGCTGATAGGCAGATATTTTTGCACACCTTCCACACTATCAATAATGTTTTCATATCATTTTTTTAGCCATATCTTTTTTTAACAAAGTTATGTACGAATATTTTAAGAGTCAAAACTTAAATTTCCGTTGAAATACTTAAACTAGATGTTGCTTCTCTGGGTTTTTGAAAATATATATAAAATCGTTTTTTTTTCAACTAAAAGACAGGAAACATTCTAAATTCCGCTCCAAAGCCTTCTAAGCAATGGTTATTTCTTAAGCATTTATCTTAAAAATATATCTTTTAAAGGAATTATTCTATAGAATTGTTAACTTTCGATTTAGTGATAATGTAATTACGATGAAATTCTATATCCTTTTTAGTTTCTTGTTAACATTCCCCTAAACTAAGGTTTTTTAAACACTAGCTTCTACAACTAAATGAATAACAAAATTTCTTTAACTTACAGGAAAATGAAATAGCACACATAATCGAAAACGACCAGGTCCACTGAAATGTGTCTATCACCAGCTGACATATTCCTGATCCAACAAGAGAGCCAACAGCCTGCGAAAAATGAAATTAGGTCAAAGGCATAAATTTAGATTATCAAAAATTGCAAATAACGCTCTGGAAATTGATACACACGTTAGTTGAGTGGCGCTTTTTAAAGTACTGTATTGAAGTGCAACTATTTTTATAATCATATGTAACATAATTACTCATAAGTATGCCTCTGTATAATATTTCCATTGAAAAAAATTCAATGAGACCTTGTTTCACGCGGACTCAAAAATGCCAAAAAGCTTATAATCCTTGCGCTATTGAAAAGGTTACCATGGAAATGAAATTAGGTGATCGCGAGGCACGAGCTAAACTTGACATGGGCAAAGCCAGAAACGCGCGAGGAATTCTCCCTAACTTCCGTTTCCCATCAGTAAAGTTGATGACGCATATTTCGTCACAGAGTTGTAAGTGACGTAATTTACGCCATATCCCGTGAACAAGGTTTCATTAACGAACATGCTTTTATGGCATACTTATGAGTGATTATGTTACATATGTTATAATCAATAGATGCTTAAATAAATAATTTTCTGAGATTTGTTAGGAAGTGTTGATAAATAAAGACACGTTGTACTCTTGATATGGTTTTTGCAAAGACTGGGTTTTAAAATGGCAAAAACATCGATATACAACGGTGAGCACTCGATGCTAAAATCATATGTTAGCGCTTCTGTACTCTTGGAGTCCTCTCGAAAATTATTGTGTTAGACCTTAGTGAGATTTTTAACGTATTGTTTTTGCATACTGAACAAAAAGAACAAGGAAAAATTGGTTTTGTAAGTGAGTGTCGAAATGAAATAACTTTGAATTGTAGGCGGAATTTCTTTGCTCTGTTATTGGTATTTGGCTTCATATGGGTGGAAGGAACTAAATGAGAGGGGGTATTATCATAGCGTCAATTAAACCATTTGTATCAAAGAAGAATGTTTACGAATATTATACACATTTTTAATACGGTAAATTTTTATCGAAAAATAAAATAAAAATATCGTAAAACGGTTTAAACATGGATGAAAAAGTTAATAAAATTAGAAACGTTTAATTAACCTTCCATTAGGGGAAAAGAAATTTCACCTTTACGCAATTTCGTGCAATATGTCGGACAATGCAATGAATAATATAAGAAACCCGAGGTAGTTCAATCATACCTGAGATGTTAAAAGGATTCCGATGTTCGCTCCGGCATGCGTGATTCCAAAGAGCTTCGTCGAGGCAGTTGGTAATAAACTAAACACGCTCCCAGCCGCCATGCTGCCGAACACTAACGCCAAGGAATAGACTAATTTCTTGTAATCAGCTATATGCTGAACAGCGAACAATAACTGAGTAAAAACGCCCAGGACGACGATGGTAACGTAATAGGCCATCTGCAATTTAAAATTTTAAATACATTTACCACTGATCGAACTAAAATTAAATTTTTTAAAACAAAATAGAAAACAAAATATTAATTATTTACACTTTCAAATTGGTTATCCAAGTCAGTGGAGTAGGAATTTATTTCGTTTACATTATAGCTTGGTTTTCTTTTAAGCTAAGAGCAATGGAAGATGCAAAAGGAACGTCGTTGTGGCGTTGTGGAAGTACGTTTTTTAAGGTACGGATCAGGGAACTTACTATCAATGACTTTCGGTAGCAACCTACTTACATGTGTAAGATATGGTATAAAAGAAGGAATGTATTTATGTAAAATACAAGTAGCCAATTAAAATTTAAGGATCTTTTAAAGCTTCTTCGGCGTAAAAACTACATTCCCAGTAAGCATGATATTTTTCATATACATCCTTGAATAACTAACTGGCTATACTCTTTAACTGCATCAGCCTGTTGCTGGAGCCAAAAAGTAGGTTCCACTTCACGTCAGTGTTAGTCTTGCACCAACCCGACTCCTCATAGTTTATTCTTGAGCAAATTATAGCATTTAAGAAGTCATAAAAACCAATTGACGGTGCCACATCGTTATAGGTCTAAAAACGTACGTTACTTCTAAATTCATGACGCTGTAAAGGCTGCAATCAATATAAGCCGGGTTAAATGAAAAACCAACGTTGGTTGTTTTCAGTGTAGAAAATTTGATTATTGGTTTTTCTAGAGTAGTATTTATATTATAACTTCCAAACATTAGACAAAAGCTTCTACAGAAGAAGCGCGTTAAAAGCTAATAAATCGAAACAACAAAACAACCATGTGGCTGGAGAATTTCTATTTAACACCCCCTTTGCTTATGAATGTTGTATGTAACTAATTTAAATGGCTGGCAAAGTATACGACAACAAATAACACTATAAACCTAAAAAGAGTATGGTTACCTTGAGAGATATTTTATCAGCAATGAGACCAGTTAGTATTTTCCCCGCAAAAGATGACGCTGAAATTAAGCTGCACAAATGCGCCAGGAAACGATCGTCTTGAATGAATGTGAAACCGTAGCTCTGAAAACCGAATTTTAGAAAGGTTTAGAAAACTTAGTTTAATTATGATAAGAAATTTAAAGGGAAGATCGCGTACATTTCTTTGAAGAATTATGAATCGTTACATATTTCTTACTTTGTAATAAGAATTGAAGAAGTTTTCAGGTATTGCCAAGATGAAACCAGTAAAGTACAAGCAGTAGAAATTCCTCTCTTGGAATAATGCTCTGGGAGAAATATTCACTGGATTGATCAATTCTTCATTATTATGAGAGTTCACGGTTTTTTTATCTTCAATATCCTAATTGTAAAAAGGCATGTTATCGTGCTTTTAAATGTCAATTTTAAGTCAAAGGGAATAACACTACCGGCTTTGAGAAACGCGGTTTAAAACGTATGTTCTGATTAAATCATTTCACACTTTTTCTAAAAAGGGGTTTGAATTCTTCCAAGGTAACTTTGTTCTAAAATCATATTATTGTAATATTTTGAAGCTCAATTTTTTTCGAATGTCAACTGCTTTTTGCAAATTGTATTCAGTGTTTATTTTTATCAGTTATTCCTAGGGTTGAATGGTATGCCGTTGGTTTTAATTGGCTCTGGGTTTTAGTGGTCCATATATTAAACGGTGGTAAATGATGTCGCGAGTGTCAGGTTACTTTTACTGTTATTAAGGCACCGTGAAAACGGTTTATTTTATAACAGCGTAAAAGCTTTGATAATTTAAATTTGCTAACAGTCCCCTAGTGACTAGACGTCCCCTCGAACACTTTAAATCACCTTAACTTCATGTCCTGCCTCGCGCTTAGAAAAGACGCGATATTGCAGTTTGCATGAACGGTTTAAGATAGAAATACAATTTCAATTGCACTAAGTATTTATTTTCCAAGGTTTTTCAAAAGGCGAAATTATTTTTCAGCCTGTAGCTTTCCTTAATCATGATCATTCAGACAACCTTAAGCATTGTGACTTTTTTTTGGAATATCCATGAACCGTCATCTAGTGACGCCAACATACGTTCAAAAATCTCAAGCATAAGAGAAAGGACTACGGCTCAAATGTATGTATGGATTAAAACAGCCAAAAATACTTATAAAGTGAAAGCATTTACCTTTGATTTATTTACACTCTGAGCATCGAAGAGTAGAAGGATTCCAACCACATTCAAAGCTACCATGATTAATGCTGTAATGAGAAAATGTTTCGGAACAGCGTCCAAGAGTTTAACGTCCGTGAAATACCTATAAATGATGAAATCATCATTTTTAAGTTACCTTTATTTTGTAAAAAAAAATTGAGAAATGGTTTGCCGTTCAATCCAAAGAAAACAAATTCCCCGATAAAAATGTTAAAAAATCTAAACTTAAAATTATTTTTAAAACATTTTTTCTCGAAAATCATTTAAATTGACCATAACCTAATATTATAATAAATTTGGTAATTTTAATTTCTTCCATATCTGCCAGAAGATGGTTAATAATTGTACCAGTTGGATCACTCATCTCTAATGTAGTTTTTAGAATTGCTTTACATGTAAATACATGAATTTACAGCATTGCCAGCGAATAGTATTCATTGTTTTTACTTTAATAAAATAATCCTTACGGCTGTTGCAAAGGTAACAATTCCCATAGTAAGATTAAATCACCTACCAAAATGTACTGATAATATTTATTAATGTTACAACATAATTTTTTGATTATGCCTAACTTATCTGGATTAAACTTTTCATCTAGATTTTACAATTTTGGCAAGAATTACCGATTTGACATTTATCCTGAAATGTTTAACAGTTCAGGTTTCACTGAACAGTACACTCTTAATATCTTTAATTTTCTATTGTATGGCATAATTTTTAAAATAGGAGACTAACCCATCAGTAGAATTAGGTTGAATGTTCGTTGGGTTAATGATAGAAGTCTCAATTTCCGCAAATATGATCCCTCCAATGGCAAATGCGGAGCTTATAATCCCGATGACTAGGCCAGCATTCGATGGAAACCACTGAACGAAAAAAAACAATTAAACTTGAATGGAATATAAAATTAGCGAATAAGTAGATTAGTTCATTATGAAAAGGGATAATAAAGCTTAACCCTAAACAAATTTGAAGAATTAAAAGAAAATCAAAAATTTACTTATAGCTCGTACCGATAGATCTTCGAGCAAACAAAAAGACGCGAAACTCGGACCAAATAGATCTTCGAGTGAAAAACTAATTTAAATTAAATAAAAAAGGCAGAATATCCAACGGTAGACTGGTTTCGTCCTATTTGGGATTCATCAATACCGTGCGGGAAATCTGGCTCGCGAATATAACACCGAAATGAGAAACTAAGCCTAAATATTAAAAATTTCAAAACGAGTTGCATAGCCACGGAAAGCCGAATGAAATATACCAAATATAAATTATTTTTGTGGCAAATTATTTAATTAATAAAAAATTGTATTAAAATTTGGATAAGGGAGTAATTTATTATAATGTAAATGATTAAATGCATATCAAGGTTCAGTGAATTTAGAGGGAAAATTGTTTGGGACCAAAACCCTGAAATGCATCTAGCGGGGTGTAAAGCGATAATATCTTTTAGGTTTTAAGGTGGTAAAACTTTTGTACCCCATCCAACAAAGAATCTGGAATTGCCCAAACTGTAAAAAAAGTCTTTTCTGTTGCCTGTTAACTTGTTGTGCATAATTCGTGCTGACACCAATTAGGATTATCTTCGATCTTCAACTTCTAAATTAATCAGCCTTTAAGCTACTCACATAAATTTTATGTATATATATAAATTTAATATTTTTCGTTGAGAAAGGTTTTGCATAAAAACTGTCGATGCTGTTTAGGACAGGTGAAATCCTATTATCTTTCTTTTACAATGAGAAATGAAATATATGTAACCAATTTTTCGAGTAAAAAAGTGCTGTGCTACAGAAACTTTGGTAGGTCCGTATATAGGGGAACTTTTCAAAGATCTAGTTTAAGGTCTTACAACTCATTCTGTTACATAATTTACCAGAATAATTCCCAAATTCAGAAAGATTTAGGGGCAGCTCAAGGTACATTACTTTACCAGTTTATAAAATGATACATTGTGTTTTTAAAGGTTTTTGGTGTATTTTGACCAAATATCTTCAAAATGATTGACCTGACAGATCTTATTGTTTTATATACATATTTAAAAACATGATTTGAAAATAAAATCAGTCTTACGTCTTGAAACCCGAAAAAACATAACTACGAATGTTTTATCTTATATTTTTGTGTTTTATAACTTTTTTGTTAAATGTTGTCTTTAATCAAAATTAGGTTAGACCCTTGACTTTTAAAAGTTTGAAAATAAAACCATTCTAAAATTGTTACTCTCATAATATAATAAGAAAATTCATTTTTTTCATCTTTGTTACTGTTAGATAGTGTTAGTACAAAGTTTTTTTTATGATCTACAGAGGTGTAATTTGGGACAGAGGGAGCTTACAACATACACTGAGCTCTTCGGTTTCCCCTTCCATAAAAACTTGTTGAGGTTAACGTTAAAAGTTAGTGTAGGGAGCTGTTGGCTCGCGTAGCTTGAAGGTCTTGCCACCACCCTCCTACGCATCGTAACCCGGCCACCTGAATTAATGACTTTAAAAGTCGCTTGATAACTTAGGCTTAAGGTGGTGCCTTGGGTATTAGCCTAGCTGATTATTATTATAAAAAGGAATACCAACCTATAAAGTTTTTTGTTTATATTCCTAAAAGTATACAATATTAAGAAGGTGGCCGAGGGTTTAAAAATTTCGTCTGCTAAGCAATGACTTGAATTTTCCCCTTTTGAGACGCCCCATGCGTAATTTTCAGACAGAATTAGGTTTTCCCGTTAATAAGATTTTTATTGAAAATGTGACAAACCTTGCAAGAGCTTGCAAATGTCGGTATGCTGAGTACTCCAGCACCGACCCAAGAAACGAACCCGAAAGTAAATATGAATGCAAAGAATCCGGCGTTCACAGTGTAATAAGATACTCCCACAAATAGACTAAAAAATAATGTGTAGGTTTTGTTGAAATATTCATTCGATAAAGGTTAACAATAGTTTTCAAAAACTAAGATGGGAAACAGGATGTATGAAAATAATTTTTTTTCTGAAACTTAACAAAACGTTAATTCCTTGCTTATGTAACTGTCATTCCAATTCGAACACCTGGCCAACTATAGTGTAAAATCAACAGATAAACCAAATAAAGGGGAAGCTACAATACCTAGTCTTCGAATAAAATAAGGAAGGTCATTTGAATAAACTCAAGAAACCTACAAGCTTTAGAATAATTATCTTTCAAACATCGTCTCTAAGAGATCCGATTTCAATTTTATATAGTGTAAGGTCACGAAAGAAAAAACTTTCCAAAGCACTTTACCAAGCTTTTAAAGAATATTAAAAGTCTTAGTCGATAATTCAAAATAACGGTCAAAAACGCCGCCGAGCTGTTTAGTAAAATATTTTCGGCGGCGTAATCGTTGGCCATTTTCGGTATGGAGATACAGACCGGAAGGCAGGCAATGTTGCCAGATTTCGATAGACCAAAAACGGCCAACTCTCTCAAATGTTTTCGTTTTCAAAACAAAACTTTTGTGGCATACCTATCGACTAAGACTATAGACGCTTCAATAAATCACCCTCACAGGAAATCGCCAAGAAGTAATATTTCCGAGAGCCAAGATCTACAAGTTACATTTTATATAGCGCTTGTTAAAATAATGGAAATTGTTCACCTTCGCGGCAGCAACAAGCGTTCCCCATGACGTTCCCTTTTAACCAGGTAGCTTTTTTGACATATTAAAGCTTGGCAAAAACGCGACGTTCTGTTTACTGGTGAAAAGTTTCCATTATTTCCATAAGCACTATATAAACAATAAATTGCGGGTCCTGGCTCTCGGAAATATTACTGCTTGGCGATTTCCTTGGAGGCTGATTTATTTAAGCGCCTATTGTAAAATTTCCAATAACGAATATGCAGTACCAATATATGAGTGCTCCGAATGAAGCCGCGAGTCGTCCTCCGAAGCGATCAGTGACGAGACCAGCCAGCCACATGAAGCTCCCTTCCCCCAAGATGAGCACCCCGACCAGCCAGGTCATATGACTGTAATCGACGGTGGCATCGACTCTTGCTCTCAAATAAGAGGCTAAGTATGGAATCAAGTTGGCGAATGCGTGAAAGTTTCCCAGCGACAGATTCATCAAAAATGATCCAAGCACGCAAAGACACCCTTGAATCGGCAATTTGCTTTTAGTCCAACATTTCCAAAGCATATTTTTGATCTGTACTCTATAAGCATATGTAACATAATTACTCATAAGTATGCCACTAGCTCTGTTTCTTCACTAACGGTTTGTTTCACCGATATTGCGTCATTCATAACCTACATCATATTTGACGTCATATTTGATGTCATATTTGACGTCATATTTGATGTCATATTTGACGTCATCGAATATCAAATACCGATTATGCCGTCGCACAATTAGCTCTACGTCTGATAATGGCCATTATTTTAGTAAACAAACCAATTTTAACAACCAAGGCTTAGGAGCTAAAATGAACTACAATATACTGTCAAGTGCTGCTAATGAAATAAATTTGCATTGTCAAATAAAAGAAGCGGGTTTATTGGAAAAATAGTGAAATTCAAGTTGAACTTTTCTGGGGAATCTAAAAGGTTGGAGTCTTTGCAGATTCTTTTGAGCCTAGGCCTAACTCTTCTAGGCTTGGTATGAATTTTAATACCGCTGGTGGAATATCCCACTTCGACGACTTGTTCCATTTTCAGAAAGTGATCACTGAAGTGACTGAACCGAAACGTATTGGTCATTTTTCCCAACCTTTTGTTTTTCTAAATTACTCATTTTTTAACTTCATCCGCACAAACTGAGCGTGTTTATAAATTTTAATAAAGCTACATTGCGCTGGCTAAAATTCCGACACAAAAATTCCTTTTCAATTTAGAGGTTTTCCAAAATTACTGGGATGAATAAAAAGGTTAAAATCTAACGTAACCTTTTTACTGGTTAGTGGTGAAACAAACCGTTAGTGAAGATCTTTGAATGGAATAAAGTGGCATACTTATGAGTAAGGTTTAAAAGTTGGGGTAAGTTCAATATGCCGAATAGTATAAGTAATGATTAACTTCGTGAAATTTGCTAATATGGGCTTAACATATATACCGATAACATCTGAAAAAATTAATAACATATGTACAAAACGCGGTTTAAAAATTGGCTGGCAACCAAGAAATAAAATAATATCTTGTATAAAAAGCGTAAAGACAAGGTAGAAAAATGCAAAAAAATGGTATTTATAAAATCAATTGTATTTGTGGTAAAAATTATGTCGGTCAGACTAGAGTGAATTTAAAGAAACGCCTTAGTAATCATATTGGCTATACCAGAAATAAAGCAACATGTGAAAATTCAGCCATAGCTAAACACGCTTACTTCTCGAAACATGTAATCCCATGGAACGAAATTGAACTTATTGTCCAACCTTCTAACATACCTAAACGGAAAAGTAAATAGGGGTAGAAAGTCTATCACTGCCTTCAGATTTTAGCTTCCATCATGCTTGACACCCTTTTTAAAGAGCTAGTGATCACGTGATATTTCTAACCAATTAGGATAGCACATTACGCGCGAAGTAGTGCATTGGTGGTATTTCGGTCCGCGCTCAAGATGAAAATTTTGAATTTTATTCCCTGGCAACCATGTCACCACCTCGCGATTTCAAATAGTCTCTCTGTCAAATGCTGACCATTATTTCCTTCGATGACGGTTGATTTTAATTAATAATTACCATATCAATTGTAAAATAAACAAAAAAAGCTCGTAGCTATAGCTATTATTTCAGTTAAACTTGCAAATTGTTAGGCCTTAACATCGTATAATTACCAATTAGTCCCGATCTCTGCTTTTAGATGGCGCCACGTTCTCCACGATTTAAGTGAGCGTTTTTCTAGTTACGATTTATTTCTTTTCAAAAGTCGTGTTATTATTTTTAAAATGTCGCATTTTAGTTTCTATCATATAGCTACTTTATTTAGGAACTAAATTAACCAAATTATCGAAATCAAAAGTTTAATATTCACGTATTTTATAGAGAACTATTTTTCATCGTGGCGGAGTACAACCGATACCTTTGTGTCCCTGTAAACAGGCGAGGGGGAAGTTATTTCCGAAGCCCAAAGTTTTTTCCCCTCAAATAAGACGTCGTGCGGTTGGACCCAAGTGCCAGACTTTCTCCCCCTATTTACTTTTGCTAAACGTAATGCTCGTGAAAGCATAGAAATTTACAAAAATATGATCAATAACACAGCCTTAAATGACAAACCAGGTCAAGGTCTAAGCGCCAACTGGTACAATTTGTTTGATGAAATTACCTAACTCTTTAATAATTTATTTATAAACCTAGAAATTTAATATTATATAAGTTTAAACTTGCCCTTTTAAATATAAATGTTATTAAATATCATTCGCTCCTATAAATTAAAATTGGCCGTATTTAAACCTTTTACAACTCAAACAGATGGCGCCTTAGTTTCAAAATAATAATTATAAAAAAAATAAATACCTTATAAAATATAGAAAATAAAAAAACAACAACAGAGAACGACCAGAATTTTCTACGAACAAAGGTTGAAGTGCTGGTGGTATATAATTTCGTGTAATTCAATTTGTAAAGTTAGTCTCTGAGGATGAAATGCGAAGCGTTTCGAAACCGGTTAGACACATCAGTATAAATAAACATTGATCTTTATAACGAAGTTAATCATTACTTATACTTATGCAGGGTTGCCACACGTCAGGGAAAAGAGGGAAATCAGGGAATTTAAAAATTGGCCTAAAAAGTCAGGGAAATGTCAGGGAATTTTAAGAATTGGTAAAAATTCAGGGAAAAGTCAGGGAATTCAATTTTATCTTGGCACTTGTTGAAGGTAATTCAACTCTAGATCTATGACAAATTCTATGATTATCATTTATTTCCTTGAATGTTTTGCAAATTTTTTCAACATTGCAATAACCTTTTTACTAAAATATAAGTTCATCTTAATTTATTAACTTCTGATAAAAGTAAAATATAAAAGAAAAATTTTGGCCTTAATAAGTCAGGGAAAATCTGTTAAAATGGTCAGGGAAAACAGGGAACAGTCAGGGAATTTGAATCTGAAAATTTGGTGGCAACCCTGTTATGAGTAACTATGTTACATATGCTATAAGGTATATCTGATTTACAATGTAAAAAGGGCTATCACATTAACCCAATAATAGAGTTATCAGATTTGGTAAGAAGGGTTCAAATAATACCTTTTTCTTTAAGAAGGATGATTAGATTTAGTGATGAACCAGCCAGTGATATCTAAAGGCTACGCAGTGTGGGGAAAAGTAGATGACACTTTATGACTAGGAATTTTCATATTTTAAAACGGTGACTAAGCCAAAAATTATGAGAATAACCTCAAATTCATTGCCGCACCCAACAATTTTTTCATTATGGTTCTGTTTATAAAACACGTAACGCAAATAATAAACTTTTTTGAAACTTCCATCCTCCTCGTAATGGAGTGTAACATTTGGTAAGACCCCTTCCCCTAAGTAACTCAACGCTCTGCATTACTTTGGCATTATGAACCTTAAAATTATTTAATGGTTTTTAAATTGAAGCGAATTTATTTACGGTTTTTCCTCTTGAAAATTATCGATACTATTATAAATCAGAAAAGAAAGTATTAAATTGCTAGTACACCTTATAATTTAGTGATAATTTAAGTGCTGGTATAAACTTTTTATATGTTACGTAATATTTTAGCGATATGATCCATCTCCATTGTAACATTCAGTAACACGTGTACAAACTGACCCTTCTCTTACTGCGTTGTTTGTGGGTTGTTACCGCGCAGGGCAAATTTTTCAGCGAATAGTGGGTGTTTTTACTACACTATTTAGTGTCTTTTCGGCGGGCATTAACTTGGATTTGAGAGCGTTTTGCTGTCTTTACAATGCACATAAAAATAACATAACAGAAGTTTATAAATGTTAAAAAGGTTCTTATTTTAAAAGCAGTCGCCTTATTTATATGACATTAATTTAATATAATATGCAGTAGATAAAATAAGCCATTGGTAATGAAGAAAATCCCTTTTAAATAAATCAGAAAAATCAAACGATTAAAATTTCCACAAATGTGCCGTTATTCCGACCAATTCCAATTTTTCACGTTTTATTTCTTGGTGCAGTTTATTGGCTGAGCACATGCAGAAACTAGTTTACAAAGTCGTTGTTGAACGGTGATTTTTTAAGGACAGTCAAAAAAATTCTTACAATTGTTAGACATTTCTTTATCACTGTGCGTATAAACTAAAATTGAAACAATGCTAGCGTAAAAAGCATGTTTAAAAAAATTTAATGCGTGCTATAAATACATCGTCAGAGTGCACTATTGAGACATCCTTTGAGCACGCTGTTAAGACTCGTTTAAATACACAAAGGGATGCTTGGTTTAGAATATATACCACTGTTTTTCATAATTTGAAATCGTCTCTATTTTTAAAAAAAACAATTAAATACGCCAAGACACCTCATTTCCGTTTCCATAATTAGGCTTAAATGAAGACTTATACGATGCAAAGCCACGGAAGGAATTATTATCAAGATGATCATGTGCAGAGCCAGATTAAGACCTTTAGAGGCACTATGAACTGAAATTATCATGTTTGCATAAATATCTATTTCAAATTATTATTAATAATAATAAACTATTATATCTTAGAAAATAAAATAAAAATAATGTGGAAAACAATGATTTTATACTTTATATTTATTTATATTTGAAAGGTTTTTCTAATTGCAAAGGAAATTAATGGCCGAGGCAAGTTTCAAATTTTCTTAATTTATCCGAGAGATGGCGTTGGCTTCACCTTTTTACTAGAAATAAGATTTTCGTGATGAAAAGGCTATTTTCCCCAGCATTTTCATTAAGGCAAGCGGCATATTATCTGTAGAAGATAACGCTGTAGGAAGTCTTTTAATCCTCTTTAAAATTTAGCTAAATAGCGCAACTGACCACTTTTCTGGTTTTACGATGAAAGTGAGATAGCTTTGGTCACTACACTTTCCTCCACAGAAATGCCCACAGGTGACCTACCGCCTAAAGGGTGTTAAGCCCATATAAAAACGTCTTGGCGAAATTTATTTATACGTTATATGTATAGAATCTACCAGTTTTATTTTAAATACACTACATTTTTCGACATGCGTCCACGTGAAACATGTAACGTTTTAAAAAATATATTTGTGTTATAGTTGGTTATTATTTTCATAAGATATTAAATGCACAAGACAAAAACGAATTATTTAATTGACCTTTAAAATTTAAATTAATTTTAATCTTGAGATTTAAAATATAATTTCATTAAATTTTATGATTTAAAATATAATTTAATTTAATTTTTTGATTTTAAATATAATTTCTTTTAATCTTGAAATTTTAAATATAATATAATATAATTTCTTTTAATCTTGAAATTTTAAATATACTATAATTTCTTTTAATCTTGAAATTTTAAATATAATATAATTTCTTTTAATCTTGAAATTTTAAATATAATATAATTTCTTTTAATCTTGAAATTTTAAATATAATATAATTTCATTTAATCTTGTGACTTAAAATATAATTTCTTTAAATCTTGAAATCTTCAATATAATATAATTTCATTTAATCTTGTGACTTAAAATATCATTTCATTTAACCTTGAGATTACAAATGTAATTTCACTTAATCCGGAGACTTTAAATATCATTTCACTAAATCTCGAGATTTAAAATATCATTTTATTTAATCTTGAGATTTCAAAAACCTTTTCACTTTATCTTGATTTAAATTTTTTTTTATTTAATCTTGAGATTTCAAATACAGTTTTATTTAATCTTGAGATTTGAAATACCATTTCACTTAATCTTGAGATTTAAAATACCATTTCACTTTAGGAGGAAGACTACAGTGGTCATTGTCTACTTTCACGCTTTTTCAAGCTGAACTCTTTTAATTTTGTATTATAACTTATGAAATTAATATTTATTGTAGAACAGCCTCTTGTTTAGTGCTTAAAATAACTTTGACAATATAAAATTTTAAAATAATTAAGTTATAACGTTTTAATTCGGACCATCGGAGCTAAACAAGTTGGGCAAGCATCCAAACTACCCTTTAGTTAGGATATTATATCTCGTTAACTATTGATATTAGAATTATCAAAATTATTTTAAGCACTAGAGGAAGGTTCATCCTAATACGAAAAATATAATTCAATTATGTAATTGTTAAAACAGAAACGTTCAGTTTGAACGAAAAAGAGGCTTTTACCGTATTCTTCCCCCTTAATCTTGAGATTTGAAATATTATTTTATTAAATCTTGTGATTTAAAGTATCATGTTGATTAATTTAATTAAAACATCAGATTTTAAAGAACATTAGTTAGAAAATGGAGTTCTTTATTTGAATTTTTATTCACTAGAAATAACCCTGACCTAGCACTACAGTAAAAGGCATCGGTTTAACTTTTGATTTTAAATTGATAGCATAATAAAGAATTAAAGTTTTATTAGAAATAACAATTTATTTTATTTCCCGCAATATTTATTAAATATGTACACAAATTATTGTGATGATTTTTTTCCCCTTTTTAGCCAGAGTTGTTTAGGTGTTCTCTTAAAGCGCTCATTGTCTGCGTTATAGTTTTCAGCTTTATGGTTTAACATTCCACGGTTATGGTCATTTTTAATAGTTTTTTCAAGGTTAAGTGTTTTTTAAATGCTCTTATAGCGAAGTCGCACTGTTTAACTGTGTGTCCCACTTTAAATGTCTCTGATTTTATTTAGGATCGACATGTTTTGGCTTTGGTGCTGGTTTAATTTTCCATTTCGCGTGTACTTCTTAACCTTGATTTTTCATCGATTTAAGTTTTTGCAGTTTTAACTTGGGGTCCTTCCTTTTTTGATTTAAAGACCGAGAACCGAGCGAAATTCGACCCTTCTCATACTGTACTTAATATTTTTTACGAGTGAAAACTGATTGGCATCTCTGCAACTTGACTGTCAGCTCTGACAGCTTGAATGACCACTCGGACAATTCTGGATATTGTAGCTTACCTCTTTTTTTGATGCTCATTATGAATATCCTACTCAAAACCAGCCTGAGCCAAACTGTCGACGCTGTCACTCCCCAAGAAATCGACAAGTTCCGTTTTGCGGGGGTTAAAATTCATTTATAATTTCTTGACTCGGGTTTAGTTTGGGAAATCAGTAATTCGCCAACTCTTACGAACTCGCCCTTTTTCTCCAAATTATCTCGTTGGTTCGTCTTAGATAACCCAATCTCGAACTCCCTTAGGTTTTTTGAAAGGTTCATTTTCTGGGTTTCAACATGGTTCTCGGCTATTGGATTCTTCCCCATTTTTGGGTCTTTAAATTTTATAAAATTGGATTCTCGAACTTTGCAGTGACGTTTAACCCGAAGATCTATTAATTCCGGGGGTTGACCCTCAATTGGGGTGGCGGAGTGGTTAGCACTTTCGCTTCGCAGCATGAGGAGCCGGGTTCGATCCCAGCTTGTGGCACTGTGTGAAAACTCGGAACAACTCCTTCCGCGTTGAGTTTGCCAGTTCTCTCCCGGCTGGTTTAAGGGGTTTTCCCCTGAGTTCTTCGGTTTCCCCTTCCATAAGAACTTGTTGAGGTTAACGGTAATAGTAAGTGTAGGGAGCTGTTTGCTCGCGTGGCACGAAGGGCTTGCCACCACCCTGCTACGCATTGTAACCCGGCCACCTGTTTAACGGCATTGAAAGTCGCTGGATGACTTAGGCCTAAGGTGGTGCCTTGGGTATTAGCCTAGCGGATTATTATTTTTTTAAACTTATCGAGCAAATACAACATTTTGGTTTTCTAAAAGTCTTGTCCTTGTAAATTATCTCAATAGCAAAGTTTTTGGGCTCCAAACAATTAAATCACCACAGGAATTTTCACTCTTTGAGTTTGGAAGTAGAAATCGTGAGTTCTACGTGGTTTTAGGTTTCAAATTTCATTCGTGCAAAACCCAGTTTTGATTAGCTCCTTAGCTTCCACCGGGATAATTTTGATTGTCATTGGGCATTAAGACTTTGGCAATCACGTCACCATCAAGCGAACCATGCGTAGCTTTCTTAATCTCGCTTTGCTTCGTTTCGTCGACCTTCAAGGTTTCAAAGCTTTCACTTCTCCGTCTTCGGTACAGAAACTCTTCCGTTGGTATGTCCGGTTGTTGTAAATCTAGTCCATATTACGCTAGGCCGGCTGTGATGTCTCTCGAGTTGCTAAATTTTTATTTTTCTTCCCCGTACTTAAAAATACTTTCGCTAGGAATATCCTCTTGGTAGCAAATTATATCTGCTAACATTAGTAACACTACTTCCTACCCATACATTGCGATAACCCCGCACTGTAACAGTGTAACTCGTAAAAAGAAGCGTCTTTTACTGTCAAGTCTTTCTTAGCAACCTTTTGTTTTAATAGTGTTGGATCCGACGTGACAACATCTTTCAAATTTTTAAATGAAAACCGTTCATTTTTCCCCGCACTTATGAATAAGATCCTTGCGTGCTTTATGCGCGAGTGTGTCGTTCTATCATTATCATCTGATTTATATTATGCCTACTATGGAAGATATGTCTTCCTCGCCGTTGATTCACTTTTGGACCTTCGGTCGCCAGAAGAGGTAAATATGGCTCTCGCAACTCCGGAAGATTCTTGGAAATTTTAAAAGCGGATTCAATGGCTGAAGGGTCTTCTTGGCTTAATGATTTTGGAGCGACGTCCTGTTTTATGTTTTCATCGTTCAATTTTATCTGATCAGAGGTCGTACCGGTATAACGTAGGATACTTACAATATTTATGGCGTTTTCGGAAGCATTTGGTGAACTACAGTCACGCTCTGGATTATCGTCTCAATAATTTCGTTATAACTTCTGGCAGTATAAGGAGAACCAATCTGAGGTAACTCGTTCGTTAGAGCCAGATCCTTAAACGATTCGGAATTCATCGTTAGGTTCAGCTTTGTTACGAATACTGATGTGATGTTGTCGGATTCAGCTAGTGGATATATAGCTGGATCCTATTCCACTGACGCAATTACTTTCAGTTCGGAAACGGCCACTTCTAGTTCACACTTATGGGAAAATGGCACTCGTGATGTAACCATTTTATCTCGCAGACTAAAATAATGTGTAGACTATTTTAATTAAACACGTAGTGCTAACGTAGGATTATTAAAACCGCGGGCACTCCAATTAAGGGTGGAGGAGTGGTAAGCACTTTCGCCTCGTAGCATGAAGAGCCCGGGTTTGATTCCAGCTTGTGGCACTGGGTGGAAACAGAAATCATTCTGAGTTAAGTTTGAAAGTTCTTTTCCTGTCTATGAAAGGGGCGTAACAGATAAATTAACTGGCAAAATATCAATTAATCATAAAAATTGCGGTTAACCGTTTATACATGGATATTATCCATGGATAGAAACGATTTATTAAGGGAAAAAGCCAAAAATAACTGATTATTTGTTAGATAATTTTTGTTTATGGATATTATCCAAATAAACGGTTAATTTTGATCCAAACCCCGACCCCTACATATATTCGTTAAACCTCGCTGAACCCTTCGCGCAAAGTCGAGAGCGAAACAACCATCGCTAACTATCGAGATGACATCGGTCCAGAGAATTCCGACCAGAAAGTCATACTCCAACAGCCATAAGTCTGGGAAAAGCAATGCCTTCTCGAACTTCATGAAACCTGAGGGACACCGTTTATCTAGCAATCCCGAGACATAAAAAACTCAGGGGTTTTCAAATAAAAGTTCGTGTAGGGACGCTAGTGGTTATCTGTGGCAGGCCTATCCACAGCCCTTCTACGCGGTGTTATTTGCCCCGTATCGCTGTTAAAATGGCCTCAGGCCTGTTGTAATGTTGGTTATAAACAGATTTTATAATTATAATTATAACGACTTACGTTATATCTATAAATGTTCCTTCTGTTGTTCTTAATGACGCTTCTTGCGCCCAATTGACTTCGACAGAAGTTGAATGCTCGACGATTTGGTCATTTTAAATCAAATAAGATTGGCTAATTTGAACACACCTTGATCTTAATACATGGAAGGATTTTATTAGCGGCTACACACCACTTCAGCTCAAGCTTGGGAAACAACTTCCTATGCTGAACTACGATCTAAAATGGTAATACCTAGAAAAAAAAACGCTTGCGCAACTTGAATCCGGTCAATAGACGCTTAAATAAAACATGTTCAGTGATTTGCCTAAAAGTAGTAATACACATAGCCAACGACATAATTGTAAAAGCGTTATATATTTATATTGCGCGCTTCTTAATTTTTCAATGTATAAGGACTGGTTCAATTTCGCACGCCCCTCTTGAAAGGAAAACTGAGCGTACGATATCAACTTTAATTTTACAAATAAAACTTATATAAACACGTGACTATTTTATTCAGTGATTCGTGTAAACGCGATGGGAAGTAAAAAAACAATGCAGCGTCTATTATTAAGGAACGTTCAAAATGCATCATCCCTCCCATAAATTGTGAAGAGCCAAATAGGGAATATAATTTCTAAGGCTTCGCCTGCTACAGAGACTTTACTTTCGTCGTGCCTTTGATGACTATATTACCTGACCTATGGCATCTAACACGTCTTGGAATAATTTTAACAAGCCGTTTTAGAGGAATCTCGCGAATAAACTTCAACAGCTATTTCGGGAAGGTGGAGCGCGGTTTTTATTCTAGTGCCCTCTTGTACCAAAGATTCGAAATACACAAAGGTTTTCTTCTCTTTTAATTAAAAAATCGAGAACACCAACGGCTTCTTTGCTAAGGTTGTAGAGAAATGATGCCAATAAATAATGCACGTTTTTATTGTGACGGTTTCTGATTTTAAACATAATTATTATAAAACACAATGGACCACTTAAATTTCATACAAGGTTCTTTCTAAAGTAAAATATATGCATTAAAACTACGCAAAATTTCGATTTCAGTGACATTGATTAACCGGATGTTAAACTAAAAGATACAGGACATTCAGGTTACGCTATCAAGTATAACCAAACTGTTAAATAATGGTACGGATTTAGATTTACAATGGAACAAGAGTTGCTATTTTTGGATTGGGGTAGTTACAAAAAGCTTGTCACGTGTGTATTCATATCCTTTTCTCTTATGAAATGATAACGATGAAGGACGTTTACATTGTTAACAGACATATCGATGGAAAAGCAGACCGGACGACTGTTGGAGAACCTTTTCACTCCCTTAAAATTAAAAAAAAAAGATCTTGGCAACTAATTTCTAAACCTCTGAGAGGGTCGCATGCTGACATCCTGTGGTAGGGCAAAGTTCATCACTTTGCCACTGTCAGTTTCATCAATTCCCCACTACTCAAACGGTGTTTAGTCATGGTGAAATTTTTTAAAAACATATTTACTTAAGAGCAAACATTTCTGACACAAGGTGATGCTGTTTGTTAAATTTATACGTAATATTGTAGGAATAATTTGTTATTAAAATGTGAAATTATTCCAATTGGATTTTACCGTTTAAATGAATCAATAAAAAACTAACTTTTGTTTAATTACGTAAATTTGTAACTTTATTTGACCTTTTTGATAAAAAATATGTGACTTGACCATGCATAAAAGGTACTTACTTTCTTAATTGCAGAAATTGAATGTTTTGTAGACAAGAAAAGAGTCCCTATATATAAGTGAAAGAGGTGTAGGCGGTACTTTCGTCATTCAATTTTATTACCTTATTTTGAAAATGGCATTGTTTGAATTAATGGCATAATAAAACAAATGTTTTTCACAATTACAGTTGAGTAATAAAAACGTGATGACGCTGATGAAATATTTGCACGTTCGATACGCTTAACCTCTACATCTATCGTTTTAATTTTCAACGTACGTTTTTTCCCGAAATAATAAAACTTTTCATTTAGATGAATTTCAACTAGCAATAAATTGATCTTCCCAACTTTATCAATTTTTATAATCCAAACCCATGAACATTTTAACTTTATTGCGAACATTTCCTAATAGAAAGAACCGTATGTGTGATAAGCAAATATATTTTTATTATTAAAAGTAAAATTATTGTTATTGTTAATTTTGAAAAGGCAAATTTGGTTTTAAGTTGTAATAAATAAATCAGAATATAATTTTAATATTTGAATTATAAGTTTCGTAAATGATTAGATTGCTACATGATATTATAATATTTTAATAAAATAACTCTGGGAGTTTATATTTTACTAGAGCTGTAACTAGGGTTGTTAATTTTCTGTAAATGTTAAATGTGGAAAAATTTCCGCAAATCGGAATAATACAATATTGACACATTATATTCCTTTTCAATGGTTTTTTTAGACTAGTCTACATGTAGAGATTTAGTTTTTCGTTAAGATTCGATAAAATAAGGTGAAAATGCCGCAAAATTTAAATTTACGAACAATATTAGAATAATCATGGAATGAAACACTTTTTTTTCTTTTTCGAGAATCTACAGAAAATATTTCGGAAAAAGAACACGGTCATTTTCCGGAATATTTTCCGACTTATAACACTTGCTGTAAAATTGTGGTAGGTTTTACCGACAGCTGACAGTAGCGGCAGCATCTCGTAACAACTTGACGCGGCTGGTTATCGATAAGCAGTGAGCATGCTGTAGCAATCACAGACATTCGTAGGCCCGAAAAAGTTGCTTTAAACGTTTTTAAAAAACTCTACATGTTCCTGGCTATAAAACTCAGTCACCCTAAATTTTATTCCGGTTGTGTTATAATTTCGTTACGAAAGAATGCATAGCTATTCTGATATTTTCCTTCATGGTATTAGATGGTCTATGTTCAATGGAATTCAACTACATTAAAGGTAAGATACCTTTCAGAATAAACTTCTTTAAATTAGATTTAGTCATACGGAACTAGGCAATTTTGATGGTTTTTTTAAGCCAATAAAGGTTTAAGTACCCCTCTAGGGCTTATTGAATATTGTTCAAGAGTGCGAGGGAAAATATAATATAAAAAGTAAATAACAGAATAAAATTTAAAAAATATGTAATTATGTGTTGGAAAGTGAACCTGAAGGGTTACAGATGCTGATTTTCTCTTTGACCGCAGTTTTAAAGCAACTGTAAGTCTTAATTTTCCAGAAAGTGTTCTCTTCAAGTTTAGCACATGTTTATCGTAAAACACTCCTACTAATATACATTTAATTTGTATACTTTCATAACTAATAAAAACGACCAACACAAGCAAAAACCCCCAAATGAGACTAATACGAACGAACTGCTAATACAACAGAGTTTCTTTAATATTAAAGATTTGTTGAATAACATGGGACCCGTGAATCCAAAAAAGACAATTCAACAGGTTATTAGAGATTAAATATGAAACAAAAATAATCAGATATATTGATTTGCAGGTCTCTAATTCGTCTGCTAAACTCTTAAAAATTTTAATTTAATGAGCTGGAAACTGTTCTTTTAAAAAACGCCAATGAAATATCCAGTCCATAACCTTTTTATCATTTCTTCCGGTCATATAATTGGTCGCTGTTGTACTTGTCGATAAAGGAAGGGTGATTGCAAAGCGAGGAGAAAAACTCCAAAATAATGAATTCAGTGTTATTTAATCGGAGGGGGGGGGGGGGGTTTAGAAGTTCCTTTGTTACCCATGATCCTCAAGGGAGGCGCCATAAAGATCCTAAGAATATAAAAAAAAAACTCCTACTTTAAATCAAAAAGTTTTTCTTAATCGTAAATTAACTCACTTATTTTTCGAATAGTTATACTAAAATGTATTTACTCGCGATCTAAAAATGAAGGACAAGCACATTTGGCTGGGGCGGTCGTCGAAAGCTTATAAGGGAACAATATCGTAATATAGCAAAGCTACAAAAGCAAAATATTTAGAAGACGATTTATACACGGTGTACCCAATTGAGTTGGGAAGGATATAGAGCCCCAGGCCGCGTTCAGTAACAGCAAACTGTTGGACCGTTGAATGCGCATTCGCTACTGTACGACGTTTTTCACTTCCGGGATTGACGTCACGTTTGCAAACGGAGAGTTAACGAAATAAGCGGCTGGAAGAGCCGGTTATTTTGTTGATAACGCAATCGTGACGTCACAGCACACGGGAAGGCTAGTTGCAGACGACACAACAGACGATATTTTATAAAATTTACAACAATCGTAAAAAAGCGTTCAACAGACGTAACGTCACGATTGAAAACGGAGATCAATGGTTAATTCACAATTTCTCCTCCATTGAGCGTCACTGAACGCGGCCCATGAGCGGATTTTCTCCATAGACTTTAAGCTAGCTATGGGACAGAAAATCAAGGATCTTTATCATTTAACTACTACAATGCATTCTCGCGCCAAACTGTACGCGCTTGCAAGTCCACAAGACATTAATAATAATAATTATAATAATCAAGCGACTTTTAAAGCCATTAATTCAGGTGGCCGGGTTACAATGCGTAGGAGGACACTGGTGGAAGGCCCTTCATATATCCTTCAGAGCGCCTTGCGTTGGAGGAAAGTTTTAAGGGAATTTATAAAATAAATAGTGTTTTAAGAAGTGATGGCTCGGAAGTGACAACTAATAAGAAGTAATAGCGGAAGAACGAAACTTTTACCAGGATCTCTTCTGTTACGAACCAGTTAATGCTAACGACCACTATCATGAAATTTTACCCAAATTGACAGATGACGAAAGTACATTTTGCAATGCCGACTTAAATGAAAAAGAATTCGAGTTATAAAAAGTCTTTCAAAACGAAAATCCCCTGGCATAGATGGCATTACAAACGAATTTTACTAACATTTTTGTTCCCTAATGGGCAGTGTTCTTTTCCAAGTTTTTTGTAATATAAAAAATTTACCACAGATACAAAGTTCCTTCACCATGGCCCCAATTATATTGATCTTTAAGAAAGGCGATCCAAAATTATTTTAAAACTGGCGATCAATTTCACTTTTGAACACGGACTATGAAATACTATCCAAAGCTCTAGCGAACCGTATTCGTAAAGTAGTAGGCAACTTAATCAATGAAGACCAAACGTCTAGCATTCCAGGTCGCAGTATTTCTACTAACATAGCAATAGTTAGAGATGTAATACAGCATTTTGAAAATCATAACTCTCCTCTGGCTATAGTTTCACTGGATCAGGTGAAAGGGTTCGATAGAGTTAAAATTCATGTTACCCCAAGGTAATCAGCTAGGCTAATACCCAAGGCACCACCTTAGGCCTAAGTCATCAAGCGACTTTTGAAGCCATTAATTTAGGTGGCTGGGTTACAATGCGTAGGAGGGTGGTGGAAAGCCCTGCATGCCACGAGATCGAGCCAACAGCTCCCTACACTAACTATTACCGTTAACCTCGACATGTTTTTATTGAAGGGGAAACCGAAGAACTCGAGGGAAAACCCCTTAAACCAGTGGGGAGATAACTTGCAAACTCAACGCAAAAGGAGTTGTTCCGAGTTTTCTTGTTCATAATTACTTGTATAAAATTTTAGATCACATTGGGCTCGGCTTATTAATCTCTAACTTTGTTAAAAAAAAACCTATTCAACTTCCGAAGCAAGAGTAAAATTAAATAATGTTAAAACCTCGAAATTTAAAATTTAAAAAGGTATAAGACAAGGCGACCCCCTGTCATCCTATCTCATTAATCTATCGATGGAACCCTTTTTATGTCATCTCCGAGACAAATTACAAAAACATTCAGTAAATTTACCGTTCCTGTCAAAACCGCTAGTTCTTCAATCTTTCGCTGCCGACTCTAGTAATTTCGTGACAGCAGAAAATGGATTTAGTATCATAAAACGGAATGTATTCGCCACCGAAAACTACAGCTGCGCCACCTAGTCACACTGCCTAGAACTATATTTGGGTGATACGGGTAATGGCGTTATGCGAAAATGCGCGTTTTATAACATCAATTAAAACATTTTACCAGAGATTTACTAACGATTTTAGCATATTTTTTAAAGTGTGTTCTTATGTTTTGTATTAACAAAGGTGTATATACGACATTTATTTATTAATTTTGAACTGTCAATAGGTAATGAATTCGTAAATATAAGTATAAATATTCGAGTTTAATACTTTAATAAAACTATGAGTAGGCCTTGGAGAATTCATACAAGGGATCAATTTGAAAGTTTTAAAGGTATGTAGGAAATTTATTATTATCTTCACATTAGAACAAGCCCAGATTGTTCTAATTGCATAGACTAGTAGCTTCAGCATTTTGTATAATGTATAATGTATTTTAAATAATTTTATTTGGTATATTAGTGAATCGCTCCATGCTTGAAATTTTTAAGTATATTGGAGAGTAGTCTACTCTTGATCCATAGAATAAGATGTGCGGATGCTTAAAACAAAAGTTAAAATTTGAAGTTGGTCACGGAAAACGCAGCATGGAAAGGTCCATTATTCATGCAATAGTGGGTAAATATATTTTTTATTAAAACCCAATTCTTTAATGTAACCTGTTTTATTTATTATTCTAGAAATTCAGGCTTTTGCAAACATGCAGTAAATTGCTGGTCTATTTTATATATAAAGATACTGAGAGCTACCCCAACTTTCTGACTTTAGAAGTGGGGTAAAATGAAGGAAAAGAACTAACTGTGCCTTCGGTATTGTACGGTAATAAAATGGTTAGAGTTGCGAGGGTTAAATTTGGCTGGCTCAAAAAGGTTTATGTAGTCTTATTTGGTCACTTAGTTAGTCTCAAAAATTTATTTCTAGCTTTTAGTCGGGATGAAATATTTGTGGAGAGTCCATTTGTAGCGAAGATAATATCAATTGAAGAGGCAGTGGCACAAAATAACTAAGTTGGAAAGGAAGGAATCTACTGGCTAACGACTGTAGAGGCTACTATGGAAAAATTCAGCTAGGCCTTTTCATTTTTTTGTCTATTCTCTCAAGGGCTATTTTTAATTGATATTAAGAGAGACTGACAACATTTGAAGAAAACGTTGTCCAAATATATAATTTTTATTTTAGATTTTAGTTAAAGAAAAGTTATAATTAAATTTACACTTCTAGTCAAGGAAAGTTATATTTTTAATATGTTAAATTAGTTCCTATTTTAAATTTTGGCCAATTAGTATTTGTAGATAACAAATGAACTGAACTATTTATGTTATGAATTTTCTACTCAAAGCCATGTTAACTAAAAAGGCAAAAACA
The DNA here is from genome assembly GCF_980474605.1 of Leiobunum rupestre. Classification (NCBI taxonomy): domain Eukaryota; kingdom Metazoa; phylum Arthropoda; class Arachnida; order Opiliones; family Sclerosomatidae; genus Leiobunum; species Leiobunum rupestre. The sequence goes on along the minus strand of NC_143384.1, from coordinate 50,170,503 downwards.
AATGTATTATAGAATTAATTCAAAGTTAAAAGCAATTAAATTCATTAAAGAAACCACTTAATAAGAAATTACAATAGAAGTGAATATAATGTTAAGATATGCAAATAAGTATTAAAAATAAATACCATTTGAATTTACAGTATTATTTTTAATCATATTGGGATCTGCGGCAATAGCTCGAAATGTTATTAATCAACTCGAAAACTCATACCGAACCATCAGGGTGGCAAAGATAGGAAAATTGGGGTCCAATACAAAATAGAAAAATATGCCCTTTTAACGCATAATTTTGTGGGCCTCAATGTAATATTTTACAGCGATAATGACAATCGAACGGCTTGACCTAAATTTAATTTAATTCATTAGCATTTCCTTATTTTGCAGTATATAATAAAACAGATCACCTTTAAAACGATTCACAAAACGTAGGGTCCTCTCTTTTCATTTAGTTACATTGGATTTGTAATAAGTCTACATGGTAAATTATTGCTTGGAATGGCACTGCATTTCATGCGTCTCTTGAATTATCTTCATCTAAATGACAGTTATTATGATATATATTTAATAATATTAACTTTAAAATCAGTAATAACAAGTAAAATTTGTGTCTCACCATTTCTTCCTAAAAAGTCTTTATCTTTAAAATGGGCGCTGCAAATCTGTGCCCACTAACTAGGCATCTTCCCTGATTTTATATTAGTTAACCACACATTAAAAAGATTTTTGCATTTCGAAAAATTGTGAAACGATAACTCCAACGTTCTTTTCTCACCATTTACTCGAATTGTAATTTTTTTAAGGGCAGTATTACTACAGAAAGGTACTTCGCAATTTATGCCACCTCTGCGCCTACAATCCGCCATATTAATCGTTTGTTTTGATCAACAAAGTACGCAGACAAACCAAGCTGCAGGGGTAGCGACTGTGGCGCCGCCTATACCCGTTTCGCTAGCGAATAAGAAAAGGAAGAGCTAGCAATGCTAGTTTCAATCTTGAAAAGAGCAATGGCCTCTGGCTTGGTGAATGGAAGGGCAGAACCGACTCTCCTCTGCTGGGGATCTCATGGAGCAGCAAGAAAATTAAAATTCTCGGCTAAGTTTTTTCAATAGGTAAAGATCTTTAAAAAAAATTCATCCATATATCGTTATAAAACGCTAAACGTATCGTATAAAGCAAGAGCCCAATTATGTAACAGTATTCAAAGTAAAATTAATTATTTGCTACCTCACATGGAAATACCTAATGATTTATCAGAGTCAGGTCAAAAAAATGCTTAGAAGTTATCTGGCAAAATGAAAATAAGCACTGGTGTAAGGCCAAGTTCACAACTCTAAGAACATGCAAAGGAGGTTTTGGTTTACTGAACTTAAACATTCAATGTAAGAAATTTGCCTTCACCAAAATAAAAAATCCTTAGAATCCAGAGGCCATACTATTTTACTCGAATTCCTAATACACTACTTGAAATCAACAAATTTACTTAATTTGCCGATTTGGAAGTGTCCCTTTTTAAGCCTCCCAATAAACCACCCTAAATGGAAATCAGATGGTTTCCTATTTTTTCGTAACATTTTCAATACCGAGGAAAATACTTTTGAATTTTTAAACAATGGACAAAATCTCAGCGCTGCCACAACAAGAGCGTTGACGCGTCAAACCGCTATGATAAAAACGGTTCTTTTTCGTGAATTCCCGCCAGAGTTTTTCGAGAAAGGATATTTAGGAGAACCAATATTTGTAAACTTACATTTAGAACTAAATATTGATGATTTAGAAAATGAACTTATAGTGAATTGTGAAAATTCCAAATTACAATCCTTTTTAAACCCAGAATATCTATAAAACCCAGACTCATGCTATATACACTGTAAAATTATTTGGAATAGCTCATTCACGTACCATGTAAGCAATATTCTTTGGCATATGTTGTACAGTTTTGTTATAACCCCTCATTTGACTTCAAAATTATACGGATTAAAACCTGAGTGCCCTTTTTGTAATTATATTGTCGGTGATACTAGGCCCGAAGTGGGTTAGAGTGTGCAATAACTGGTGGCTTAACCGGGGAGTCGGCGGTGGCACACTGGGAGATGTTAGCTCTGATCAAATAGTCCTATCTCCACCTCCGACTTCGGTCAGGTTTGGGCTGGATACTGAACTTCGGTTCAGGCTAACGGAGAGGGTCCAGACAAACTGGCCGCCTCGGCGGATTGGGTAGCCTGCTGTGGGGCGGCGGGCCTCCATATGCGGGCACGGGCGGTCCTGTTTCCCGGCCTTTTGGGGCGCACCGGGATCTCCAGTGCCAGCTGTGCCGGGTTACTCGGGCTGCTGTGTGCTCATCGTTCCCCTTTAGGGGCTTTCTCCAAAGGGTTTGACTCCTTACCTCCGTAGGTAGGGTGTCGGCTGGAGTTGCTATAGCATTCACTCTTAATCCCACTGCTGTGGGCGAAGTGGGGATTGGTCCACCCATTGCTGCACCTTCTGCTGGGTTGAGTGGCTTGCGTCAAAGGTGCGACCATCAGTAGTTGGATTCTGCTACTCATGCTGGATTTGTCACCTGTCCGGGCTTGGGGACGCTGGCGTGGGGCACTATGATGATAGGCCTCCGGTGGTATGGTCCCTGTTACTAGGTACACCGGGCTATAAATTCTGACACGCTGTCGGTGATACTTAACATATTTTTTTAATGTCTAATAATTTTAACCTTTTTAAACAAAATAGATATTTTAATCAGAAACTACGATAAAGATTTTAAATTAAATGAAGTAAATTACTGGATTTATAGATCAAATGTTAAACCATTTACAAGCATTACTAAAATAATTTTCGGTCTATGTAAGTTATCTATAGATTTTAGTTATCACCAAAAAATGAATAATGTACAGAGGACTGTCTAAGCCTGATTGAAAATCACTTTGTATCGCGTTTCTTGAAATTCACAGAAATGGAAAAAGAACGTTTCCAGATTCTATATCCAGCGGCTTAGTTAAAGTAGAAAATGGTGTCGCTTTATTAAACTGTAAACTTAAGTGTTAGGGAAAGTTGTTTAGAATGTTGTTTGTTGTTTTTTGTTAATTGTTTTTTATTTCATTCATTGTAAATTTAAAAAAAAGTATTTTTCTTAAACAAACGCTTACTCCAAAGTGAGTAAGCTTAAACTAAAAAATAAAATTAAAAAATTAAGTTTCACCCCCCCAATTAACAAAAAAGGTTTAATTAACTTTTAACTTTAACTTAAATTTTTTTATTTCATATTGTACAACTGATGATATATACAACTGATATATTTCTAGTTAAAATGAAGTAAGTGGAACGGACGGATAAGCTATCATTGTGAGCCCCCACCACTTCTAACTAAACAATGATGAAGTTAAGCCGCTGGCTATGGTTTAGTAAGAACTTCAATGTTTCTTTTTTGGGCCGTTACTAGGACCCAAAGAGTGCGTGAAAATTTTGGTCTCATAACCCAATTCGATTAGGATTTCTGCCTACTTGCACAAGGCTGCCATTTTGCCGCGTGTAACTCGAAAACTACAAAAACGAATGATACAATTGAAGAATCAAACTAATTCAACGTGCCGTGCCTATCACTTGTTAATCTTAGTATGTCGGTATTGCACTAAGGTCATAGATAAAATGTCCGAATACCTCCCAGAAAATCTGAAAACAAAACACGTTTTTTCTTTATTTTGCAATATTAATTAGGATTCTTTAAAATTAAATAAAATAACATAGGAAATACCTGGATAAGTAGTTATAGCTAAGACTCCCCGTCATTTCGAGCGACGCATCGCATTTCCCACCCTCATTGTTATATATCTCGGTTCCGTATCCGTATCCGGTTCCGGTTCCTAAATTTTTGCTTTATCGGATCCGCGGTTACGGTTACGGTTCTTAAAATTTCAATTTATCGGTTCCGTTTCTCAAAATTTAGAACCGATCGGTTCGGGTTCCTAAACGGTTCCTATACGGTTCCAGTGTGTTTAGTATTAATTAAAGTTAAATACACAAGCAATTTAAATGAAGTTAAAGATAAATAAAATCCACAACATTTATTTATTTAGAATATAAAATTGGTTTTTGATAAATTATATTTTAAAAATAGAAGCTTTCTCAGTGACGTAGCTATGGGTTCGGGGTCTTCCCGCGAAACTGTTTTTGGGGTCCCTTATAATCATTAAGGCCGAGTCGCGATTATCGCCATCTAGAGTTAGGGCTGACATGTATCGCCTTCTACAATTAGATTTAACTCGTACTTGCGTGTTAAATATATAAAATGCTTAAAAATGGCTTTAAGCCCTTAGTGAAACGATTAAGATAAATCACTGAAATCAGCGTCTGGAGCATTAAAAACAAAGGTTCTGGTAGAACTTGGAAGTCTGGAGTTTAGACCCCCAAGTCCGACCACAATCACGATCTAGATGACTTAATGTAAAATAATTAAAAATAATTATTGCTACTATTCTCTCGTAGGGAACTCATGTAAGTACGTTATTTGTTTATTCAATAAAGTAGGGTAAAATGAACTCTTCTTTTGGAAAATTCCCACGGTTTCATCGTTCCAAGATGGAGGGTGGGTGAGAAGTGATGTACTTTCAAGTTTGGGGAGACCTGGCCTTCCCTTCCGCTCCTCATTTCAGGGGCGTAGGAACGTTTTAGAATTTGGAGGGGGCAAAGATTGAGTAATCGGTCGTGAATGTCATTAAGGCATGAACAGTAACAACAGTTATCATACGAAGTGTATTTTAGTCTTTAGAGTCGTTTATGAAATTAAGATACACAAATCCACTTTAATAAAATGAGAATGGTTTTGAATTTTTAAAGGAGTGTAGTAGCTTCACCGAATGCATGTGTTACTGTTTGACTACTATGTAAATTGGCGGGAAAAGACACAGTTGAGCTTCTATAAGCATATGAAGCTGATAGAAGCTCAACTGTGTCTTTTGAGAATTTAAGCTTTTGAAGATTTCAACTGACCAAAAAGTTGAAGGGGCAATAACGTTAGTTGCCCCTCCCAGAAAAATTCTAGGGAGGGGCATTTCCCCCCTGGTTCCAGTTGAGTATATAGTTCTAAATGGAGTACATATTATTTCGTTCAATAAGCATTGTCATTTTTGAAATGTAAGCAATTGCATAAGTTGAAAATTTAGATTTTCTAGACAAAAACTACTGAGGCCAGCGATTATATAATGCAAACGAATTAGCCTTACCTTAAAAACTTTCAATTCAGAAACACAACTTCAGTATGTTACTTTCATTATGTACCTTGTTTGGATATTTATGCGACGGTTATTGTGATTGTATTTATAAAGTTTTGGGTGCGCCTGTTGAAACATAAAAAAATATTTAAAGCAAGTAATACATTAACTTGAGCTGACAAGAGAAAAACTAGACGAGGCCTCGCGCGGTTGGACTGTACACAGTCCCGCAGGCAATTTGAGGGCCCCTCGATGGAAGCCCCCCCCCCGCGTTATTTACGGCACGGGCTTTTGTGCTGTTTCTCCTCTTAGTCGGATGCGAAGGGCATAACAAATTATGCTTGCCCATTGCCCCACTAAATAATTGCTCGGAAGGCACACTAGTAGCAGTAGACGACAAATATTTTTCGTGGCCTTTGCTACATTTGTGAAATTGGGCCGAGTTTTCCGACTGAAGAAAATAAAACTAAAACTATCGTGGATTTCCGGATTAAACTAGTTTTTAAAGCAAAAATTTGGAGGACGAGCCCATTTTCAATTGACAATACGTAAGGGTGTATCAGTTGACAGTTACGTAGAAACCCACATAGAGTTATCTGAGATAGGATAAAGATAAGCTTATATGAAAAACTAATAGTAAATTTGGAAGTTTCATTACTAAATTTCAACATGTGCTAAATGTTGGTAAATAAAGTTATAGAACCGTTTAAAAACCTTTTAAAACAATGCAAAACGTGGTTCCGGTTCCGGTTCCGGTTTCGGTTATCATTTTTTTACAAATATCGCTTCCGGTTCCGGTTCCGGATATGGTTATCAAATTTTTATATTATTGGTTCCAGTTTCGGTTCCGGTTCCTAGAATTAACTCGGTTCTTTTCGGTTACGGTTATCCGTTGCATCCCTATTATATATAATATTATCAATTGTAACTTCGGATAGATAAGCAAATGCACATTTCTGGAACGTTCGAACAAGATTATCCATTGCAAATTATTCAAAATACGTAGCTTACAATGGCCTCTTCTTCGACCAAACAGGGTGCGCCAGACGGTTATATAGATAAGAACAGGGTTGGCAAGGGCCAGCCAGACTAGTTAAAACCACCCTGGTTTAAGCCGGCTTTAACCACCTAATAAAATCCATGAGTAAAACCACTTCTTTTTAATTAAACAAAATGGAGAAATTAATTAGAAATATTGAAAAAACTAATACTTAACCTTCACTTTTTGTCGCAAGTAATGAGAGCTAGATATAAGCAATTAGGGTATCTTAAAATTAATTTTGCGCGTGAAAATACGCCGCCATGTTAGGGTCTAAAAGCGGGCAAATAAGTCTGCTATACCTCACATTGTAAAGGTACTGCTACTCACAAAAACGTCATTTTGAAATCGGGCATTATGAGCAATGAGGGCTAGATACAAGCAATTTGAGCATTTTTTATTAATAGATTTTACTGGTTTAAGCCACTAGTTACAACCGCTTTTAACCATACTTGATTTTTAAATTTTTAAAAAAGCCGGTTTTTTGCCAACCCTAGATAACACGTGAAGGATACTGTTAGTTCTTAGTATATTAATTTTTTTTCTGCTTTTTGAGTGATTGTTTATCGCTTACTTATTTTTAAAATAGGTCGAACTCCTTTTTTTATTTCAATGTAAAAGAAAAAGATGACTGTTTGAAATTTGCTTAATATTATTTGAATTATAGAAAATATTAATAAAAATACTAGAATCTTTAAAATCTGGAAATATTAATGTAAATGAACCAATATTTTATATACATATATATACAAACCTAATTTTTAAATTTGAACTTTAAATATATCATTTCGGGTTAGAGATAAAGGTTTGATGCTGCCTAATGAAATGTCAAATGGGTTATACTAGATCTAATGAGCGTAAGATCATTAAAGTAGGACAAGTAATTCAAAAGATATGACGCGTAAAACGTAATGCCCCCTTTTATAACTATTACAATTCCGCGACGGATAAAGACAAACGAGTTAAAATTAGACACGATCTTTGAAACTTTTAATGAAAATCATTAAATTTTTATTTTGTTTATCAAATCTACATAAGGATTAGGTAGGTCCTAATTGTTTTTGATACTATTCGTTTTCAAAATTCAAATTTAAATCATTTTTTATTTGCGAGAAAAAAAATCAATCCGTTTAAATTTGCTAACATTTAAAAAAATAATTTGAAGGGACCTCATCTTCTACACTGTACGTGAATTTTTTACACACATATCAAGTTCAAGTTTCAAGTTTATTGTTGTTAATTCGTAGTAAATTTACAATATTTGGTTACGGGCCAAGTCATGAGTGACTTATAGCCCGGTTGGTAAATATGCAATTATTATTATTATCTCGGAATGTCATTTTTGTCGTTCGGAATTTATCTATTCCTCAATTTATTGTTATGTTAACGATTAAATATAATGATGGAAATATAAATAGAGCCGTGGTAATTCACTAGATATGGCGTTAAAAAATATTTTTCCTGTTCCGCCAAAATGACTAGCAACGGCTTTGAACTAGATCACGTACACTCTGTTTGAAAAGTCTTCGACAGCTGAAATTTTTGCCCTCTTTTTAATTCTGCTAAAAAACTATAATAGATAGCTCGATGAAACCAATTGCAACTTTTATTTATTTTCCAATATCTTTCGTTATTTATCGGTTTCGTCCGCCAAAAATTAATAGTTTGGCGGGAACCGTCGAAACTCATTTTTGACAACTGTTTAAATATTGGTTCTACGGCACTGACTCGCGCGTTTTTGAATTCACAATGGTCGATTCATATTTAGAAAGTGGAAAAATTATCCCTCTACAACCAACGGTTGAGAAGTTATAGCGTTTCCAAACTTTCCTCGAAACTAGGAAACACCTAAAATTCATCAAGCGATTATAAATAACGCAACTTCGATGACAATTTGGAAACGCGATAACTTCTCAACCGTTGGTTGTAGAGGGATAATTTTTCCACTTTCTAAATATGAATCGACCATTGTGAATTCAAAAACGCGCGAGTCAGTGCCGTAGAACCAATATTTAAACAGTTGTCAAAAATGAGTTTCGACGGTTCCCGCCAAACTATTAATTTTTGGCGGACGAAACCGATAAATAACGAAAGATATTGGAAAATAAATAAAAGTTGCAATTGGTTTCATCGAGCTATCTATTATAGTTTTCTAGCAGAATTAAAAAGAGGGCAAAAATTTCAGCTGTCGAAGACTTTTCAAACAGAGTGTACAGTGTCGATTCATTTACGTTTCACAAAAACATAATTTTGGCTTTGACCCACTTCGTCACACGATCAACTACCGCTAACATTCAGCGAAGCAAATTGTGCCCATAAAGTACAAGCTCAACTGAGTGCCAATTTTAAGCATTCAAAAAAGGAGACATCTTATAGGTTAACGGTTTCAGTTAATCTAGTAAACGCTAATATAAAAATTGCGTTAAATTTTTTATTCGTTATGAAATTATTATTTTTTAAAATTCTGACGTTTTACTTCCTAGTATTAGCCGCGCAATGCTCACCGAAACTTATATTTGACTACATAATAGGTGGGATATATTTGTTAATTTATTGGAATAAAAGAGATCGATAAATTTCCCAATACGTTTTTAACAATTAAGGTGTTTGCGGAATTGAACATGTCTTCTATTGTGTAAATACACGGTTAATTAATTGATTGTTATATTTCAGTTGGTGGGGGATCTGCAGGTGCGACTTTGGCCGGTCGTCTGACAGAAGACAATTCTACAACTGTCCTACTTTTGGAAGCTGGTAAAAAAGCACCATTTTACTCCGAAATCCCACTTTTCTGCGGAGGACTGTATCTACCTAGTTCCGGAGCAGATTTATCTTATGTAGATTTAACAGAACCTCAGAGTAGAGGATGCAGAGGATTCATCAATCATGTAATATCAATTTCTTTCAAATCATATTTTTATGGTCCTAGTGGTTGCCCGGATATAACTATTTTATTTTCTTACTTTGGCACTGTGACAAACAAATCCAAAGAGGGATAGTACAAAGACTGGAGTAGACACTTTCGCAGTCCATTACAAATAATGTATGGACCCTAAACGTACATTTTAATTTGATGATAACCGGCTCATATTACTTTCCTATAATAATACCTAGAGGAGTCAATAAGCAAAACAAGCCAGGTTTTCGGTTTGATTATTTTGTGGCTCAGACCGCTAAAGTCCTGTCTCGGTATGAGCTCGGCTCATCTACGACTTCAATTGAAAAAATACTCCATTAGAACTGACCGGTTTGAGTTAGGCTCGGATGAATTTTGAGCTCGTTGGACATTTCTAGAGTTGCGCTCACTTAATTTAAAATCGTTCAGATTTATAATCATTTGGAATTGTTTCAAATCTGGATACAATCGATAGATCATTGAGTTGTTCATATTTCAAGGGCAACAATAAAGAGCGTGTTTCAATTCATCTAAACTGCTCTAAGTAGTATGCCTTTGTGCAGACACACAGCTTATATTTGGTCACAACCATGTTCATAGAAACGTAATGTTTTAGACGGGTAGCGCTGGATAATGAAAATTTTCTATAAATGCCTAATGAGCGACTTATAATTATCTTGTATGAAAATTTCCAGGAAACCACTGTCATATTTTGCCATAACACTGCACCTTAATGTTCGGAATTGTTATTCAAGTTTTTTTTTGTGATTTACTACTTTTAAAATAGAGTAAACTCGAGAACCACTAGGAAAACTCTACTTGATCATATATTGCAGCTGTTTCTGAGGCTTGATTAAGGTAGGGGTTTCATTGGACTCGCTGCTCGTTTTATGTCGCATTAGCTCAATTCACGAGTCACGATCGGGGGAAGAGTTAATTTTTTTAAAAATGAGGGTAATATTTGGTATACAATGCCTGTCAAATGAACAGCTGAGTACTTTTATGCTGTTCCACGAGCGACACTTAGAATCCAACTCGATTGTTTTTGGTTCGAATCGACTCTTGAATCATTTATTCTTAGCTTAGGTGAGCTCAACCAACTCCAAACAGTGTCGAGTGGTAAGCTTCTTTGAACTGGCTGGGTTCATTAAATATCAACTATGAACCAACAAGAAATCAATACACGGAGTAAATGCTTTCAATCATAATACAATTGGTTTAAAATCTGCGTTTTCTGATTTCTTTGGGCAGTACTGGGGGTGAACTCAAGATTGTTAAAAATATTCCTGCCGCTTATCCAACTTCAGCGCTTGCTAGATGACTCAAAAAAAATTATTTTATTCGTGTCTTGACAAAAGATGACGAGAGACAGAACACGCCTGCGCGTTACCAATTTATATATATATATATATATATATATATATATATATATATATATATATATATATATATAATTCTTAGATCAGTCTTAGAAATTACGTTTTTATAATTAAGACATGCAAATATATCTCTGGGAGAGCTCTTGGTGGAGGAAGCGCCATCAATTTTATGTTGTACGTCAGAGGAAGCTCTTATGACTTTGATTTGTGGGAGCAGAAAGGAGCGACAGGCTGGAGTTACAAAGACGTGCTCCCGTATTTCAAGAAGTCCGAGGAAACAAACATAAAAAACCACATTGATAAGAGTAACAGACTACAAAAAATTTTATTTCAACAAAAAAACAGAGCTTATGATTTTATCGTATTTGAACAGATCCGGATTGATTTTTTTTCCAGGCTACCATGGAAACTCTGGTCCGTTGACGGTTTCTTATCAGAACTATGAGTCTAATCTTCAACGCTATTATTTGGAATCTGTTCAAGAATTGGGTTACAAAATCCTAGACGTTAATGGCGCTTCGCAAAATGGTAAAAAAATTACCATAATTTTTATGTTATTCTTTTTGAAGTTTTCTATGTTAGTAAACTCATTATAAAACCACATTAAAAAGAAATATCTTTCTACGCTCCGGTTTAGAAGCTATTAAAATGAGCACTTTCTTATATTCGCGCATTTTTAATATGTTGAGCTTTAGCCAAGTTTTAAATTAATGTCTTTTATCATAAATTAACTTGTTAAGTTGGGCTCTTAAAATATTAGCTTAGACTTCGAGTAAACCAACAAAAAATAAATAAGTAACGCGAATTACTAATAAGTAAGTCTTGTACACTCTGTTAAATAAGTCTTCGGCCGTTGGGATATTGGCACTTATTTGCGATTATCTCAAAAACTATGAATGATAGCAAGTTGAAACCAATTTTATTTTTAATATTTTACTAATATCTTTCATACCTATGTCTTGATTCACGTGTAGCATTTCCATATCCACCGGAAACGCCGAATATCGTTTTTGACAACTTTTTTAATAATGATGTTACGCCCCTGAAACTTGCATTTTTGGATTCAAAAGGGTCGATTCATATTTAGAAAGTGTCATTGTTATCCCGATACGTCGAGCGGCTGCTAAGATATGGCCTATCGAACATTCGGAAAATTCTAAAATGCCCAATTAATCAATTTTATTAATCCGGCATATAACCACAGCGTTCCAACAACTCGTTAAATAAATATATATATGCTTATTGTGTTACCCGCAATGAAACGTTAAAAGTTTTTTTTCCTCAACAATAAGATATTAATTCTCGGTCGCCTCGAGCATTTTAGAATTTTCCGAATAAGTGCCAAAATCCCAACGGCCGAAGACTTATTTAACAGAGTGTACATTGATGCTGCTAGGGTAAGGTGATTATGTATTGAAGGTCCGTTATAAGTTGAAAAACTAAGAAATCTGCCTGGGCGGCTAATGATTTAGCTACGCTATTGGTCTTTTAATCTAGACTCTCCATTAACGTGTTTAATTGGTTTTGGTTTTGCCTATAAAATTTTTTATTTTCCTTAAATAGGTTTTGGTCCAGTGCAAGCCACATTGAGAGACGGTTATCGGTGCAGCACCGAGAAAGCCTTTCTTAGTCCCGCTTACGAGCGAAAGAATCTGAAAGTGCTAACTAGTGCTTTTGTAACAAAAGTAAGAAATCTTGCTAAAACTCAATACAGTTTCGTTGAAAATCTTACACGGTCAACATTTAGCTTTTGGTTGGTAAAATATTTTTTTTCTAAAATCGAAACAAAACAGTTTTCTTTTGTTGTTTAAACACAATTCAACGATTTTAACTGATTTTAAAACGAACTAAAAAAAATTATGAAAATTTGTTTAACCATGATATAAGATTTCCTTGATATTTCTCATAACAGACCCATTATTTAGGGAATGAAACTTTGAAGGGAAGGGCTAATAATTTTTATTTCGTTTTTGCTACGTCATATTTGCAGTTCGTTACATCATCTCTTACTCTTAAGATAACAAGCTGCTGCAAGCAGCTTGTGGAAATCAGTCATCAGCATATTATTCAAGTTAAACAATCGTTTCAAAACTAACATTATCACCGTGTCAACATTTTATATTTTAATCTTTTCATTTTTGGTATTAATGAAAATTTTAATGCTGTCGTGATATTTCTACACTAGAAAACCACCGAAATACAATAATTATGATATCGTGAATATCAAGAACTTTAAATAATGAAATAAACCTTATTCACCTCAAAAGAAAACCTTTTGTCCGATATGAATGTCTTAACATCGATTATCCAAAAATAATTTAAAACATTGAACGAATATTGTTAAAAAAAGTGTTTTTCAAAAGCCCTTAGTGAACCTTAAAGTCCAACTTTTCCTTTTCAGGTTCTTTAAATATATTTTTCCCAATAAATGGGCTTGTTTTACTTTCCTGGATAAATAATTTTCTCGATTTCTTCAATATCTAAAAACGTCTTCGAAAAAATAGCATAAATTTATTAAAAAAACCTTGTTGAAAACTTTTTCAACAAACTGGCATTTTTCATGACCATTAACTCTATAACGTTTCCTTTATACTACGATTAATATACGTATGCCATTTTTGCTTCTGTGTAGATTGAGATAGATAATGGCGGCTCTAAAGAAGCCCGTGGCGTGCATTACAGCAGAGGAAATAAATCCTTTTACGTCACCGCCAGAAGAGAAGTCATTGTGTCAGCCGGAGTTATTCGGTCTCCACAAATCCTTCTGCTCTCGGGAATCGGACCCAGTGAACACTTAAAGGATATGAAAGTAAATTGCTCAATACATTTCGCTGTTTAATCTAGTTAAAATCGAGTTATACACTCAGTAGATTTTAAAGTTGGAAAGATGTCATATGAATGTGCAAAACTGTTGTACAGTAGTAAATTTGAATTAAACAAATATAATTTTGACAATGTGTAGATATTTAAACCCAAATAGTAGAATTTTTTAAATCACATTTCGAAGAAACAATAATCAATATTTTTCAGATATTTTTATTGTTTAAGACACGAGCTAGTTAATAGTGGGTTAGACAAAAAAAACCAAGTTTAAAAATTAAAATTGAACTTTTCTTAGATTTATTGGTTTATTTCGTTCATCGTCAATGCTGAACTTTATCATTACAGTTTCTAGGCAGAAGATGGTACTGCCCATAACTCGAGAACGTCGATCTTAAAATTTGTATATGCTTGCTTAGCAAGCGCGGTAGCAATTGGCCCGTTTACAAGCTTTAACCCTAAAATAATTTTCATTCTCACTTTTTTAATTAAGCGAAATTTCAAAAAACAATGTTGACAAGACTTAGTGTTTAAAACTTATAAAGATCTTATATTTTGCTAAACGCTTCAGTGAACTGCGAAGATAAATATAAAAATAATAAATTAATAAACATAACTGTAATTTTTCTCAATTTTTGTTGAGAGATAAATGTGGATATTAACACTATGGGAATAATTTATTAAGCTGCGTCCTGCGGGTTATTTAAAATGCTTTTCTGGGTGAATGAATTAACATTTATTTTTCGAAATTATAAAATATCATTCCAATCTTGTTTTAAGTGCGTTGGGCGCTTTAAACTTATTTTTCAAGGAACAATGCAGTGCGCCTAAATCACTTGTTGTTTTTTCAAAAATGCTTTGCTATAAGAACGATAACAGGGACTTATTTTTTCGTGCCTGAATTTCGACGCCCACCTGAATTAATCGATTTCTTGAGGAGTGACAGTGGGGATAGCTTGACTGAGGGATCAGACTTCTCTTAAATATAATTCACATAATAAGCATCAATAAATGAGCTAAGGTACAATATCAAGAATTATCCAAGCGATCACTCAAGCTGTCAGAGCTGTCAAGCATGTTGACACTCGTCAAATTATTGAGTACCTGATTATAGGTGTGGAAATTCGCTCTATTTATTAATACAATTGTATTTAAAAATCTCTATTTTCGAAACTATATTTTCCAATTTTTAGATACCGCAAAAAGTTGATTTGCCAGTTGGATTAAATTACCATGATCATATTGCCTGTAATGGAATTCCATTTATTGTTAACGAAACATATGGAGTAACATACAACGACGTTTTGAAGACTCTAAAATATTATGAATCAAACGGAACTAAGAGCGTACCACTGCGAGGTCTACTGTCATCACCCTTAACTGCAGAGGTGATCGGATATGTTAAATCAGAGTTTGAACCCGAAAAAGGAGACTATCCAGATTTACAACTGTTCTTTACCAATACGTTGTTATCTCCTGAATTTTTAAGCAGCGAAGTAATTATAAATTTTAAACAAATATATAAAGACCAAACAAAATACGAAATACACATTCCTTAAGCCAAATCTGCCTGGTTTCGCGATATTTAATCGAATTCCTCCCAGCCATGAGTGACATAAAAGCAGAAAAAGAAAGGCGTTTGCTACACAATAGGGAAAGTATATAAACCATGTTTAAATGGTTTATTTACTCCAAATACAACTTTGAGAGGAAACAAGTTAGTTGATCTTTCATTCACTCCCATAGAAATATAATCTGTTTTGTTAATACAAAGCTGATTGGTTTTTTATTTAACTGTTGGAATTATCGACCCATATGTCACAGAAATTTGAAAACACAATCCCTCTAATGTGTTTAGTATATCTTTCTATTTAAAGTTAAATTAATAACACATTTTTATACACCATGTATAAAAAATAAATTATTGCACCATAACAACCAAAAGGAATTGTTTCCGAAAGGATCGTTAAGTCAATCATTTTAATTATACGTTAACAACAAATTCTTAAACAAATGACAATAAAATCCAGAATAACGCTATCCCATTCAACGTACCCTTTAGAAACTACTTTTTATCACGCTGTACATTGAAACACTTTAAAATCACCCTTTCTAATGAAATGATATTAGCAACTGTTTCTTCGAAACTTTTACTGACCATAATATTTCATTTAAAGGGGAATTGTCACCAAACCAAAATTTACGAGGTTTTTTTACAGAATGATAGAAAATATATTATTGATTATGTCCCTGAAATATTATAGTTAAAGAATTTAAAAAGTTACGCGACTTTTTCCGCAACCTCCAAAAATTTCAGAAATCGCGGTTTACCTACGTGCATGAATGTAGCGGCATGAATTTTAGAAAGGGTGGCGTGTAAGGCATTTTAAAAACACGATAAACAACAATCTACGAATATAACTCGGTTAAAAAGCCAAGGAGAATGTCGTAGTAGACGACAGTTCCAACCGAAAAACCATAAAAACGGGGAAAATAATATTTCGTTCACAAGATGGCGCTGCAGGTAGGTTCAACCAAGCGGTTCTGAGATTCTCGAGTCGGGGGGGGGGGATAAACACGAAATTTGGAAATATTAACATGGAATTTTTTGTATAACCAGTTTCGGACGTCCTCTATCCATTTAAATGGTTTTTAACCAATTTTAGGGTGGTGACAATTCCCCTTTAAACTTATTCATCGGTGTTAAAAATATATGCATTTTTAGATTCGAAATCACTACGAATCTTTCAATGACCAACACACTTTTCAAGCTTTCCTGGCTCATTTGCACCCCAGACAGAGAGGAAGAATTCGCCTCAGAAGCAACAATCCATTCGACAATCCCATCATCACGTTTGACTATCTGGCCAATGACACGGATTTAAACATTTTGGCATATGGTAAGAAACCATTTTCATTTCGTTTAACCACTATCCACCCAAAAACCATTCGGTTAAAAATGGCAAGGTCTTTTAAACAAAAACGTCACGTCCTATATTACTCTAGGCCATAAAAGTCTTGAAATCAAATAACGGGCAAGATCTGTAATTATATTCCCATAAACGTCATAAACTGGACTTATTTATCGACAAGTAATGTGCTCTCAAGTAAAATGCTAGACCTTGCGCGTCCTAAGTGTTTTATTGAGTTAAAATCCTTTGTACAACCATAAAACATTTCAAAGAGAATGGCTAATATTAGAATCGCATTGTATCAAATATATTGTTTAGTTCAAAATATATTGTCTACTCTGTTTAAATTTACTCTTTTACTTTAAAAGCATAATTAAATAAAGCAGACAAGTCGTTGACTGCATTAATTACGACACTGCAGTCAACAACTTGTCTGCTTTAAGTAATTTGCCAGTTTCAATAGTCGCACCTAGAAATGATCGAGTACCACTAGTACGGACAGTTTCAGTAATTTTATCGAGTGTTTTATTTTGTCTTGGTTGGCCAAGGTGGTACTTTGAGCGAGACAAGAATTAAACACGTGCCAACGTGTATTTCCTTGTCAAGTTATGTTGACTCTGATTATTGAAACTCGCTTACTATGCTTTTAAGGTAAAAGAGTAAATTTAAACAGAGTAGATAATATATTTCGATTTAAACAATATATACACCTATAAATAAAATAAACAAGCCGGGCCACGTTTTGCGAGAACGAAAGAAAACTTTAAAGTCGGGAGGTTGAAATGGTCCCGTGATTAGGTCATGCTGCCATCTACATCGTTTTTAGGAACTTATTCTTGATATTTATGTTTGCCTTTCGTCCGCTACGTTGTAAATTTTATGATTTGTTCACTCTTTATACATTCTTAAGAAATCGTTTTATCTTATATTGACCTTTTTCCTTATTAAATTGGTAAATTATTGAACTTATTTTGTATCATTAGAATCGTTACAGCTAAGCTAAGAAAACTTGTCTCGGCCATCGAGCCGAAAATACGTTCTTGGGCATGAGCGAGAGATAGCATTTTCAGCCAATAGTGTGTTTCTTTCTTTCCCAGAATGCTTTGCGAACATACCAAAAACCGTTTAAATTTTCAAACCAATTTATTTAACGGTGTATTTGATACAATGCGATTCTTATATTAACCACTCTATTTGAAATGTGTTATGGTTGTACAAAGGATTTTAACTCAGTAAAACACTTAGGACGCGCAAAGTCTAGCATATTACTTCAGAGCACATCACTTGTCGACAAATAAGTCCAGTTTATGACGTTCATGGGAATATAATTACAGATCTTGCCAGTGGCGTAACTAGGAACTCCTACCCCCCCCCCCCCCGCGAAAAACGACTTGCGGCCCTTTTAAATAGCACAGATTTTAATCAAAAACGTTTGGGGGCCCCTTAGTTCTCGGGGTCTGCGGGGGCGCTATTAACGCCACTGGATCTTGCCTGTTATTTGATTTCACTACTTTTATGGCCTAGAGTAATATAGGACGTGACGTTTTTGTTTAAAGGACCTTGCCATTTTTAACCGAATGGTTTTTGGGTGGATTTTACGCCTTTTTGTTTATAACAATAGAATGGAAGCACACTGCCCACTCTGACACCGGCGAAACACTTCGAACTCACTGCACCTGATTCACCTATAAGTCAGTAGCATTCGAATGTTTAATCTATTTCCCTAGTATCTGCCATTTTGACCTTGACCGCCCTATGGCGGACAACCCCCACCCTGACACTCGCACGACTATTGTTTTCGAACTCAACGCCCCTTTTAACCTACAATCCACCTATAAATATGTTGCATAAATAGTTTCCAAGTATATCCGTCATAGCGGGCATTTTGACTTTTAACGCCCTCTGGCAGCTAACTGCCCAATCTGCGACTTGCAAGACTATTTTTTCGAACACAGCGCCACGTTTTCACCTAGAATCAACCCTCAAACCTTTTGCATTCATTTTTTTAAATCGCTGGTCGCTCCGGTTTAGTACTTCTTATGTGTTTATTACTCCATGGTTTCGTTACCGACTCGCTGCACTGTACATTTGAACTATACCAGATTGAAACTTCTCCTTTGGAAGTACACAATGGGAGCTTACTTTGAAACTGTATACCAAATTGCATTTAAATCGGTTCAGTAGTTTTTGCTGTAGAGCGCTCTGCGAGGAGTAGGTGGAAGAAGAAGAGGAAGAAGTAAACAAATTAAGCCTAACTTTGCCCCATTACTACGAAACGTCACGTCAACGCTGTTCGATGGAATTAGTATATGTTTGTCGCGTGCCTGTAACCTTTCAAACGATATATAACTTGTTTTGATACGACATATAGTTTTTGAGATACGAGTGGGTAAAATCGGCTTCATTCTGACTCGAGATAATATAGCAAGTGCTCGGGTAGGTGCTCTATACCCGGACCTTGCATAGGGACTACCGTCCCTTTTTATTTATCGAAACATTTATATCAGGAAAGTATGGGCTCAAGTACACATGTCTCTTACCATATACACAATAAACTTAACCTTATTATTTGCAACCATGTTTTTCGCTTTTCTTATAACCAAAATAAAATTTCAATTGTCCAAGAATTGATAAAACAATTTAATGCAATACTAGGCAACATGTGTTAAATTAGAACAAGTCACAAATTTGTGTAAAGATTTGGATGCAATTTGTGTTCCGTAAAGGGGGGAAAAGGGTATATTTAATTTCCAATGTGAAGCATCAGTAGCGTAGATTAGAGCTTTGCCTCCAAGGGCGTCTCTCTTCCATACTTTCGCCCTAGATAGCATCAGCCCTTGAAATATTTTGGAAAACACGATGGTCAAATTCCACATTTAGGTACATTTATTAAAATGTTTTCAAACTTGGACTTTTGCAACAGTGTTATCTTCATTAAACAGTCTGAGAGTCGCTTTCTTACTTGCTCAACTTATATTAAACAAAATGAAATATAGTAGTGTTGTTAATTTTCCGGAAAAATAAAATTCGGAAAATTTTCCAGAAACGTTTCCGGAACATTTTCCGAATTGCGGAAAATTTTCCGCAAATCGGAAAAATAAAAATTTTAAACATAAATTACCTCTTAAGGGTTTTTAATGTTTTTAACTTTTTATCGATATAAAATGTCTAATATCAGTAAACATACTACAAAACATTAATAGCGTTACATTGTTAATCAGTTTAAACTAGTCTAGAGGTTTAGTTTTACTTTCAGATTCGAAAAAATTAGGCAAAAATACCGCATTATTTCAATTTGCAAACAATATATTAGACTAATCATGGAATGAAAACTTTTTTTTTTATTTTTTTCGGAAAAATACGGAAATATTTCCGGAAAAAAAGCCTCGGTCATTTTCCGGAAATTTTTTCCGACTTACAACACTAAAATATAGTAAAACGACTCTCGTTAAACTTCCGGTAACAAGTAGACATTATCAAAAAAGTAATGAACTAAATTTATAAATTGAACTGTTACTACATTGGAAATATTTTAAGAGCGTCGAGTTCCGTAGACGGCGTATTTCATCCAGAGCACACTCTTTCATTAACGATTTTATATTGCGTTTAATATAAATTTTAAATTCCTTAAGGTGTTTTTTAGGAAAAAGATTTTAAATTGAAGTGAATTTAACAAAAAAAGTTTTTAGTGAGTTACTACTTACAAGGAGACTACCCGAGGTGCAATACACCGATTTTGTTGAAACTCGGGGATTAGGTAGACCTTATGGTAGTGGTAAAATTCCCAAAGGGAAAAGTTTCAATGGGCATTCGTGTTGCTATGACAACTAAAAATGTTTTTGCTGCTATGGTCCAGATGCAAAAAAAAAGAAAAATAAATTGGGTTGGCAGGTTAACTTTCCCTTTGGTTTTGTTACTTTTTACCCGTCCATCCGGAAGCGTCTAGATCGCGTGACCCTCGACCGATAGGAGTTGTTTGTTAGTCGATACAGCTGGTTTTCCACTTTTTTTGTGTCATTTAATTCAATTTTACTTTACTGAAGTCCGGTTTATATTTGTAATATTTCTTGATATTCATCTTCAATATTCCTGCATTTACATTATGGCAAAAGTAGCATAAGACTCAAAATTGTGTCAGAACGGTATAGTAGTTAATGAGAGTTTGTCGCAAAGTAAACAAGTCGGTCCAGGCCGTAATATTAGTTCCACATCGGTGTATTCGGGTGGGCAAACCCATACACACTTAGTAGACACAGGTAGGCAAACTAATATAAAAGCTGTTGAGGCTACGTGATTTCTTATCGTTTGATATACAAATTGCCACCCTAAGTTAAAGAGTGAATGCCACCCACCATCAGGAGACGGGGTGGGCAAACTAATATAAAAGCTGTTGAGCCCATGTGATTTCCTATTGTTTGATATATTATTTACCATCATATGTTAAATAGTGAGCACCGCCCACCCTCAGGATACGCGGGTGGGCAAACCAATTCAAAAGCTGTGGAGGCCATCTGATTTCCTATCGTTAGATATATAAAATACCATTCTAAGTTAAAGAGTGGCCACCGCCCACCCTCAGGATACCCGGGTGGGCAAACCAATACAAAAGCTGTTGAGGCCATGTGATTTCCTATCGTTTGATATATAATTTACCATCATATGTTAAATAGTGAGCACCGCCCACCCTCAGGATACGTGGGTGGGCAAACCAATTCAAAAGCTGTGGAGGCCATCTGATTTCCTATCGTTAGATATATAAAATACCATTCTAACTTAAAGAGTGGCCACCGCCCACCCTCAGGATACCCGGGTGGGCAAACCAATACAAAAGCTGTTGAGGCCATGTGATTTCCTATCGTTTGATATATAATTTACCATCATATGTTAAATAGTGAGCACCGCCCACCCTCAGGATACGTGGGTGGGCAAACCAATTCAAAAGCTGTGGAGGCCATCTGATTTCCTATCGTTAGATATATAAAATACCATTCTAAGTTAAAGAGTGGCCACCGCCCACCCTCAGGATACCCGGGTGGGCAAACCAATACAAAAGCTGTTGAGGCCATGTGATTTCCTATCGTTTGATATATAATTTACCATCATATGTTAAATAGTGAGCACCGCCCACCCTCAGGATACGTGGGTGGGCAAACCAATTCAAAAGCTGTTGAGGCCATGTGATTTCCTATCGTTTGATATATAAAATACCATTCTAAGTTAAAGAGTGGCCACCGCCCACCCTCAGAAAACCCGGGTGGGCAAACAAATACAAAAGCAGTTGTGCCATGTGATTTCCTATCGTTTGATGGACGGAAAGTATCAAAGGTGAAATAGATAAGCAAAACACGACGAACATAATTCTTTTAAATTATTGAAATTAGTGGAAATATGAATTAAAGAAATTCTTAAACTGGGATTCAAATGTGTTTTTTTAGGAAATTTATATCAAACATTTGGGTAGTTTAGGCACCAAAAGTCATGTAAATTCGGAAATTCATAAAAAAATACCCACTAATGTAATTTTGCAGAACATAAATTAATAGAATATGTCATTCTCGAATTTTATATTATCTCGGTGACTTAATTGGTATTTTCTTAGAGCTGATATTTAACATGGATTATTAACAACTGCATGAATCATATTTTTGCAAGAATGTATTTATGAACTAAGAATATGGCAAGACGGAGATGTATGTCTACGGGTGAGTAAATCGAAGAGAGAAATCGCCTCCGACTTTAGACTAAATATAATGTTGCTAGTACTATTCCAACGAGTAGGTTATGTAGTCTAAAGTGTGAATAGGTCTCACTAGAAATTTTATTAGGCGGGAAGGTACAGCAGACTCACTTATGCTACTTTTGATTAGGGGTATAACGGATGATTTTGTAGTTTTTTCTTTAATTGCAGACGGGAAAGTTGAAAAACCGGAATTAACAAAATAAATGAAATTATACGATGGTCTGATTTCCCTATTTCATTATTTATTGTGACACCAGTTTTTTAGTGTATTTAAGTTTTGTACCTACGGCAAAAGTTAACGCTTTTGAAAGAAGATGGCGTGACAATCACTAGGTTTGCGCTAACCGTATCACATAGTTTAGACTGCCAAAATGTATTGTTTTAAAAATTGATTATGTTTTTATTTTATTGAACATTGTTTTTGCACAATATTTTGAGTATAGTGTTTTTAATATGAATGAAATTGCAATTAGGAATTCAAAATATGAACAGAAGTACTACGACCTCTGGCGATGGAACCGCAAAACCACCAACGGAAATGGTTAGACATGATCAGATTAGTCAAATTAGAAAATTTCAGGTTCTTAAGTATATTGAAACTGTCTGCACAGACAAAATAAAATTGAAAAATCAATTTCGGCCATGTTCAGATAGTCCATGAAATCGCCAAAATTTCTACAACCAAAAAAGTGGCAAACATTTTATGTTATTTTCATAAACTTCGTTGCTTAAGTGCAGTTCACACTATACAATTAATTGGGCTTAAAAATTACCGAATTAATTGTAAGCAAATAAATTCTAATGTGCTTACCGAAAAATTGTAACAAGTGTTCCCTTTTTTCTGTTCACACTATACCATTAGTTGGATACAATTAAGTGGCCCAATAATTTGCATAGTATGAACTGGGCTTTAGAATAAATGTAAAATAGTTAAATGGGTGTACTCAAGATGGCGGAAATTTTAAAATGGCGGCGATAGATATATTTAAATGGTTAATATATCCCCGCAAATTAATGCATTTATAGAAACCATTTAAATAATAAACTAATTGTTGTTTGGAGAAAGCACTTCCCCAACGAAATATCTTTCATTCTAAAATTACGTTCACCCAACTATCTTTCTCTGAAAAGTTTAATTTTGGCTAAAGAACTAACGCCCAGTTTACATTGTACAATTAATTGGGACACTTAATTAAGTAAGCAATAAATTTGTTTAGTGGGAATAAAAAAAGTCCGAACAATTGTTACATTTTTTTATACTTAAAGCAAGTGTCGGCTTGACGTGAAGTAGCTCTTTTTTCAACAGATGTCGGTAGCGTCGAATTGAAAAGAAGATGCTTAAGCCACTTTTTAAATTTGCCGATTAATTAAATTAAAGTAATTTTTAACAATATATTTTAAATGGGAAATGTAATTATGGTTAAAATCTAGTAAGTAGAGAATAAGATGTCTAATTATAATACTCTACAATTATTCTCTGACGACATTATTGTTTCGCTGTTTTGAATTTTAGCTTCCTTTGTAATTAATAGATGGCACCACGCTCTCCAGTAAAGTCGTTTTTTCGAAGAAATGGATAAATTCATGGCCATCTCTAATAACAAGGGCCTTATCATAATTCAGGTGGCAATAATAGAATCGACTGTTGCTTTAAGTACTCTCTGAAAACCAAAACCTTAATTTTTTTAAAATTAGAAAATTTAATAAAGCAGTTGGTCTAAAAAGAGAATTTTACGCTAAAATGGAAAAGAAAAATCCAATTTTTAATCGGTTTTGTTTATTCATACGTATAAACACATCATGCATCGTTTGAGACCTTCCTCTAGGTAATCAGATAAATAAAATTATCTTTCATTAGTTAGAATAACAATGTTTAACAATTTTTTTTAGCGAAACCATTTATTTTTCCTTCTTCTTAATGCCAATCCCAGCTCTTAACTCGAACTAAAGGACATAATCCCCTTTACTAAATGAGTTGAATAAGTGTATTTAACTTCTATGTACCATGTTCGGTTAACTAAAAATAAGGGGGAAAACCCCCTTTTTTAAACGAGATAATTTTTGCAATAACCAACATCGTATTATCTATGGCTTAAAATGAATACCAACGTGATCTGAATGTTTTTGTCAATAACATATTATAGTGGGGGGAGTAGTTTCTAAAACAGCGGTTAGTTAATTTTGAAATTAAAAATAAATCTGAGTATTTTCCTATGCTGATTGTTTATAAAAACAAATTGTACCCTTGCCCCTCGTGTGATTATTTTTATACCTCTTGGTTGTCAAACTATAGGTTCTATCCGTATATCGAAAAATATATAAAAAGATGTCTAAAATATTAATTATAAGCTAACTTTTAAAATAAAAAAGTATTTTTTTAAAAAACTTAAAATCATATTGTTCACATTGGCTGCCTCATCGCAAAATTTACAATTGAATATGAAATATAGGGCCAAGATGTTTTGTTCCATCAGTGTATCAGACTAGAAAGAACCGTAATTAAGCGCCACATTGGATAGCTGGGCTATAGAACACCTTGCCACCCTTATTTTAGAGTTTCTTTTGAAAACTAAGGTGTAGCAAACGAAAAGATAGTTGGCGCATATGAGCGCATGCCGAGCAAACTCGAATGATGGCACTGACGTGTTCATAGGCTGATGTGGGGGGCTGGTCCTTAACCTGCACCCCCAATTTTATTTATTATTGGCGTCTAAACCATAGGGGTCTACTACTTGAAAATGGTGGCCGATGAGAGTGCATGCCGAGCCAACTCGAATGATGGTACTAACGTGATCATCTGCTGATGTGGGGCGCTATTCGTTAACCTGCCCCCCCTCCCCCCCATAATATTAATTCTTTTGCATCGAAACCATAGGGGCCCGCTTCTTGAAAATGGTGGCGCAAGATAGTGCACGCCTAGAAAACTCGAATGATGGTACTAACGTGGTCGTAGTATTTTGTGGGGGGTTGGTCGTTAACCTGACCAATCAATTTTGTTTCATTTTCCCTCTGAAACAAAGTGGCGCAATACTTGAAAATGGTGGTTCATGAGAACACACGACTAGCGCAATCGATTCCATTAGTCTCTGTCTACCGTCAAACTTTATGGAGCCGAGGGAAAACTGCGTCGAAAATGGTCTCAAAATAATTCGGGTTATAAAAATTGACTTGTGTCATTTCAAATGTTTGAACCATGTTTAAATAAGATGTGGATTGGTGTTGAAAGGACCCTATTATATTAACGAAAGCTGTTCATTTTATCGTTAACAAATTACGTAACGCAGAAATGAGGATAGGTTTTAAAAATGATTCATTCAAAAATTTAAGAAACTTAAGTATTGACTATTACAATATGGCCCCTTCTATTGTTAATATAGATAACATTTATAATTACGCCTTAATTGTGTAACGTCTTCAAATGGCCAATCACCTTAAAATTATAAGACTTCTTTGAAATATAGCTTTTTTATTTTACTTATTACTTGGCCTCTAGATAGAAAACTAGTCATACTGTTAACAAAAGAAAATAAAACCATTAATTTTGAATAAGATATTACAATCTACAACTTAGGTTAGCGCAGTACACAATTATTTATTGTTTAAACCCTACCCCTCCCCATGTAGCATTCAGGAACACAACCCATTATAGTCTGTAAACAAAACTTTAATTTTCAAACGTACTTCGCCAAATTAAAGGCCTAATTTTACTGTGCTCTAGCTATATGTACCGTGCAGTGGCGTAGCCAGGGGGGCACATGCCCACCCCGAAACGTATGGTCGAACGTACAAATATTTTTATATTTTTTCAATGGTGTGCCCCCCCCCCCCGAAACAAAATCCTGGCTACGCCACTGGTACCGTGGTAATACATAATATGGTATATGTTAAATTTTCACTCTTTTTCAGGTCTGAAAAAAGGTTACGAAATTGGTTCGACTAAAGTCATGCGAAAATTGGGAGCCAAACCTGTAAATCAACCAATTCCAGGTTGCGAAGGAATCGAGATATACTCCGAAGAATACTTTAAATGCCACGCTCTAGTACTCACTTCGTCTTTGTCTCACGGTGTTGGGAGTTGCAAAATGGGAGCTATCGATGACAACACTGCAGTCGTAGATCCATTTTTAAGGTATGAATTTGAAATAAAAAGGAAAGTAATAATTTTCCGTGCACTATAAAGAAGTGTATTATAGTTTACTGTCCTCAAAACGTTAAATATGATTTTTTTATTCTCAGAGTGCGAGGAGTTAAGCGATTGCGAGTGGTCGACAATTCCATCATGCCTCAGGTGACATCAGGTAACACCAACGCTCCGGCTATTATGATTGCCGAGAAAGCAGCCGATATCATCAAGTCTTCTCAATACTCAGTATAGCCATTTCGGACTTATATGTTAAAGAGCGAATTTAATAAAACAGTTATACTTTACAGTAGCGTGACTTTATAGTTTCTTATTTAAAAAGAGAAAAAAACATAAATTGGTTTATTTTAATCGCATTTATCTTCTAATTCAAAAAAGCATTCTAAAGTTTAAAGAAATTGATATACTTAATTTTATAACTTTAATTGGTGGAGTGTTTCTTCGAAAGCCCACTGTGGGATCAAATTATTTGTTAAACTATTGTAACTTCCGAGATATTCTGCAGGGGAATCTATTGAATGTACCTAATTGTTTGTATCGTTTTTGCGATTTCCAGTTGAGTACAGATTGATGAATTTTGTCAATTGTTTATGTAATTTCAGACGGAGGACTAGCTGCTATCTTCCAAAATAATATTTTTGAAGACCAATGCTATTATGGTCCTGATACGTTTTTCTATTGCACTTTAGAATTCTAGAATAAGCGGTCACTCTTTTTGTTTCCAATATTAAAATACAGACATATTTAAGCCGAAGAGTTAGCATTAGCGAAGGAATATTGGTACTATCAACAAAAAATGTTCAACCGGACTCTAAAATATAGCCTGACCAGCAATTATTGGTAATGGAAAAATAGCCGACGGTCAACCTCAAAAATAATCCTTCGAGAATTGCATTACTTATCAAGAATTAGTCACAAGTAAATTGAAAGCTACGAAACGCATTTACAATTTTGCCAAATTTTTACAAAGCAAACTAAAGTTGGCGGTTAGGCAATCAATTCCTGAGCCACCCTGTTGACCAATGCAAAATTTACAAATAATTTAATCAGAGTACCCGAGGTGTTTATTGCCGATTTAGTTCAAAGTCGGGCGTAATGTGGACCTATATGAGATATGAAATTTCCCAAAAGGAGACGTTGCACTACCCATTCGATTTGCCATGGCAACCGAAAATGTTTTTGACCACTTACAACCAAAATAAGATTTTTCCCTTATTTTACCCAAAATTTGTTACAAATTTACCCTAAAAATGTTTCAATTTACCCAAACTTGATGAAATTAACCTAAATGTGGTCCAAATTACACATTTCGTGATTTTCAAAATTTTTCAAAATTTTCGTAGCTGTGAAACCGAGAAAATCCCATGCTTTTTTAAAAGGAGATTTTATTGTTTTAAGTGATGAAAAACATTTTCGGTTGCTATAGCAAAACGAATGGGTAGTGCAACGTGTCCTTTTGGGAAATTTCATATCTCATATAGGTCTACATTACGCCCGACTTGGAACAAAATCGGCAATAAACACCTAGGGTACTCTCCTTGTCAGTTTGAGTTTCGATTTGGTTTAACTTTTCCTCTTCTACCTCCATGGTAACGCTGGTTATAGCGGAATTTGATTTCAAGATAAACCTCTGTTCGTAACCATGGGTTCAGTTAAATGTTTTCGCTAGGTGGCGTTCTTTACACAAAGCTAACAGTTCTTCCTGTTGAGGTACAGCCTTTACTTAATAAATCCATGCTCAGATAATTATTTGTCTGGACTATTTACATCTGGTATTTAGTCACCGTCGTAGTACCTGAAATTACTCCCTCAACGTTAGAATAAATGGTAGATGATACGTCAGTCGATAGTGAATTTTCGATAGCTTAGTATTAGCTGTTGCGATCAGGGGTTCAGAAGTTGGTCAAACGCTAATTTAAGTGACATTTTGGGGCGATTTTGACTATAACCAGAGCCATACGGTGCATAAATCTTAACCCATTACGGACAAAATGGTAAGTGAAACATCGATCAATAGAGCATTACCGACTATCGATTGTCCAATATGGTTTAAGGTGGGTCAAAACTTTGGCAAGTGCCCATATATTGTAATATCGCCGTAATATACTAAACACGTGAACCGATAGGGCTAAAATAGTAAATGGTGCAAGAATACTTTGCTTAAAATAGACGGCATCACACTTTCAAACACATCGTCAGGTGCAGTTGCTGCGTAACCATAAAATAATGAATTTTCATTAGATGACTTGGATATCGTACTCCATTACACGATATGGGATCTTTTTCTATAGTTTCCAAATAAAATTCGTGCCGTTGTAGGGTTCGCAAATGAAGTTGATTGTCGCTGGTCGTATTCAAAACTTCTTGTCTATATCATCCGCCATCTGCAGACTCTGTCCTTTGATAAATTTGAGTTGAAGCTACCGTCTTTATGGAGGCCCTAATTAACTTTAGATTTTATAGCCGTTGCTACTGTTAGTCTTTCTCCGTAACTTTCTACGTAAAATTATTCTCCCGAATTTAAATCGTTAATCATCGATTGCATTACTTATTTTAATCCATATTTATCGATATCGATTGATTTTTCCAAAAATATTAAATTTATGTCTTTAATTGTGATTTGTACTTCGCATCCAAATTTAACACGGAAAAAAAGCAGCCAAACGTTGTGTGCTTTCCTCTTTTAGGGGATTAACGACATGACCAAAGATGATGTAACGCTATCTCCCTGATGATAGCCTGTTGCCATTTGTAGGGGTTTCAGGATTTTCACAGGGTCTTCTACTAATGCTCTAAGAGAAAAATAACGATTACCTTATGTCATAAAAATATCAGAGATATTTATTTTTTACATATTGATAGATTTTGGCGGCTGCACGGACAATTTTCGATCAGACAGTGCCCCCACCATAATTTGTTGCGCAGCAAAAAATATGTCATCCTAGAAATCAGATCATCAAAAACTTTTACAGCAATCAAGCTCAATCAACTAGATAATTACATTTTGAAATCTTTCCAAAGCGAACAGAACAGAGCTCCACCTGGTGTTAACCGGTGATTTGAAATCCAGTTTCGCCTTTGCCACAAGGTTGGCTAAAAGTTTAGAAATATATAAAACAAAGAAAGAAAGTTTAGAAATAATATATTTAACAAAGAAAAAGTTACCATAAAAGTGTTTTGGTTACCTCACCTGTATATTTCGGTGACTTTCTAAAAAATTTAGGATCTGGGTCACATACTTTACTAACTCATCTACTCGTTTATCATTCTTCAATGCCGTATTTATTACCAATTGCAATGTGTGCGCAGTGCAACGTTTCCGATCCCAAGATAAACATGTCAATTCAGGTTCATACTCATCAAAATCTGTTAAATGTTTTTTTACTAAGATCATTTTAAGTAAAATCATAAGCAGTAATACATCTTTCATCGTCATATTCTTCTCCTACAAATGCTCCATCATCATCTTCATCACAAAGTCCATGTTCCTCTAATTCAGCGAGAAAGTCATCTAGAGTGACATCCCGAACTTGAAAAGCTTTTGAGATATTAGATGCGTTATCTGCTACTATTTTGCCAATCTAAAATACAAAAATAAATTTATAATATCAAATTATCAATCAAGTAGAAAATGAGTCCAAAAATTTCTACTCACTTGATCATGTTTTAAACCTACTGCTTGAATGATGTTTTCAACTTAAGCGCTGATATTATCACCAGTGTGTTTCTCATCAAAAAGGCTAAACCCAATAGTTTTTTTGACGAGTGACCAGTTACTGCCAATGAAGTGGGCTCTCACACCCAGTATGCCTTTTCTCATTCGCGAGCTTTATATATCCAGAGTGAGGTGAATAGCACCATCTTCTACACCATCAAACAGATTTTTCAAATATGGGAAAATTCTTTGAGTAAATTCAGTTTAAAATTAACGACTGATAGATGTTCGTGAAAGAGTGTTGATGGATGGATTGAGAAGATTAATGAGCATTTTGAACCCTTTCCCCTCAGTTACAGTTAGTGCCAAATTATCAAGTGCAATTAAGTCCAAAACTGCTCTTCTATATCGCTTTTGCAGAATGTCATGATGATTTAGTTTCGGAACTTTTGAAATAATGTAGTTTTTAATTGACACATTTTAATGTTAATTAGTTTTTAAAATGTAATTAATATAAGTAACTCACAATGACGTTTGAAGTTGCTCACAGTATTTTTGGAATTTGATCGATAATCATTGTTTCAATATTTACAAGTCAAAATGAGTTTCTTTACCACGTTCTTCTCATCCAAAACATGTCCACAGTAGTCGTAATGGTTTTGAAACATTTTAGCAAGATTGGTAGAAGAAACGTTTTTAGTATATTCTTGTAGAACAACATATTTCTCAGGTTTCTTAAACATTTGGTCGGAATTTCCAGAACCTGATTCAACACTTTGGGTCATCAAGAGACTCTTTTTCAATAACATCACCACTTGACATAACTTTAACTTCAGAAAAATCATCAGATTCCTTAGTCTCTTGAGAGTCCTGACTTGATTTACTTTCCGTAAATTACTGGAATAATTATGATTTTCGGAGTCCAAATTACTAGAATTCTGAGGTAGAAAAATTTTGTCGTTCCATATTTCTTTAACCACGTTAACTCGATCACCATCAGCTGGAATGATGTCAAATGCATTTTCTGGTTCAAGAAATTCTTCTTGGAAATCTACCTTTTTTGATAATCGTATGAGATTGATTTGTTTATCTGCGGTGTCTGTTGGTGAATTCGACTGACTATCGCGTTCTCGTTTCATCATATTATTGAAAATATTAGGAGTTGATAAATTGTACGCCATGACCTCCTGATAGATCTCAGACTATAATCAATGGACTGAGAATTCAGTCTGTAACAGAACAGATCACTAGGGTTGCGCACTCTTATCGTTTTGTTATTTTTTAACTGGACAATTGTACTATTTCTGTTCTTAAATTCAATCAATAGGTGTTTCTATAAAATACGGGAGATAACGTGTAAATGTTTGTCTACGTCACTAGCTATAATTATTGAAGATAGAGAGCACGCGCTGCAGTCGATAAAGATTTTGGAATTTGAAGTCCACGTGCGACACGCGCGTGCGGCGTGCCAATAAAAGACTAAAAAGCTTAATTAATCACTGTATCTTTTTTATCCACAACCGACGATTATCCGAAAAAGAAAAATATTTTTTGAATGTTAAATCCCTTTCAATCCGTGGATAATATCTATAAATAAACAGTTAACCCCAATTTTTATGGTAAATCGATATCTGTTTTGCCCACCTCTACTTGAGGTTTCGTGACATCCGTCATTATATTTAATTGTCACAAAATTTCGATAAAAAATAAAAATACACATTTCATTTACCCTAAGATTTGTCTTATTTTACATTAGAAGTAGAAATTTATGAGTGTACGTTTATTTGGTGGCGAGACCCCCCATTGCCCTAAGCGCTCCGGAAAACAGGTTTTATTAAAGGGCAAAAACGCGTAAAATTTTATATTTTTATTGAAATAGTTATTGTCCTAATTGGGGGATCTTAAAATTCATTTTGCGCGTGAAAATATGCCGCCATGTTAGGGTATAAAAGCATGTAATTAAACCTACTATACCTTACAATGTAAAGGCAAAAACGTAATTTTAAAATGGGTCAATACATGAAATTAAACATGACGTTTCTAATGTAGTTAAATGCAAATTTATTCGTGAACCTTTTTAGCTCATGAAAATTCAGAGGGGGGAATTGCCCCCTTGTTGCACCCAAATTAAAAAGACTTAAAAGTAGTACTGATAGGAACTTTAAATACCATACACGTACTCAGTGCCGAGGGGCTGACCACTATACGTAATCGGTGTACAAGCCCGTAGCTTTGACTGTACTAAAGTGAAAACGTAATCGATTACAGATTTAGCACTACCAAAGGTGGTATTCGCTGTAATCGGTGTTCAGAATTTAAGGAAGTTATTAGCCACTCGCTCAGTGCCCTAACGTTTTAAAGCTCATTAATCTATTCTATGGAAAGGGGAAATCTAAGGCTTTTGTTTAAATAACTACTAGTCTACTATATAAAACAATGGAGCTAAAATGTTGGTAAATGTAATTGAACATTAATTGTTACGCAGGCCTAATTCAATTTAGTGACTCACACATCTTAGACAAGACAATATCTAATCAGATCAAACATTTTTCGCGAAGTTAAACGGAATTCAATTTAGGATTATGGTTACTATAACAATGACCGAAATAATTAATAAATTTAACTTTTAATTAACATCTTTAGATGAATGAAGGACTTTTGACAATAACGTATTTACAAATACAAAAGCATAATTATGAAGTACTGAATCTACAAGAATATAACATTAAAACCCTGTCAACAAAAACATCGATATTAGCCGGGTAGTCAATTAGCCTGCGATATATCTATAGACAGACAGACATTTTCGGTAATTAACGTATGGAAAGTAGATTTTAGAGGATCGGTAAAAAGCCTGGTTTTTAGCCCCCGTAAACCAATCACACTAAGGGAGTCGTCCAAGGTTATTTGAAAAAAAAAAAAAAAAACAGTATCGCTAAGAGTGGACGATACTTTTCGAAAAAAAGAAAAAAGATAAACATGAAGTACATTTTTACGCCAAAAGGTATTTTTTCACGTTTTTATAGATTAAATATGGTATACTAAATATCAGTTGATAGTTTTTATTGAATGAAAAAACTAAAATTAAAAATTACTAAAATATAAAGCGCACAAAATTACGTAACAATATCAACCACATTAGATTGCCATTTTGAAATTTTAAGATCACGTGGTACAAACGACCTTGCAAGACTCCCTCGGAGTCTCTCGAGCTGATTGATACGCGGGGAGAAATAAAATGCACTGTGGAAGGGTATCGAAAACTTGTCCTCTTAATTTACGGTCCATGATTAACGGTAATATTTCCCGCTAGCAGGGATCTAGCCCAGTTAAAAGTAAAAATCCTTATCGGAAAATAATATTTTTTAAACCAATTATAGCCTACAGGGTAATATTTTAGGTAACTTTTCGCTTAAAGGAAAAGTTTGGTTCCAAGTTTTCTAGCGCTAAAACTATAATTTACACTTTTAAGAAGAAAATACAAGTGAATAAATTTTTTTTAACGAACCTGAATAATTATTTATAAATTAAATTAAATTCATTTACGCTGAAATGTGGGTGCCGCCATTACCGATTTCAAAAAAAAAATATCGGTCAGTCACCGAAGACATAAGGCACGAAACTATAGAGCCTACTCTCTCTTGCTTTATCCGAATAGAGATAAAAGCAGGCTTACCGTTGTACATGTTGTATTTTTCAACGTGATTCTCTCTTTGTGGTCACATGACTCACAGACTCCTCAATCGTTGGCGAGAGTTTGTTTTAGACTGGCCAATAAAAATACTAGATTATAAATCGTCTGCTGTGTTTCTTAAGCCTAGGTCAAACAGTCTCTCTCTCTATTTTTTTGCAATTATATTTCATAAATCTGAAATGCTTGGTGTAAATTCCTTTGAAGTTGAACTGGAATATACAGAAGAAGAACTCAGGGAAATAGAAAATCAACGAACAAATGAGATAGTTGGTAATGCCCAAACTCAAATCAATTTAGAGGAAATCAAAAAACTGCACTTGTGGGAAATGTGTCCCTGAATGGGTTGGCCTAAATGGTGATGATGAACAACTTCATAACATGAAGAGATATTTAAGTTGGAAGTATGTAAGCAGAGGGTTAATCTGTTGCCAACAAATTGAGAAGGTTATTGAATACTTAAATGAATCTGATGGAGATGAACCAGCTCAGTGTGCAACTAATGACATTAATTATAAGTTTGTGCCAACGAAAGCGTGCTTTGAGAGCCACTTATAGGAGCTATTTGCATGCTCGTCAAAGACAATTACCTGAACATTTTACAAACAGGTAGGTAATTTTATATTCAAATTTACATGTAACTTTAACTAATTATATTTTATATTTTAGAACATATCGTTATACAGCTTGATGAACGTATACGCATCTCATTTTTCAGAAGCTGGAGAGAGGTATTCGCAACGCTGTCCCACTTTGCACAATTCTTAACGTACGAATTTTTTCCTGAAGATGATGTAAAGGCATATACAAGCTACGAATCTGGAGTGGAAATTGAGTAATTTAGAGCTATTTCATAAGTTTTATACGCTACCAATATTTTTATGATATTATGATGATGATTTATAAGATATTCTGATTCTGAATATCTATTTAATCACTAAAAGTTTGTGATAGAAATGTTGTGATAGTAAATAACCCAATAACTCGCTACTATCAGAAACTATAAGTGATTAAATAGATATTCAGAAATTTATTAAATAGCCCTAAATATCTCTATTTCCATTCCAGGTTTGTAGGACCGTATAAATATATATACATATATATAAATTTACTGGATAATATAGGATACGTCTAACAATATAGGACCATAAGGTAATTATAGAACCGCTGGGCTTCCTGCGCTAGTTCGGCAATTAAAAAAAAAATAGAACCCCCGAGCAAAAACGTTTTGCAATGAAAACATCAACGAAATGTAAATAAAAAAATCTAAGCTGCGTGGGGAGTGGGAGGAGGGGTGGTGACGAGCTTTCGAGAGAGCAACACATATCTTTGCCAACAAACATATTGGGGGAAGGAGGGGACCAACACCAAGGTATTTCTTTCCACCCTTTTTCTCTAAATCAGCTAGGCGATGGGCGTGAAAATCACGTGATAATATTCTGAGAACGCCCCTTTCCCTGTTTTTCAATATCTACCCCTCTGGCCCCTCTCGTGATTCCCCGCACTCATCATATAGCGCCGCCGCTCGCCTCCACTCTCTCACCTTACAATATGGGGGTTTCAGATATATTTTGGTATCCATGAACATAGGTTAACCGCTCAAATATTATAATCCGTGATGGATAGATGGCGCTAAAGTGTTTACCTTCAATATCAAACAAACAGAAAGAGAAATTACAAAAAACTATCGGAATATTTCAAAAGCAAAAGATGGTTGCACTAGCTCTATTTGGTATCATTTTTCGCTGGCCTAGTGAGGAACGTATATTTTCCGTAAAGGTAACTTTCATAAATTTAATTTCATTATTCTACCGTGCGCATTTTCTACCTAAAAAGATCATAAAATTCAGATATTTTTTTGAACTGACGAAGTGAGTATCATCTCGTATCCTGAAAGTATCAAAAGATACGAGCGCACCCATCACTGTATTAGAGTTACATTAAAATCACCACATTTCTTTCTAGAAAGGCCTGATGAAATGTGTGCAGTTACAGTGTTATACTGCAGTAGCCGGTTTGAATTGTTAAAGATACTTTCAAGAAATACCTAGTCGAATTGGAATAAGCCATTCAGTCGTAACTTTGGGTTTACAATGTACGGCAAATGAATTACGTATTTTAAATTGACTAGAGGGTCTCTTGAAAGTCTCTTTAATAAAAGAAAATTCACGACTTATCTTTTCTATGCTTAAGGACAATACACATGGCTCTCCTTGCACTTGCAGGCTCTCTCTATAGGTAGAGAATATCATTTGTTGATTGTGAAAATAGAGGACATAGCTGCACCCAAATTTTCTGTTAACTTTAACAGGTGCAATCTGGCGGTGCCGTATCAAAAAGGACACGGTCTCGGTAGCCTTTTTTCGGAGTTGTTTCGATGGGCATCCCATCTCCTAGTTAAAGGCGCGAAGTATATCGGTAGATGAGCGCTGGGCGTAGGAAGTAATATTCCAAACGACGCTGTTGCTGGAGAAAATATCACAACTTCCGCTAAGAGACGTTTCGGCGAGGCTATAAGTGAAAATAGGGGCAAAGTGGTTCTGGAAGAAGAAGAAGGGTTAAAAGAAGAAAGAAAACTACCCGCCGAAAAAAATCTACCACCGATCGTCCAAAAACTAGTAAAAAGACTACTATACGGAGAGGAGGCGCATTAGCTCGAAAGACGCGCAAACTACAAAGACGAGATATTTTTTCCGTGAAATAAAAAAATGTATAAAGTAGAAGCTCTTAAATCGGAATTGGATATATTTGCGACCAAACCGGTTCAAACTGGTGTCGAAAACGCTACTACGGCTTTTTACAGAACAATCTCGACTCTTAAAAATAAATCTCAAATCAAATTTTGTATTTCCAAATCAGCCGAGTACACCGATTTGGCTTTGACGTTGCTTTATATCAAATGCAAAGTCACCAGAGTAAATGTTGTATTGTTTATTCAACCAAATATAAATTTTTCTGAACTATAACCTGATAACCCCATCCGCCAGTCGATACTGCAACAGAGCATATCTGGAATTACTCCCACGTAGCGAAGGAATCCGATCTTACTAGTTGTATATACGTTAAATACGCCACTGGAAAGTTTGAAGAAGTACACAATAACCAGGGAAATACAGAACGACAAACGTTCATGAAGGAATCCAAGGAAATGAGTTTAACAGGAGCAATATACGCCGACCTTTTCAATATCCCCAAATATCTTTGAAGTGATGTTGAAATTAAAGTGAGATTCTCTCGATCTAAAACATCATTTGCTCTAATCGGGAAACCACCGCTGAATGCTGCCAATTTCAAAATCGCCATCACCGACGTGGCAAAATAAGCCCCAAAATAATAATTGCCCATGAAATGGCTCAACAAAATGCCACGCCAAGTATCATTTCACAAGAACAGAGGTTAAAACGCACGTTTCATTGAGTGGACTATCAAATGGTTGCTTGGATAACGTGTGGCTCGGAAATCTTCCTCAGCGTGCTATTATCGGTTTGGTTTCCCACCGAGCGTGCGCTGGTGTTTTACGTAAAAACCCTTATAATTTTCAACCATTTGGGCTGAACTTCTTGTCGTTATACGTCGACTCGGAACCCATTCCCTCCAAACCCTTCCAACCCAAGTTCTTGAGGGGTCAATTTGCTCGGGAATACTATTCGTTATTTACCGGCACTAACATCCACTTTAAAGACGACGGAAACAATATATCGAAATCCGATTAAGATAAAGGCTATACGTTATACGCGTTTGATATAACCCCCGATCTTTCGGCCAGCGACAACGCTCATTGGAACCCTGTAATAAGAGGTCATCTTCGTTTAGAGTTAGGATTCGACACGCCATTGACGCAGTCAGTCTCGGTCATTGTTTACGGAGTGTTTCACAGTTAAATTGAAATTGACAAAGATCGTAACGTGGTCGTTGATTATTAAATATGAACACTATAGAAATTAATAACGCATTTGGGCATGTTCCCAGATACATTGGAGGATTTTCATGTGATAGACTACCAGATCACATTTGGGCGTATCCCGTCTCGTTAATTATCAACATTGACCCGCATAACGGTCCTGGCTCTCATTAGGCGGATTCGGCCGGGGGGGGGGGGGTATATTTCAACAGTTACGGTATACCTCCTACCCTTCCACCGATTAAGCGATTCCTCGCCGAAAATTCTACGAAATGACGACCACGTGGCGTACTTCTTTAAAAAGGTGTGTAGGCCCCAAATCAAGAGCCGTTGAGAGAGTCTTGTTAAACATGAACGCATCGGCGGTGGTTGCAGACTTTGAGTTTTTGCTCAGAACGAGAAAATAATTAATAGTTAAAGAACTCGCCGTCGCTGCCATCGCTGAAACCCCTATCGTAAAAAGTATCATTTTTAAAGCCCCCTTTCTCTACAGCGATCTACCGGAGAGTGTGAAGCGTCAGAATTGGTGGGTGATAAATAATTTACACGGTCTACAGTGGAATCACAGTGATATGAACTATACAGAACTGTTGCCGCATCTTCGCGTTCTTCTAGAAGGAGTCGAGAGCGTGTACCTTAAAGGAAACGAGAAATGTCTCTATTCGGGTAAACTTACTCGTACTCGCGCTTCGGTCTTAAAACTGGGAGAGCTAGGCTGCCCGAAGGCCAAGGACATCGCCACGGACCAGAACTATCGGTGCCAACGTCATCGAATGGGCAGCCAAGGGCTTCTCTGCGCCCGCGAATAGGCCGGCAGGTTGGCCACCTGGATATACTCGCGCCGGATCGCGGAGGACCTGGAGGACGAGGCTGAAGTGATGGACGCTTAAAAATTTATTATGTAAAAAGACTTTATATTTTTCGGTTTTTATCTAACTATTATATTAGCATTAATTTTCGTGTAATAATTTTGTATCGTAATATGTTTAATTTTCTGTTTGTTTGCTTGGCGTTATTCACCATTAATTTAATTTTAAATATTTTTTAAATGTTATAATATTATATTAATTAGTATTAATTTTTAAGTGTTCTTTAAGCGTTATGTAATACGGTTATATTTAAAAAATAAAGGTTTTAACGTATATAATGTGGTTTTATTTTCTCTCTCTCTCAAACTCACCCGGGCTTGTCATTCAAAAAAGAGGCCTCGTAGGAGGCCTTTTAAGAGGGGGAAATTTCTTTACTTTGATCGTAGAATTTTTTTTATCAGTCAGTCGACTCGTTGAATACGTAAGCGCAAGAGGTGCGATTTCTACAGCTCCTAGAAAAATGAATTTCGAGAGGAATACGATAGAGAGTTTGAACTATAAGTTTCCGGCACAGTTTTTAAATGTAGATGAGTATGCAAACGCCGGGTTCTTTTACAAAGGTCATGACGATTATTAATGTGTTTTTGTTGCAATGGGTTAATCGAAAGCTGGAAGAAGGGCGATGTATCATTACTCAATCATATATCTCACAACCCGACTTGTAAATTTGTTAACGATGAAAGTACAAATAATATTACCAAACCACGTTAAAAGAAACCTGATGACCCTTTCAACTTGGGGCGAATGCCTTACGAGCGGGAAAGAAAAAGACGGATGCTATAGGATTCCCGGTAAAGTTCATCAACCCTTGATGGCAACGCAGTTTCCTTACCGACCTTGGAAGACCGTGGCAATGGACCTTTTGCACTACGGCGCCAAAAGGTATTCATAAATATCGGATTACTAGTCAGGTTTTTTTAACTCAATAAGCGGCGGGATTAAACGGCGAAAACGATTTTCAAAGAAACGTTTCGCAAGGTACAGCATACCGGAGTTTGTTTGCACTGACAATGTTTCTCAGCTGGCAGGAACACGATCCGCAGAGTTCCGGAGGTTTTCGAATAATAATGGTTTCCAGTCCATCACGTCCCAGAGCAATGGCTTTATCGAATCGGCTGTCAAAATAATAAAAGGCCGTTTGAAGAACACAGAAGTTATCTACCTCGGACTTTTGGCGTACCGATCAACACTGCTATAAAATCGTTTTAGCGCGGCAGAACTATTGATGAGTTGGCGATTTCAAACGACAAATTATGGTTCAGAACGAACCATAAGTCTACCTACGATCGTCATCTCGGCTCAAAGAAGGTGACTAAGTATGGATCGTTGATTAAAGGGTGGAAGATCACTTCGTCAAAAGTGCAGTTTGTCCGAGGTCTTTCGTCGTAGCCACGTTTAATGGGGAGATCCAACGGAACCGCTATCATCTCGTTCCTTAGACAAAGCTGGATTCAGATTCCTTTGATCCAACACCGTTATCACCCGAAGGCACCAACGCAGAGCAGCCAATGTCAAATCCGAAGCACTCCAGAGTTAGTTGGCCAGTCTAGAGTTATCAGGTCACCAGCCTTAAAACCAAGCCCATCTCCAATAACTACAAGATATGGTCGCGTAGTAATTCCTCCGAAGCGGTTGCGATTTTGAAATAAAAATTTGTAAAATTATTTTTAAAAAGTTTTGGGGAAAGATGTGATATCACGCTAGTGATAAGAGCACAAAAACACACTAAACTTATTTTCATCATCTCTCCAGCCCGTTGTTGAAGTTATACTGGTTATGTTTTAAATGTTACGTTAACAAATTGTTTTTGAACTTAACCATGTTGTGTATCCTTAAGCCCCTAGGGTAACATAATAATTTGAACGTGACAAACGATTATCAATAACAGAAGATTTTTATTCTATTTTGGTTAAGTAGGGCATTTAGGCAAATAAAATATTTTCAAAGTCTTAAATATTTTTAAAAATTATTAAAACTTTTTTGGGGAAATATAAATAATTATTATTAGAACTGTAAATAACAAATCTCTTCACAAAAATAATTCATCTTGACATGCAAGTTTCTTAAAAGCCGAATAACGAATAAAGATTTGATGTCTAAAATATGCATTAAATCCTTTAACATTAATTAGATTAATTAATTAACCTTTACGCGATGACACGGACGTCATTGAAATCCTTATTCTTGTATTAAACCTGATAAATTTAATATTTAACTACGTTTGTCTCTGCTGTGAGCCTGAGCATCAACAAACACACCGCACAATAGAAAGTGCAGTTGACCTTTTCACACATATTTGAAGTTCATTTGATTAGTCGCCCTTTACCTCCAGAGCGTTTCCACTGAGAAAGAAAAAATATTGCTTTCCTTCTGTAAACTGCTCGTAGGGTGGTGTTTTTTTCGCATTCCTGTGGTAGAAGTCGTTTACGAGTCAAGATGAAATGACTGAAAATTCCATCTTAAATGATTAAACCCTGAGTTAATCTTAATAAAATCTGATTTAATTTCTTAAAAGTGAATGCATGGCTCATTTAGAGCTAGCTATATTTTTACTTCCCCAGATAAACGTTCGAACTTCTTATCAGCAATCCTTTTTGCTTTTTACCCTATGGTAGGCAATATAAAAGAGAGCGTTTGAGGAGGAATAATAAACCACGCGTGGAAATGGGCAGAAAATATACGGGACGCGATCCTATGTCGCCGGACATTTCCTAGGCAGGAGTCGATAAGGAATACTTTTAAACATGTTCATAGGTCACAAATCCAAGATGGCGGCCGATAAAACCAGTATTTGTAGAACCACACCATTGCTAGCTTTGAACAGTGCTTTTGGAGTGTACCACCCTTTATATAACTGGAGTGCCGTTCATTTGTTGACCTTGTGGTTACAGCCTTGTTTGGAATGTTCCCCTTGTTTGATAGGGCGAGAGAACCTGATCGATTGAGAAAACACACATCTTTTATACTACATCAATGGTTGACCTTAAATATAACGGTTTAGGTAGCTCCACCTCTTGGATAACGTCACAAACTTTTACAACTGGTTCAACATTCCATTACCAGCTTTAAGGACTGATTTTATGACCCACTACATTACAACCTTGTACAACTAGTATGGATTCTGTTTTTCACCAATTTACTAATGATGTCACACTTACAAACGCATATATTTTTATTTACATCTGGTAACATCGATCCCAATCTATCTTGTTTATTTTCCTCACCTACATTGTAACACAGGAGGCATTCACAAAATTCGTAAAGAATGTATCGTTGGAATGTGCTTTCCCCCATACGGATGCAAAATCAACTCTGGCTTACGCAAACTCGTTAACATTGCGGAATTGAATATTTAACAGACCCTAAATACGTGTTTCAATAACTTATTTGTTGACCTTGTGTGTTTTGAACATGCACTGGCGCAACTGACTTAGATAATATCACTGTATAACACAATTGCGAGTAAATATTTTATTATATCACAGTCGTAATGGGTAAACGCAAGACGTCTCCGCAGTCGGGCTCTTTAAAAGTTAAAATATCGAAGAAAGTTTTAGATAGAAAAGTGAAATTTTTTTCATTCGAAAACTGAAGTTTAAATGTGATTCGCTCATTACCAACCCGTTCTACTTTGATCCACCGTGCCGAAAACATGTTTTTAAAAACATCATAAGGGAATTTGACTTTTTTGAATAATAATAATAATCGGCTTCTTGCTCTCGTCGGAGTAAGACGTGCGGTTTTTGGCTCCGTGTTTTGCTGTGTTTCTAGCGGGCAAGGCTTAGTTTTTTTTCGCGACTTGTAATGTCGGATCTTGAAACCAATGCACCGGGAGCCTTCCACTCTGGCAAGGACCCTCCGGATAAACCTCAACGAAAACAACGTCCACCACCACCAGCGGTGACACGGGAACAAGCCATCATTTTCGAGGCTATACCCCATGTCCCTGCCAAAATCTACGCTAAAGCTATCAACCAAATAATTGGAAAAGGTAATACTTACTACATTTCTAGAATACCAAAATCCCGAATCTGTGCTTATCTTGCAACTCCTGATATGGCTGAAACGTTGTGCATACAAGGCTTTGACTTTGATGGTGAACATGTAAATTGTGAGAGGCGGAAACGCCCATCTGAAAAAATTACGATATCAAATTGTCCCCCTGAAATTCCTAATACCGAAATTATAAATAGACTATCTAAATATGGAAAAACTACGTCTAATGTTATACATATTGATGTAAACCCAGAAGAAGACCCCGATCTAGGAATGCTATATAATTTTAAAAGAGTAGTGTATATGCTTCTCAAATCTGAAGTTCCCAGAAGCCTAAATTTGCGGTACGACGGCGAAAGCGTAGTCATTTTTCTCGAGAAAGGAAACGTAAATTGTGAGAGGTGTGGCAGGTGGGGTCACACCGTCGACCGCTGCCATGAAAAACCAAAAGAGATTGAGATAATTGAAAATCAAGATGGTGAAAATTATGCAAATGAAGAAACAACCCCCAAAATTGTAGATGTACCTAATCCTCAAAAACGTTCTTATGCGTCAGCCGTCGATTCTAGCGGTAACCTTTCGTTGGAAAATTTTCCCGAGCTTAGTGTTAATAC
This sequence comes from Leiobunum rupestre, assembly GCF_980474605.1. Taxonomy (NCBI): domain Eukaryota; kingdom Metazoa; phylum Arthropoda; class Arachnida; order Opiliones; family Sclerosomatidae; genus Leiobunum; species Leiobunum rupestre. The sequence continues at coordinate 50,127,652 of NC_143384.1, read as the reverse complement.
AAATAACAATAAAAAAGCGAAAATCATTTCTAATAGTAACCCGAATGAATCTTCGATAAAGAATAGTGTCATTTCTGATAAAACGGTACCTATTACACATGAAGCTTTGCGCGATAACTCAGATAATACCCAAAAAAACAAAGCGTCTCCTAACAAACATCATACCAATGCACGTGAAAATCAAGAAAATAGCCAAATTAGTAATCGAGTTAACGAGGTTTGCACTTCAACTCCTAAAAAACTTAGACAATTTAGCCAATGTTCAAACACCACAGATGCTTCTGATGACAGCATTATTGAAAACGACCATAGGACTGCACATTTAGGCCATCCGGTTTCGGGCCGGCTTAGCGACGAAAGATTTAAATTTTTTCTAGAAGAAGTTCGTGGATGCAAACGCGTTAAAAAATTCGTCAGAAGTTTTTTCACTACAGACATTCCGTCCCTATACAGTCAAGTCCAAAATTATATATCCAAGGATTTAGGACCCATCGAAATTAGAAGGCTCGAAAAACTTTTAACAAATTTAGCAAAACCATGATTTATTCCCTTTTATCTTTAATGGTGTGTGTAACATTTTATTCTCATAATGCAAGAGGGCTTAACGATGTCTTAGAATTTTTAAAAGAAATTAACTTTATGAAAGAAAACAAAGTACATTTTGCATGCTGGCAAGAAACATTTATAAATCGATCGCCACTGAACATTCGAATTCCCATCCCTTACGTGAATGTATTAAAAGGCTTCACTAATCACAGAGCTGGTGTAGCGTTCTCCTACCTTTCAGAACTCCATTTAAATAACAATCTTGACATAATGGTGTCTGATATTATTCCGGGCTTTTTACAAAGAGTAAAACTAGACTTTCGTATGTGTAATCTTAATATTATCCTATATAACTGTCAAATGTGGACTGTGAGGCGATAAAAATTATTGATGCTATTCATGAAGACATTATGGCTATTACTCCAGAAAATATTATAATAACCGGGGATTTTAATTGTACGATGGATCCTAAGTTAGATAGGAAAAATACTAAAGAAACTAGAACGTCGGTGTGTCGCCGTTTTTCAGGGTTAATCGATTTGTTAAAAATGAAAGATATATTTCGAATAAGGAACCCAGGTAAAAAAGAATATACTTGGAGTAGCAAGGCTGATAGTTCAAAAAAAGCCCGTTTGGATAGATTTTATCTCTCCCCGGTTTTAGTACCTTTAGTCAAATACTACAAGACTCGCCAGGGTGGTTCTGAGTCAGACCACCTAGGGATCTTCCTCGATATCGAAATTAAAACAGAAAATATGTCAAATAAAAAAGGATCTTCCTGGTGTTTTAATAATTGTTTACTAAAAGATAAAAACTATGAAAAAACTATAAAATACAATTGGTCTAATTGGATTAAAAATATTCCTAATTCGGGCATTGATAAGATAAAATGGTGGGAAAGTGTGAAGTATAAAATTAAAAACGTAACTCAAGAATATACGTATAATTCCACTGTAAATAAAAACGGTGAAATTAAAAACCTGTTAGAAGAACTAGAAATTGACAATTTACCGGAAGACAAAAAAACTGTCGTAACCAAACGCCTTGAAGTGCTGCAAAATGAAAAAGCAGAAGCAATGATGACTAGAGCTCATGTTAATTTTAATTCCGCTGTAAAACATTCTTGCTTTCGATTGTTACAAATGGAACGCGAAAAAGGTATTAACAGACTTGTTTCGGTAAGAAGGCAAGACGAAAACCGCAAATGAAATGTATAAAGAAATTAACACTTACTACACTCATCTATATAAAGTAGAGAATGTCCAAGATACCACCACCTACGTTAAAATACTTCCAAGGCTACCTGAAGAACAAAAATTAAAATGTGAAGGTTGCTTCATCACTAAACAAGAACTATTAATTGTAATTAAATATTTAAAGAAATCCAAATCTCCTGGAGCTGATGGTACTACAAATGAGTTTTACCAACATTTCTGGCCGATTATAGGTAATGTCTTATTGGAAGTTTTTAATGAAATTCTCAAATCAAATGCAATTCCTAGCACCCTTTCAAAGGCAATAATTATACTGTTATACAAGAAGGGAGATCCTCTAGATTTAAACAACTGGAGACCAATCTCCCTACTAAACTCAGATTACAAAATTATCTCGAAGTGTTTAGCTAATCGTTTACGCGAAGTTATACATTTAATTATACACGAAGACCAAACCTCCAGTGTGCCAAACCGAAATATTTTATCAAATTTAAGTATAATTAGAGACATAATTTATCATTTTAGTAATAATTCAAGCGATAAATTAGCAATTGTATCTCTCGATCAAACTAAGGCTTTTGACAGAGTCTCTCATGAATATTTGTTCAAAATTTTAGACCATATAAATATTGGTCCCATACTTACACACTTTATCAAGTCGACTTACAAAAGTGCAGAGGCTAGTATAAAAATAAACAATATTATAACTGCAAAATTTCCAATAGGCAAAGGAATCAGACAAGGAGACCCCTTGTCTAGTTTCCTATTTAATCTCACCCTCGAGCCATTCTTGTGCAATTTGCGGGCTAGTCTCGCAGCCCAATGTTTAAATTTACCATTTATCCCCAGACCTCTGACAAATACGACCTTTGCGGATGACGTCACGATCTTAATTTCCAAAAATGAAGGTTTTAAAATTCTTACCAATGAATGTAAAAAATATAGTCTGGTTAGCAATGCCAGTATAAATTTAAACAAGAGTTGTGGGCTTTGGTTGGGTTTTTGGCGTAAGCGTAGTGATACTCCGTTGGACATTTCGTGGAGTAGCAATGATATAAAAATACTGGGGGTAAATTTTAATACTGACGACACCTGGCCAAAACTTTTTGACGAAACCGCTGTAGCAAATTATAATGAAAATTTGAATTCATTTAACGACATAAAGTCGCGTCTATCATTTAGAGCCCGTGCACAACTGTGCAATGTAGAAATTAGTAAGTTTTACTTCCAGCTACCCATAATGCCGCGTCCTGGTGATTATTCAGAAGTCATTCTTAAAAGGTCTATAAGCTTTATATGGGATTCCAATAAACATTGGGTGAGTAAGAATGTGGTGGTTCAGAGTGTTGAAGAGGGCGGTCTAGGCCTGAAAACACTAGATGGCCAATGGCAAACTTTTGCACTTACAAAATTTATTACACTGTTGAGAAATGAAACTCACAGTGTAGATTTGGCTTTTTTCGTGCAATATTTAATGGGTACCAACATTTATAAAATGAGTTTCCGAGTGTTTTCTCTTAAAAACATAGATTTTAAGTTTGATTTTTTACCTAGATTTTATTTGGATTGTTTTAAATTTTTATACGACCTTTGCTTTACAACTGAAAAACCATTAACTGCATTACAATTTTTAAATATGCCTGTACAGAATAATCCATTTATTGAAAATACAGAATTCAGTATAAAGTGGACAGAGTGCAATATTTTATATATAAAACAAATTTTTGATTATGAAACAAAACAATTTAAAAACCCATTTATGGATAGTGATCTTAAACTAAGTACACCATCTTTAAGGTTATTAACTCGAGAATATAACAAAGTTGTATCAAATATTTGCAAAACCTTTCAAATTAAGGAAATTTATCTATGGGAGGAAGGTCAACCAGATGAACTAGACTACGAAAAAATGTTAAAAGTTAATCTTGAAAATGAGTTAAAAATGTTCATACAGTTGAATAAAAATGAAAGCGTGCAATTAGTAAAAACGATAAAAAATGATGATCGAGCATTAGATCTTTTCAATCTGAAAAAGGATGATATTAAAATTAACTATAAACACATTTGGAATAACCACTCTAATGGAAAGGAGTGTAATATTTTATACCGCCTTTTAAAAGGTAATGTAATAACCCCTGATAAAGCTCACCATATTTTTAATTTGTTAAATCTTTGTCCTTTGTGCTTGAAAGCAAAAGGCCCACTTGAAATATTTACTTTGAGTGTACAGTTACCCATTGGTTTCTAATACGTGTTTCAAACATGATTGCAACTTTTATCCCTAATTTTCACCTTAAAGACCATTTGTTTTTATTTTGGTTTAATGTACTTGATGTTAACGAATATACGAAATATTTTGGTTTAATGTACTTGATGTTAACGAATATACGAAATGCATTCTACTCATGTTAAACCTCTCTAAACTAATAATATATTTTGCTTACCACGAAGCGATGAACCAAGATAATCAAAATATAAAAGAAAAAATGAAAAAACATTACTTAATCAAACTGCTAAGGTGTTGCACATTAAGTTTCGAGTTAAACAAACGTGGACAGGATAGAATTTTTTAAGAAATGATAAGAAGCAAAATATGTTATGTAAATAATATAGGTGAAATAATATTGAATCCGTTATTTTAAATGATGTTGTAATGTTGGCGCGTTTTTTTTTGTTTCTGTTGTTGTTTGTTTTTTGGATTTTTCTGTAAAATATAATTGAAAACCAATAAATGCTTACCTGGTTGACAGGTAGGCTTAAAAAATAAATAATAATAATCAGCTAGATTAATCACCCAATTCACCATCTTAGGCCTAAGTCATCAAGCGACTTTTAAAGCCATTAATTCAGGTGGCCGAGTTACTATGCGTAGGAGGGTTGTGGCAAGCCCTTTATTCCACGCGAGCCAACAGCTCCCTACACTAACTATTACCGCTAATCTCAAAAAGGTTTTATGGAAGAGGTCGGAGTTTTCATCCAGTGCCACAAGCTGGGATGAAACCTGGCTCCTCTTGCTGCGAGGCGAAAGTGCTAACCACTCCGCCACCCCACCTGGAATGGTCAAAAAATATTTCTAAACAGGATAATTTTTTAAGAGCACTTAAGGAATCATTTTTGTTGCAGATATTCAAATAAAACCCTCACTAATTATAACGTGTGCGATTGTTTAAATTCGAAAAAAGCCCACAATACACCGCTGAAGATGAATAAAATTATTGATTATTTGAACGAGATTAACGCAATATGTGAACAATCGGACGATGATTGTAAGAGTCAACCACTATACTAAAATGTTAAACCAACCACTCACGAAGAAAAAAGTATAGATATGCCTATTCTTACCAAGGCTGAAGATACTTTAAATTCGTGAATGCCGACTAATGAGCAGCTGGAAGCTCTTGTCTATTTTCAAGAATACTGTTAAAATAATCAAATTTAAATAACCAAAAACGAAATGGAAACTCCCGCCGAAGTATTGGAAAATCTTGAAAAAACTTGTAAAATTATTAAAACTATGTAAATAAATCTTTTTCTATGAAATTCATTGTTATTATTTTCCAATATATAATAAGATAAACACCCCAATGATTCGTGGTTCGATTCTTGCCCATTCGAACTATCATGCTGAATCTTTAATCAATTTAAAGAGAGGTCGCCCTAAGTAAACTATCACTATAAACGTTGTTATGTCAAGTTTTGTGGTATTTCTACCTTCGAACGCATCACCCGATATTTATCCAAAAAATACACCCTCTTCCTTTAAGGTGCCACTATCAAAACCCTTAAATATTAAAAACGAAAAATGGGTGTGTTGTTTATCCAAGATAATCTTGCCGGACACATATTCAAATATAACGAAGGCTTATTCGCATTTCCAAGTAGGCCAAGTATCAAATGTTATTTATCCCGAAGAAAACTGATGGGATTATATAAAAATTGAGATTCCACCCAAACGCTACGAAGCTGATTTTATAAAAATAAAAACAACATTCCCACATCATCTCCGTAAAAGTAAATCGATAGGCTTTAACGGATATGCTAGATCGAAAGCTTCTTTAATGATTGGAATTTAATGAATTGCCGGTAGATTGTTATCTGGTTGTGGTTTCACTTCGGGTTGTTATTTTGGCTGCGGTTTCTTTCTAGATTTTTGCTTCTTTATCCTGGGTTTTAATTCTAAATCTTCTACAGGAATCGGTTTTGGCAAATATTTATGTTAATATTTATTTACAACAAGGTCTTTTTTCACTCGAACTTCAATAAAATTCGAAGATATTTATTTTTAGCGTGATTTGTCAGGGGAAAACTCGAAAGATCATCGCTATCCACAAAATTATTTTCCCGAAATTCTATAACAGACCCTAACGGAGACTCCGTTAGGGTCTGTTATAGAATTTCGGGAAAATAATTTTGTGGATAGCGATGATCTTTCGAGTTTTCCCCTGACAAATCACGCTAAAAATAAATATCTTCGAATTTTATTGAAGTTCGAGTGAAAAAAGACCTTGTTGTAAATAAATATTAACATAAATATTTGCCAAAACCGATTCCTGTAGAAGATTTAGAATTAAAACCCAGGATAAAGAAGCAAAAATCTAGAAAGAAACCGCAGCCAAAATAACAACCCGAAGTGAAACCACAACCAGATATCAATCTACCGGCAATTCATTAAATTCCAATCATTAAAGAAGCTTTCGATCTAGCATATCCGTTAAAGCCTATCGATTTACTTTCCGCAGAAACTATTTCGCCAGTTACTCCCCTTAAACCAATTAATCCGCCTTCCCAACCTTCCATTAAACCTGATCCGTAACAATGGGATAATAATGAAATCGAACCGTTTACTTTACATATAATTATGTTATTATTAGAAAAGTGTAAACCGACACAATTTGACGAATTAAACAGTGCCGAACAGTATAAGTGTTCTTATTAAATCAAGCATCTGCTTAAGTTTTGAACTTGCAAGCCTCCACAGCTCAGTTCATTAAATTTGACCTCCAACGAGTTGTTCCTCCCGTCACCATTCGGGAAAGCAACCATATGTATAGCATTCTCTTTAAGTTAACCAACTATTTAACAATATAGTTAGTCCCAACAAAGTTTAAAATAAAGAGAGGTCTCAATTCAATTTTTACATTAATTTTTGTTTTAAATATTTAATAATTTTGGGAACGAAATAACTGAATTAACGGAAATCTAATTTTAGAGGAGTGATTCCTAGTTTCCACCCAGTAACACAAGCTCGAATCGAACCCGCCTCCACTTGCTGCCAGGCGATAGTGCTAACCACTCCGCTACCCCACCTTAAAACTGTCATACGCTGGTTATTATCATTTGAAATATAAATCGAACATAAAATGGTTAACTAGTATAAGTTGTATTTGATTTTTAATTTTTTTAGGAATACAATTACTGTGTGGACATATTTCTCGAATACACGTAATTGGTAGTGGCTGAATACCAATTACAGAAAATTGACGAGAGACCGAGTTTCGGTAGTACGAGTTTTGCGAGGCGCTTGTGGTGGGTGTTAGACGATAAAAGAGGTTTGAATTGGTGAAACAATTATGCCAAAGAAAAACGTCTTAAAATGGTTCAGAATAGACGTATTTTAAAAATAAACACCATGTTTAACCAAAACTTAAAGTGTGAAAGTTTTTACTAATAGCGCATTTGTGAATCTTTGTTTCAGATAATTTTATGCACACTAGACTTATATTTAATTTCCCAAAAATATTTTAAGTGATAATTTTAAGATTATAAATGTTTGGTCAAAGTTCTAGGAGCAATTTAAAATAAATGGTTTTTCTGGCCTTCATTTTGACCAATTTCTTGGAAACCCTCAATCAAACGGCTCAAGCAGAAAAAAGTTCTTAACCAATGTTCCATATTTTCAACCCAAAACCGTTCTTCGTAGAACCATTACTGAATATGTTTTTCGAACAGTAGTGGTTAAAGGTCCAACTCCCAACTATGCTATCTAGCACCATCAGGGGCTAGGCGGAAATTATTTCAGGGTTATATCTAGCACCTTCAGGTGTTAGCTATCAATCTCTATAGGTTCTAACGAACCAGGTAAAATAGCACGTGTATAGAGTAATATTAAATATTTATCGGCTCTGTTCCGTGTTAAACGCGGATGTAGACCTATATGAGGTATGAAATTTCCCAAAAGGAGAAGTTGCACTACTCATTCGATTTACCATGGCAAACGAAATGTTTTTGACCACTTAAAACAAAAATAAGATTTTTTCCTTATTTTACCCAAAAATGTTCCAATTTACCCAAACGTGATCAAATTTACCTAAATGTGGTCCAAATTACCCATTTCGTGATTTTATTTTTTTTTAAATTTACATCGGTGTAGTACCCTGTGAAACCGAGAAAATCCCATGCTTTTTAAATGAAATTTTTTGTTTTAAGTGGTCAAAAACATTTTCGGTTGCCATGGTAAATCGAATGGGTAGTGCAACGTCACCTTTTGGGAAATTTCATATTTAGTCTACATTACGGCCGACTTTGAACAAAATCGGCGATAAACACTTCGGTTACTCTCCTTGTAAGTAACATTAATATCGGAGCTCTTGCTGACCAAAGAATATAGACCCCAGGAATCGAAAGAAAAACCGTCTCGGTTTCAGTTGACGGGAGAGCTTCTGGCTAGGCGAATCAATAGAACCGGAAATAACCCCGTCAACCTAGGCTTGCCTTTGGAGGCTAGAGACAAGCAAATTATACTAGATGGAGCTTCAGTTTCCATTCCTGGGGTCTAAATTTTTTTTGCTGACCTACTAATTATCTGAATTTAAACTAAAATCTTTTCACATACGAATCACAAACTGGCAACGCCAGACATTTTTGTAACGATGCATTCCGAATAGTCCCTAACAATGGTGTGATGGAGAGGTTAGCACTTCCGCAGCGCAGCCAAGAAGAGTCGGGTTCGATCCCATTTTTTAGCTCTGGGTGAAATTTGGATTCAGTGCTTCAGCGGAGCTCTCTCGCCACTGTTGAAAGGGTTTTCTTCCCAGCTCTTCGTTTTTCCTTTTCTTATAAACTTAGTGAGGTTAACGGTAGTACGTGTAGAGAGCTGTTCGTTCACGTGGCGTGAATGGTTTTCTACCACCCTTCTGGGAATTGTAACTATAATAAAGTAAATGAAGCTCGCAAGCGGACTCATGGTGGTGCCTCAAGTAGCTGATTCTTTTTAGTATCAATTATATTATTGTGTCTTTCATAAAGACACGATTCCTGGTAAGTGCCAAATTATTATTAACTTTGGCACGTCCATGTACCACGAGCGTTACTAAAAACGCTCTATTTACATAACCGTTTAAGCTGCAACAAACACGTCAGTAACAGCACGCAGAAGACACATTTCCTATAAACTCGGCGTATTGTATTGGAATTCAAATATTTCAACTCCTTCCTTTAGAGCGGTTAGAAAACATTTCTCATTATTAAAATACATCACCTACCATAAAACAATTCCGGCCGGTTTCGTGTTATAAATTTCCATTTTAAACCCAGAAGTTATTAAATTTCTGACAATTTATTTTTCTTAACCATAATTAAGAAACATATTTAGGTTATTAGAAACGTGCTGTCGACCAAATTAAAGAAATATAATAAAAAAAACCATAATAATCAGCTAGGCTAATACCCAAGGCACCACCTTAGGCCTAAGTCATCATGCGACTTTTGAAGCCATTAATTCAGGTGGCCGGGTTACAATGCGTAGGAGGGTCGTGGCAAGCCCTGCATGTCACGCGTTCGAGCCAACAGCTTCCTACCTAACCTTGGTGATAATCGCCTTTCATAAATTCATTTAGTTAATCCATAAATATAGAACTGCCTTAGGTAAAATTCCATTTTCGTGGGAAAAATATTTTACTCTAAGCCCCGTCCAGAGCAGACATCAAGGAGCGGTTGATGAATCAAGGCCATTCAAGCTGCACTAAATACGATCTTAAAATATATGAGCTATTTTGCCCATAAGTATTGTGATGACTCTGAGACCACACGGTTAAGATATCAACATCAACAAAGTATGTTGAATTCATCAAGCGACTAATTAAAAGTAAACTTTTTAATTATTATAATGACATTAATGAATAAACGGAAAGAGTGACGAGAACAAGAGGACTCAATGGAGAGAATTGGTCGTTCAAAATCAAGTAAACTAATATAAAGGCATTAGCCAATACCCCCCTGAAAAAAATGATGTTTATGTTTTCATAACATTTAATCATTTCAATTGCGATTTAATCATTTAATTAGGATTCCACCATTTCCATTTCCACCTCGCTTCTCAATCAATATGTTTGCGCTACTTTAAATGTGTTTTATTGTTAATTTAATGATTATTAGTTACTATCAAATTGATTATACACTCCATTTTTAGTGAATTACCGTTTAGCATCCCTTAAAATGGTGCCTGGGATATCTTTGTTTGTTAAGTGGTTAAGGTTCATTTAACAACAATCGGGTTTATTTTAATTAAATTGGCTCTCCAATAGCTGCAATTAAACATTTTACCCTAAATGCCTTGATATCTTCATACATTTGGCGAATGCAGTTCGATTTGACAATAAACTATATTTTTAGTTAGACCTTGTCAATCTCTAGTTACATTAATAGCTATATCAAAAAATTCTATATTAAGTAAGTGATATTTGAACTAAGTATCAATTGAAAATTAATTTTACTCAACTGTCCAGCCGTCAATGTCACTAAATCAATTTGGACTCTTGGTGACCCAGCGAAGAAAATAATATATCAATCGATAGATGATATTTTATCTCCGCTATTGCTGTCTCAATTTTGCAGATTTTGGGGGCCCAGATGATGTGCGAAGGTCAAAACCCAGCTAGGGATGCAACGGTTACACTTTTTTGGACCATCTCGGTTTCAGATCCGGCTCCGGTTCCTAAATTTTTGCTTAATCGGTTCCGGTTCTTAAAATTTTAATTTATCGGTTCCGGTTCTTAAAATTTTAATTTATCGGTTCCGGTTCTTAAAATTAAGAACCGATCGGTTCCGGTTCCTAAATGGTTCCGGTTCCTAAATGGTTCCTATACGGTTCCAGTGTGTTTAGTTTTAATTAAAGTTAAATAGACAAGCAAATCAAATGAAGTTAAAGATAAAAAAAATCCACCACATTTCAATTCAATTCAATTCAATTTTGGTTTAATTATTTTTGTTTACATTTGTTGGTTGAGGGCCAAGTCGATAGCGACTTATAAAATCTGTTTTTGATAAATTATATTTAAAAAATAGTAATATAGCTTTCTCAGTGACGTAGCTAAGGGTTCGGGGTCCTCCCGCGAAACTGTTTTTGGGGTCCCTTATAATCATTAAGGCTGAGTCGCAATTATCGCCATCTTGAGTTAGGGCTAACATGTATCGCCTTCTACAATTAGATTTAACACGTACTTGCATGTTAAAAATATAAAACCCTAAAAAATGGCTTTAAGCCCTAACAATGTAAGTAAAACGAGTAAGATAAATCACGGCAATCAGCGTCTGGAGCAATAAAACAAAGGTTCTGGTAGAACTTGAAAGTCTGGAGTTCAGACTCCCAAGTCCGACCAGAATCACGATCAAGATGACTTAATGTAAAGTAATTAACAAAATTATTACTACTATTCTCTCGTAGGGAACTCATGTAAGCGCGTTATTTGTTTATACAATAAAGTAGGGTAAAAATGAACTCTTCTTTTGGAAAATTCCCACGGTTTCATCGTTCCAAGATGGAGGGTGGGTGAGAAGTGATGTACTTTCAAGTTTTGGGGAGACATTGCATTCCCTTCCGCTCCTCATTTCAGGGGCGTAGGAGCGTTTTAGCAGTTTAAGGGGGCAAAGAGAAACGAAACGGGGGTCTAGGAGCTTAGCCCCCGATGTAGAGTGAGTAATCGGTCGCGAATGTCGTTAAGGCATTAACAGTAACAACAGCTATCATACGAAGTGTATTTTAGTCTTTAGAGTCGTTTATGAATTTAGGATACACAAATCCACAATAATAAAATAAGAATGCTTTTGAATTTTTAAAGGAGTGTAGCTTCACCGAATGTATGTGTTATTGTTTGACTACTAGGTAAATAAATTGGCGGTTAAAGACACAGTTGAGCTTCTATAAGATTTATATGCTTTTAAATTGAGAATTTATTTTTTTGAAGATTTCAACTGACCAAAAAGTTGAAGGGGGAATAACATTAGTTGCCCCTCCGTAGAAATTTGCTCGGAGGGGCAACTAATGTTATGCCCCCCAGGTTCCTACACCCCTGCCTCATTTCATTGAAAAATATAAAGACGGGATTTCTATGACTCGTTTTGATTTCAATTGAATATATCGTTCTAAATGGAGTCCATATTATTTCGTTCAATAAGCATTGTCATTTGCGAAATGTAAGCAAATGCATAAGTAGAAATTTTAGATTTTCTAGACAAACTCTACCCAGGCCAGCGATTATATTATGCAAACGAATTAGCCTTACCTTAAAAACTTTCAATTCAGAAACACAACTTACAAGGAGACGACCCGAGGTGTTACACACCGATTTTGTTCAAACTCGGGGGATTGGTAGACCTTCATGTACCTTGAAAAATCCTAAAGGGAATTTATTCAATGGGCAACGGTTTTGCCATGGCAACGAATAATGTTTTTGACAACATAAAATAGAAATTTTCCCTTTAAAAATAACATGGGATTTAGACCGATTCCAAGGGTCCCCCTGTGAAACATTTTAAAAAATTGAAAAAAAAATTAAAATACCAAAATTATAGAAAAAACTAAAAATTTACGAATAAAATCAAAATTGATCACATTTTGATCAATTTGAACCAAATGGGTGAAAATGAACCGATATGGCTTAAATAAGAAAAATTTCCATTTTATGTTGTCAAAAACATTTTTCGTTGCCATGGCAAAACCGTTGCCCATTGAATAAATTCCCTTTAGGGTTTTTCAATTTACATGGAGGTCTACCAATCCCCAGAGTTTGAACCAAATCGGTGTGTAACATCTCGGGTCGTCTCCTGTTAGTTTAACGATCTGCTATAAAACACGTGTTTCGATACTTTTCAAACTTCACTATGTTACTTTCATTATTGGCGAGCTTTCGGACCGCGGTCCCTTTTCAAGCCGATAGTTACAATCAATGAAATTTACAAAATTAATAATTTCCGAAATTATCTCTTAACGTATTTTTTAACCTAATCTTTAAATTGCTCCAATTTTTTATTTCTATCTGTTCTTTATCTTGATTTAATTTTCCCTGATTTTTTATATAGACCGCCTCTTTAAAATTCCTTTTAAACCAATTATTTTCTTTTGCCAATATTTCTGAATCATCCCTTACGATTTTATGACCAATATTATTATTTATGTGATTGGCCAAACCATTTTCAATGCTTAGTTTTTTAACCTTATCTTTATGTTCCTCTATTCTTTTCTTAAATATTCTTTTAGTTTGGCCTACATAATTATCATTACAGTTACATGGTATATTATAGATTATACCTGTTTCTTTTAATTTTTCAATTTTTGGTTTATTTTTTATCAGAATATTCCCTAAGTTATTGAATTTATTATTGACCAGACCTATATTGTGTTTTGCTAGTTGGCGGTTGGTTTTTTCACTAATACCTTTAATATATGGTAATACTAAATTTGATTTTTCTTTCATTTCTTTAATTTTTTGAATCTTTAGCGAGGGGTCGTTTTTTACTACATTTTTATCAAAAATATTATTTATACAATTTTCCGGGTAACTGCATTCTTTAAGTTGTTTTAACATTAATTTTTTATCATTTATCGGATCGTCACTGATCGTTTCGATTTTAAATTTTAAACTTTTAATTAAACCTATTTTTAATTTATTGGGGTGTGATGAATCATAGTTTAATTTTTTTTGCATGTGTGGGTTTTTGGTATAATTTCGTCATACTTTTATTATTTTTTCTAAATAATTCTAAATCTAAAAACGGTAACGCACCATTTGATTCTGATTCATACGTAAATTTTATATCGTCATCAAATTTGTTAATTTTATCCGAAGTCACATCACTCGTTAAGTTCCTATTTTTTACAATTAAAATGTCATCCATATATCTATTGTAAAGTTTTAATTTTGGCCAAATTTCATCATCTTCTAAGAATTTGTCTTCTATTTCTTCGAGATATAAGTTTGCAATTGCCCCCGAAATACAACAACCCATTGCTAATCATTTACATTGTTTATAATAAAAGTTGTTAAATAAAAAATATGTATTCGTTAAACATAAACTTGCCAAACTCATAATAGTGTCTATATTTAAATTTGTCCTGTCTTTTAGAGTTCTGTCACCATCTAATTTCCTTCTTAATAATTCTAACGCTTTATCTATTGGAATAGAAGGGTACATATTTATCACATCTAAGCTAGCTAATTCATCATCATCCAATAATTCAATATTCTTTATATTTTCATACAATTTATACGAATTTTTAATTGTTTTATTATTTTGAACAATCAACGGTTTAATAATTTTAAGATTTTTTCAGTTTTAGAGGTTACACTGTTCATCGAGGCTACAATAGTTCTTTTTATAAAGTAACGTGGCCTTCTTGTTGAAATGTTGCTCTTACGTCACAGTCTCTTACTTTGACAAGCCTACGAGCGCGCGCTACAGTCGCGAGGAATATAGCTTTTTCTAGAGCGCGTGCAAATCGCTCGTGCGAAGAATACACAAATAAAGCTGGGTCTTGTGACGTAAGAGCAACATTTTAACAAGTTGGGCAAGACCACTTTTTATTTTATAAAATCAACTATTATCCTTAACGGTTTTAAATCTTTATGCCGTTTTATTAAGCCATAAACATGTGGGATTTTAATTGCCTCACTGTAAAATGCAAATCTTTTTTTGTTATCTATTTCTTTGTTTTTAACCGCCTTATTTATTATTAGTGCTAATTTCCTTTCAATCATCTCTGTGGGGTCATTTTTTAATTTTTGAAAATTGTCACTGTTTAAACTTTCTTCCATTTTTTAATATAGTCTAAATTATTCATTATTACCAATTTTCCCCCTTTGTCAGCTTTTAAAACTTATATTTTTATCTCTCAAAATGTTTTTTAACGCTTTACGTTCTAAATTCGTTAAATTTTCTGCTCGAGATGTATGTCTAAAATTGTTCTTTATTATTAGCCTTATATCTTGTCACGGCTGTCTCGAGATCTGCTTCGCGCTCATAGCGGCCCAGGCGATCGTACGAAAATCGCGTATGGGAAATTAGTTCAAAAACTTCTCACATCGTTTTCTGGCGCTAGTCTAGCCCCCCCTTGAGAAAATTCGCAGCCATGTTATCGAATGGGAGGAACTGCGCGGAACTTTGGAATTTCAATTATTATCGCGTAATGTGTAATTTTTTGTAAAATTTTTTTAGTAATATTTAAGTTAATTAATAATAAAAAAGTTAAACACCTCTTGAGATTTTTTAACGCAAAGTAAAGTTTTGAAAAACGTTATTAAAATTTAGTCATTCTGGAGCCAGAAGTCGCCGTCGACGTTTTCTGTATATAAATGTAAACATAAACACGTTGTTCTCCTTACAGCTGTAATTTTGCTATGTAGTAACTTCCAGAGGCCTTTTATTTAATTTATTTTAATTAAAGTAGTGAAATAAATGAATTTTAATTAACTAACTGACACTTGGAAGATCACTATGAATGAAAATAGTGATGGAAACTTGGAAGGTATTTAAATCTGATAAATATAATAAACCAATGTGAATTTCCCACTGAATGATACATGACTAAAAATTTAGAAAACTAAAATTTACAACTTGAGTACTTTTCAAGAAAGAGGCTTATGCACAAGTTCTTTCACTTTCTCAAATTTTGCGGACAGAGTTTTGGTAATATTTGTGATAATTGGAAGTACGACCTTTCAACAAATTAAATCAGCAATTTCATTCGGTGATTATTATTCAAATCACATTGGATGTAGGGGCATAGAGCAATTTTTGGCCACAAGTGGATTTCAATGTTTTTTTAAAATGGCAGGTGAATCCCGGAGATAGGGTACAGCTCTCTCTATGAATGTTGTTACTATAGCCATTAACATGATAAAGCTTTGCTGCGGATACCTAAGGTTTCCTCTGTCGGACAATTTTATCAATCCAACTAATGGTAAATCAGAATTAGGCTGTGATACATTTTCAAGGCACAATTCGCAAAAATGTTTTTCCTCTAGGATTTGTACTACATAACCAGCCAAGTATGCGATACTTGCTAGCCGTAAGGTGCATCTCTGTGTATCTGGGTACTCATAACTTCAGATGGTAACGTAACTTAATTGCCGTTAAAAATAGTTGAAAATCCATCGAGTCTAGTATCAATCATGGCTGATAGATCTGTGAAGCTGTCTTGGGGAACGTTAGATGTTTTAGGTTTTGTTAATGATATAGTGCCTCTCTTAAGGTAGGATTCTAAACTGAATATAGTTTCTCTTGCATCAAGCATGTCATTCCCTCCAGCCATTTTCCTGAGAATGCTGAAAAACATTTCAATAGCATCGCTCGTTAAATTTCTTGTCAAGACAAACTGGAAACCAGATTTAAGGAGGTATGACACGCAAGATATTGTAGACAATGAAGTTATTCTAATAGATATTATAGATTAATATGTTTCCTTTGTCAATATTTTCTTTAATTTGCGGATCTTTAGACCTTGATAGTAATCACTTTCCTTAAAATGTCCCACTACAAACAAATCTTGCGTGATGCGTAAGCTTGATTGACCCCAAAATCTTTTCTAGATATGTTCTTAGTCCATAATTTGCATAAACTTTCATCAACTGGAAACTGAGGAAATTATACATTGATATTCTTCTTAGATTCACAAAATGGAACACAACAAATTTTTGTGGTGGGCATTTTTGCAAATTAAAAATAGGCAATATTTTAAAACTAAAGTTTGAGAAATGTGAACTTAATTTAAAGAATAATAAAGGTATTTATTAAATAATATGAATAATATTGTGGTTATTTATTTAAAATTCTGATAAAAAATGCGAATACTGGTTTGAAATTTGTGAAAAACAAAAGAAACTTTGGTTAGGCTTAGCAATTAACTAATAAAACTCAATATAAGCATATTACTTTAATTAAATAAATGTTTTAAATGAAAACTTATTAGATAAAGATCAAATCATAAGATGTATATCCCAAACTTTCCAGAAGTTTTTGAAAAACAATGCAAAAAGGATTAACTAGTTGAATTTACCGCCATAGAAAACTATTAAATATCCCGCTAATTTTTTACATTTAAGGGGGGGCTCAGACAGCGCTCCTAGTGTTAAAAGAAGGTATTCGCGGAAATACATAGGAGGGGAAATCTTTGCCTGGGCCGCTATGAGCGCGAAGCAGATCTCGAGACGGCCGTGATCTTGTTTAGTTTCTTCTTCTATTTGTAACCGTGACAACTGATATTCCGTTTCCGCACATATATCTAATAAATCTGCTGACTTGTTAGTTGGTGCAAAACTAAAACCTTTTTTTAATAGTTGGAGTTCAATCTTATCAAACATTTTATTGGATAAATTTACCACTGCAATATTTTTAATTTCTTTGGAGTTATTTTGACTTTTTATATTATCAAGTAGTAAAGCATTATATTTTTTAATTAGTATTTCTTTTTTGGTACTAAACTAATTATCAATCTGGGTCTCAATTTCTGTTAGTAAAAAACTTGCCGTGGGGAAATCCATATATTAAAAAAAAATTTCTTTTCTGTTTGAGTACTCACTCTGTAGAAGAGCCTTCTTTTTTTGAGTCTCTTTTATTGCTTCTTTTAAGACTGAATTTTCCACATTTTTCAATAACTTGATGGTTCTTTTTGAAGCTAATTTAACACGACACTTGAATGTCTTCGGCACCAAATTATCACTTTTACACCTTTGAAGAAACTTCAGCTGATTCTTAATTTATTGTGACTCTCGGCTTGAAAAGGGACCGCGGTCCGAAAGCTCGCCAATATAAATAAATAAAAATTTTAACAATAAAGTATCTTGGCTTTTAAATACTGTTGTTTTTATTTTAAAATGTACATAGTAACATATGCAATTTGGGGGACCCTCGATGGCAGCCCCCCCCCCGCATTGCGGAGTCTGCCGGGGCGTTATTTACGCCACTGGCTTTTTTGCTGTTTCTCCTCTTAGTCGGTTGCGAAGGGGATCAAAAATTATGCTTGCCCATTGCCCCACTAAATAATTACTCGGAAGGAACACTAGTAGCAGTAGACGACAAATATTTTTTGTGGCCTTTGCTACATTTGTGAAATTGTGTCGAGTTTTCCGACTGAGGAAAATAAAACATTTGGAGGACGAGCCCATTTTCAATTGAGAATACGTAAGGGTGTGTCAGTTGACAGTTACGTAGAAACCCAGATCGAGTTATCTGTGATAGGATAAAGATGAGCTTATATGTAAAACTAATAGTAAATTTGGAAGTTTAATTACTTAATTTCAACATGCGCTAAATGTTGGTAAATAAAGTTATAAAACCGTTTAAAAACCGTTTAAAACAATGAAAAACTCGGTTCCGGTTCCGGTTTAGGTTATAATTTTTTTACAAATATCGCTTTCGGTTCCGAATACGGTTATCAAATTTTTGAATCATCGGTGCCGGTTTCGGTTTCGGTTCCTAGAATTTACTCGATTCTTCCCGGTTCCGGTTATCCGTTGCATCCCTGTAGACTAATAACCAAGGCATCATCAAGCGACTTTCAAAGCCATTAATTAAGGTGGCCAAGTTACAATGCGTAGGAGGGTGGCGGCAAGCCCTTCATGCCACGTGAGCCAACAGCTCCCTACACTAACTATTACCGTTAACCTCAACAAGTTGTTCCGTCACACCGTTAGGGAAAGAATGAAAACTAAATAAGGGAGATCGATCCCTCGTTGTCACTACAAAGTAGAATCCGTGATTTTCAGTTGAAGATTGCTTAGAGTTAATTCTTAAATGGTAGACATATTTTTCTGGTGTTAAAGAGCTTAAATTTAATGGACACTTATCATAGGCGCCGGCAGGGGGAGGAATTTTTAGCGTTAATTCCATAATAACGGCAACGAAATATATAAAATCCGGAAATTTGTAAAAGCAATAGGTGTTTCTATAAAATAGGCGAGGTCATGTGACCATGTTTTGTCTACGTCACTTAGCTGTAGCTCTTGAAGGTAGACAGCACGCACTACAGTCGCGAGCACCTTCGCAATCAAAAATCCGCGTGCAAAACTCGCGTTCAAATAAAGCACACAATGGAGCAATCCAGTGCAAAATCGGTTCAAAATGGACCCATAAAAAATAAAAATTTTGTAATGTCAGAAGCAAATAACCCGAATAAGAAAAAATAAAGTAGAAATTTTAAATTTGAAATTTGTCGTATAAGCCTTGTTTTCGTTGTTTTTTGAATGTGAAGTCTTCGATTATTCAGTTTTATTCGTTTTACAGCGATAAAATTATCGCTCCTCTCTTTTCGCTCTATTTTGAAGGTTAAAATATCAGAATTATGACAATATTTAATACGCGTCTGAAAATTTAACCCCCCTTCTATATCACCCAATGATTTTTTGATTTTCTAAAAATCTGACAAAAGATTTAATAATTTATTTAAAAGGTATTTATTTCTTTGGTATAGTTGTTAATGCAATAGGTAGTTAATAAAATGCTGCTTTTGGTAATTTGTGATATAAATATTATTCCTAATGAACAGGGTGATTTCTTAAGCGTTGAAATTAACTTTTGTGATAAAGTTAATCTTCGGTTGTTAAGGAATAGTGTGCTGATAATGTTAAAGAACAAGGGATTGAGGTGGTTTTTAGTGAAATTTAGACTTTAGTTTTTTTAATGTGATTAATGAATCGTGGTCTTTCTTTGATTATAAAGAGATCATCCTCAATTGCAATTTGTGGGTGGTATTCCTTCCTTTAATTTTCAATACCATCAACGATTGAACGCATATACGCATAGTGAGGATATCATTGGCAGTTTCAATTATCGATATTAGCTTGTCCATTGATGTTTGTGTATTCTTTCGATATAATGCCGCCTATCATCACTCTATGGCTTCTTTGATCTCAGAGATATACTTATTTACTAACAAGGAGGTGTTTCTCCCCTATTTTTTCCAAACCCGCATGTACCTTGAAAGTTCCTAAAGGGAAACGTTTCAATGGCCATTCGTGTTGCCATGGCAACCAATTTGTTTTTCACAATTCAAGTTTAAACTTTCTCCGCATCAAATAGCACGGGGCCATCAAGGCTTGTAAACCTAAGTTACGATTTTACAGAATTTTATTTGTTTTACCCAATTTATCAATTTTACCAAGTTGTTTGACAAAATTTAAATTTTTTAATTTTTTGAAAATGGCAATCCGTAAGACATGATTAAGCTTTTTTTCGTCCTTTCCATACGGGCTATAGTAGATTCGTTCTGTTTTCCATCGAAATTGAATCAACAAAACTAACCAATTTCAACAAATTGATCAAATATGTGAAGGACAGACTGTAACGTCGATACTCAATGACGTAATACTTACTATTAAAACGCGGTGTTCATTGGTAAAAAAGTTTGTTTTCAGTAGACGCTGCTCTAGTGTATAGATGTAACTCCACAAATTGCTTTAATTAATACTGTTTGTTTTTCCAATTAAAGTTTTAGTTTATTATTCTGCTATTATTTCGTAACCACGCTCTGATTTAAATACAAAATATAACAGGTTATGGGCCAAGCACGGCTTAACTGCGCCGATCGGGGGAGCTACAGTAGTAGCAGAATACGTTATAGGCGCAAGCCGAAAGAGCCGAAAGCCACAGGACAAATTTCCAAAAATTAATTTGAACGGCAAGTTTAACAACAAAAACAATTTTGTTTTATGAAAATGGCTGACGAATTTAAAATTGAAAAGCTAAAGATTGAGGATTATCGCCATTGCGCATTGCGGGCTCAAGGCGTACTGGAAGCCAAGGGCTGCTGGACGATTGTTTCAACTGGATGTAGCTCGCCTCCTTCAGCGGTAGAACTGACGTTAGATCATAAAGCAAAGGGCGTTTTTAACATGATCGTTAGTGACGAGACGTTAGATGATATTGCAGATTTTATCACATCTAACAAAATCTGGGACACGCTAGAATGGATACACACGAGCTACAACACGCTTGGGCTGTTGTTAGTAAAGGAAATACTGGCAAGGAAAATGATAAATCAATAGTGAACTTTTTTTTGTTTAATCGTGGATGAGAAAATTTAAAATAATGCGCACTTTAATAAGTTAAAGTAAAAGAGGCAATTCTGTAAATAAAAATTAAAATGACTAAAATTTAATGGTAAGTTAAGTTAGAAGAAACCACCTATTAACTGTGCGTATTTCATCAATATTTAATGGCACATTTACACATTCTTAAAATTAAATGACTAGATTTTATATAAAACTAGCTGAGAAGCCGGGCTTTCAGCTAGTCGAGTAAATTGGGGTTTATATAAATGGAAACAACATGCACTTTACTTTAAATATGCAAATTAAATTATTTTTAAATTGTAAAAAGGCATTTTTTAAATTTCAAACATTTAATAGTGCAAAATATCATATCTTGTAATATTAACATGTATTTGTTTTCTTTGATTAGTTTAAGATGTAGTTATGATAAAGCGTTTTTGTACACAATATTTTTAGTTTCCCCGTGCAGAGTAAGTATGTACATTTTATTTGCAGCTCCAACTCTTGAGCACGCCACATAAAGCTGACCATGGGAAAAGCATGGGTTTTCTAAATCAATTCCCGCTGTTTTAAGTGACTGTCCTTGCTCTTTATTAATTGTCATTGCGAAGCTATGATTGATTGGAAATTGCAGGCGTTTAAAATCAAATGGAATTTCGGTTGGTATTATGGGTATGCGTGGAATGAATACGTCCTCACCCATTGAATTTCCAGTCAATATCGTGGCCTCTATGACGTTAAATGATAAGGCCTTCAGGCTAACCTTGTCCCGTTACACAGTTTTGGTGGTTCCAAGTTCCTTAGTAACATTATCGGGGCTTCAATTTTTAAAGTTAATTTGTGTGGTTAAGTTCCGGGTGGGTTAAGGGAATTCAAAAATTCCGTTGGGTAATGCACGGCTTGATTCTCTGCCAGAACAGTGTCAATGGAGTGGTTAAAAAAGCCTTTTGCGTCTCTATTAACCAAAGTTAATAATCACGTAAGTAGTATTTTATCGAATTGTTTATTGCTGTAAATCAATTCAACAAACGACTAAATATTAAAACGCTCTTTTCCGAAAGAAACACTCGCTTAGGTTGTATCAAATATCTCACGGTTTTTATATTTATTCATTTTTCTTATTTATTTCGTACACTTTGTATAACGTTTAAATTAATATTTAATTAAACCATTTGAGGCCGATAATGGAGGACTATAACCACAAAACATATCATATAACTCTTATTAATAGATTTCAAAATAGAGCTATTGAAAGTCAAAGTTTAGTCAATCCCTGCACCCAAAAATATAATTTTGGGCAATGTCGGAATCGAAAACATTTCCATATCACTTCTTGGTCTGCAGGGTGAAGGATTATCAAAGAAATTACCATGCATTATACATAATAAAATTTACGGGTTTCAGATGCTATTAACTAAGTAGATGAAGGGTGGTCGTACGGGGCGCGCCCCCACAGCAATGAACAAATAAATACAACTGTTTAAAACATTTGTGTGCTGAAATAACCAGTTTTTCAAAAATATTGGCTCTCCGATGAATTATACGTTTGAAGTTTGTAAAATGAAATTATTGGATTCCAGTATATCTACAGGGTCAGATATGTTTTTTAAGAACTTCAATGTTAATCATACTGAAGCTAGCCGTATAAGTACATATCTGTTATTCAAGTAAATTTTACATAATTAGCTGTTAATTTTACAATCTCGATGTGTGTAATAAATGCAGCAGCAAATATTCCTGAACATTTTTACATTGTACATTTTACAAGACCAACCCATTTTTATAGAAAACAGCCCATTTATGTACTTATGTTTCTGTATAAAATAAAGGATACGTGTAATTTGTACAGGATTATTCTGTACAAGTTGTACACACACTTTTCATGTAAATATCTTCTGTTCTGTTAAATTAAAGGATAACAGTAATTATCACAGGGTTATTCTGTGCAAGTGATATACAGACGGTTCATGTAAAATTATCCTGTTAAAACTAGGGTTTTTCTCTCAGTGTAGGGTCTGCCTAAAGTCTCCGGTCAATACAACTACGACACCACCCATAATTCTTTCGTCGCCTCTAAAATCTTTAAGCGTTCGATCTAGGGCTTCCAGCGCTGCCTAATTAGCCATCGTACACTCGTCTAAAATAATAATTCGACATTCTTGGAGAACCCTGGCTTTACCAGTGCCTTTACTGATATTGAATGTTGGATTTTCAGCATAGGCTAAGTTTAAAGGAAGTGCAAACGTAGAGTGAGCAGTCCGACCACCAGATAGAAGAATTGAAGCAATTCCCGATGATGCTACCACCAGAGTAATTTGTTTTTCTTTCCTAATTTTTGCTAATAGTAAATTTATAAGGAAGGTTTTTCTTGTACCAACAGGAGCATCGATAAAAAAGGCCCCCAGTTTCTGATGAAACTGCATCTAATACCATTCTATAGGAAGCTACTTGACCTTCGACCCGTCGTGGTTTATTTTCGTCAATTAATTGTTTTAACTCATCGGTGTTGTAGTTGGTTTCGTGCAAAATATCTCTGCATTCAGTGATTATTTCGTCCATCTGCGTAATGAGCTCCCTTGTTTAAGTTTATTGCAAATTGCCAAGGCCCCACGATATTCTTTCCAATTTTTATAAGAGTGTATATTTACACGACCAAGTGGATCAGTTGCATATATGCATTCGACATTTATATGGGCACAAAATATGCGCGACAATAAAGGGCAATAGGGAACAACCCATTTGTTGTCAATCTCAACTTCTTGACCTCGTATTTTAATAATGGTTAATACCCCCCCCCCCCCCCCGTGACCTGGACTCCTCCGGTATTGCGGATAGCCATCTTTTCTTGTCGAAGTTTCGTGTACCAAAGGGCGCGGGTAGCGTTTAGTGCATTTACCACCTTTCATGCAAGGTGAATTAGGATTCGACACACCGCATGGACCATGTATCATATTTTTGACGATTACAGCATCCAGTGTGGAGTCTTCATGGGGATCAGGAAGCTCCGCGCTTATCACCTGATCAATCTGGTTTAGTCTTATTTTTTCTTTTAACCAAATCAAAACGTGGGTATGCGGTAAGCCTCTTTTCTGCCACTCAATGCAACATCGGACTTCTCCGAAACTCGAACCTTTAATTATTAAGTTCATAAACGTAATCAGTTTTTGCCGGAAAATTCTTGCAGTAATATAATGGTGGTCTTGCGATTACTGTCCTGGAAAAAGAGCAGCGGTAATTTCAGGCCACCAAGGATTGCAGGTGAATGTTAAAATTAAATCTGGAGTGCCATAATACCTGACATAAGTCATGGCGTCTTGCGTATATTCGTGCATATGGCGTGGTCCACCCGTGAAAGATGACGGTAGAATTACTGTGCGTCCCACTTTAGAAGCAGTTCCGTCTGTAGCAATAGCATCTCTTAAATGTATGTAATCTTCGACTTTAAGTTTTTTGATTTGTGCGTACAAAAAGAAGTTTTTCAGTCTCTATTTTGGCATACATATCAACGACAAACTGGTGGAAAAGTTTCCGGTAAAATTGAGTGTGATTGAGGCATCCTATCCTAATCATTATTCGGTATGCGTAAAAATCCATAGCAGAAACCTTTTTCCCATGGATCGGTTGGCCGGTATTTGATTTGACTTGAGGAATTTGGAAATGGTAGCCATCCTCGCCACGACAAAAGAGTAACGGGTATTGCAGCGAATAGTATGAGCGATGAGATTCATTTACCCTTTGAAGTTCACTGTTTCGTTTGTGAATGATTATATCTCGTCTTTCAAAATCACAACCAACTATGACAATAGCAACTTCTTTCGCAACAGGAGCGTTGAACCGTCATGGGTGCTGACCAACCGGCGTCTAATCCGCTTTTATAATAACTTTGTAGTCATCATTTGGCATTTCTTCCAGTGCGGTATTAAAATTCCTCACGTAAACATTATGTTCATGGAGCATGCGCTGAAATTGCAAGATAATATCTTTATCTAAGTCGGGTTTATTGCTTGTCCTCTGGTTGATTTCTTCTTCTTCGTCACCCATAAAGTAAATCTGAAGAAATTTGGGTTCTTCTTTTTCTAGAGGAAGCAATGATCCATCGAGGTGGTAAACCTGGCCCTGTACTTTAAAGGTTGGCATAAACCCCATCCGAACAACACATGCCAGGAGTTTCGCCTTTCCATTTAGCAGCGCCGCAGAACTTCCAAATTATGTACATATCTCCTACAGAGAGCAATGTTATATCCTCATAACGTTCATCCGCTTGATATTTGAAAGCAGCTCCTTTCAGGCAGATTAAGGTTTTAGATCTTGATATTGAAGTTCTCTCTTGTTGAGATAGTAGCCGTAGTCGTTGTTCGGAAGACGTAACTCTTGATCTCGAAGTCACCGCTCTCACCCGTAGTTGCTCAAGGCGTGATTGCGTCTGTGAAGACGTTTGTCGCGATCGCGAAGTCGCTGCTCTCACCCGTAGTTATCATGGCGGGATTGTGTTATACTGAGCGATCTCGAAACAGCTGTCCTTTGACGTTGCTCAGCTTAACGTATTTCCGTTTGCCAAGGAGCTTCACGTGACCGTAAAGACCTAACACGTTCGAGTCTTAATTCTCTTGCTTCGTCACTTTCGTTGTCCCTTTTTCTTTTAACGTCCGTAGCCAAAGATGTATTTCTACCCAAATAAGGCTTTCTTTTAGGTGGCATGGCTATATGAAATAAATGAGGGGTCATAGTAATGGCTATATGAATTAAAACATAATAAAAGAAACAGGAAAGTTACCATTTGTCCAACGAAAACCGAAGAGCAGATGGGCGACTAACAAACGCAGCCGAAAGAACTCTGTGGCCCGGGCAAAGGTGTCTGCGTGACACAGGTAGAGAGGAAGGGGGGGGTAGAACCACGCACCAGCTAAGTGAGGCGATTAGAGCCAGAGGTCCAGTGTCGAGGAAGGGGGGGGGGATCAAACGCAAGCGAAAAGGGTAGAAGGTCGTGCCACGCAGCAGCTAAGTGAGACAAACAGTCAGATAGAAACTCCCGTGTCTCTTTCTTGACAGCGCCTGAATGCCAACGTCTCTTGACAGCGCGAGGTCATTGGTTTCGGTCTTGCGGTCACCGGTTATTGGTCCCGTGGTCAAAAACTACCAATGTTAGCAATATCAAGACGCCCCTAAAACCTGACGGCAGCGGCCACAATGCAACAGGCCAAATTTATATATATATAATATATACAGGGTCTTTTTTTTTGCTCGGAAAAGTGTTGTTTTTCAAAAACTATTTATAGTACCGATTTCAAATTTGGAAGGTCAATTCTCTATACCGGGGGACATCAGTTTGAGAAATTTGAGCGTTTTCGGTAATGTTTTTCACCAATTTTGAAAAATTATTTTTCGACCACTAGGTGCGAGATAACAAATTTCTATTATAAAGTTGTAGGCCGTCATCGAAAACCCTTAAAAATTGTTCACTCGACGAAAAACAATTTATTTATCAGTGAAAATTCGAGCTTGAAAAATTTACAAGTTGGTGAAGCCAAATTACGATTGTTTGAAACGATAATTGACACCGAATTACCTAATCCAGTTGAAACTTTGGTTAAAAAAACGACCGGATTTAAAAAACACGAGGCTATAGGTCAATCCTAAACATGCATTGGGTATTTAAAGGAAAACTTTGGGAGATTATTATCAGTGTTTGATAATATTTCGAACAATGCCTCGTTATTCAGTAGCTGAGCGTACCGAGATAGTTGCCATTTACTATGGAGAAGCAGCGCAAAACCTTAGAAGAGTGACTGAAATCTTTGCAGAAAGACATCCAAATGGAGCACCATCTGTAAATACAGTAAGACGAGCAATTCACGATTTCAATCAATTTGGTAACTTGCAACCTAGGTTTCGCGGATTGGGTCAACCGGATTTAGACTTCGAGAACAATGTACTCGCGTACTTTGTGGCATATCCTCGTCACAGTTGCGCTAACGCCGCTGCTGATTTGGGTTGTTCTGCAAATCGTGTGTGGAAAATTCTTCGTAAGAATCGCTATCACCCATACAGAGCTACGCTCCACCAAGGACTAATTGACGGAGACCATCAAAGACGTTATGAATTTAGCAACTGGTTACTAAATGCTGTCCAAGAAGATAGACAATTTTTGCGCCATGTTTTGTTCTCCGACGAAGCGTCATTTTCTAGAGATGGGCCATTTAATCATCAAAACAGCCATCTTTGGTCTGACATCAACCCACATTGGGGTTTTGAATATCATCACCAGGTTCAATTTGAACGGGTCAATGTTTGGGTTGGACTTGTTGGAAACCGTTTGATTGGTCCCTTTTTCCTGCCGACGAACCTCAACGGCCAAAGGTATTTACATTTTCTACAGAACGAACTGAGTGACGCAATCGACGACCTTCCATTGGCTGAAAGACGTCAGTTGTGGTTTCAGCAAGATGGCGCCCCTCCGCATTTTTCCCGGCAAGTAACTGAGCACCTCAACAACAAGTTTCCTGAAAGGTGGATAGGGAGAAATGGTCCAGTGCATTGGCCAGCAAGGTCACCTGACCTAACACCGCTGGATTATTTTCTCTGGGGATTCGTTAAAGCAAAGGTATACGCCACGCCCATTGAAACTAGGGAGGAACTCATTAGACGAATAATCAGTGCTTGCCGAGACGTCACACCAGAAATGGTAGAGAAAGCGTTTGAGAACTTAATTGTCCGCGCACAAACCTGTGTTGCAGCCAATGGTGATATTATTGAAAATGTTTTGTAAAAATTTATGTGAATAAAATATCTGCATTTAAAAACCAAACGTGTAAATTTTTTCAAGTGTGAAAACTCTACTACGTTTGTATTAGACTTGTTCCCTTTTCAATTATCGTTTCAAACAATCGTAATTTGGCTTCACCAACTTGTAAATTTTTCAAGCTCGAATTTTCACAGATAAATAAGTTGTTTTTCGTCGAGTGAACAATTTTTAAGGGTTTTCGATGACGGCTTACAACTTTATAATAGAAATTTTTTATCTCGCACCTAGTGGTCGAAAAATAATTTTTCAAAATTGGTGAAAAACATTACCGAAAACGCTCAAATTTCTCAAACTGATGTCCCCCGGTATAGAGAATTAACCTTCCAAATTTGAAATCGGTACTATAAATAGTTTTTGAAAAAAAACACTTTTCCGAGCAAAAAAAAAGACCCTGTATATATAAACAAAGTAGTGGATTTAAAAAAAATCATATTAGACAAAATTGGGTTTGAGCGAAACCCAGTGTTCTAATACTTCATTGAAAAATCTTCTAATAAAATTACTAATTACTATCTGCTTCTGATAAATGAACAAAGCTATCAATTTTTTTAAACATTAAATTAAAATTTCAATTAAATTTTGGTCATTCCTAATTAGTCTCGCATTAATCAAAAATCAGCTTTATCCCTAATATGTTTCGGATTTAGGATTGCCAAATTTTCTAGTATCTCATCACTAAATGCTAAATTTGGGTTGTTACAACAAATGGCTTTTATGGCGCTATTGTTTTAAGTTCTGGTAACGTTGGCGCGCAGTATATCATAAAACCGAGAGTCTCATACACAAAGTAGCTATTATAAAGTTAACCACTCACATAGAGTGGAAGCGTCTATGGTCTGAATTCTATATACTTAGAATTTCACACATTTTATTTCGTTAGAATTAACATTATGTTTTGATATATACGGTTTCGACTGAAGCAACGTACTCACAATTTTTCAGATGCCCGAAATTTTGGAATAAATTCAGTACACTCTACGATTTATTATAATATAATCCGAATTAGAAGCGCACTGTTTCATTTAAAGCACCGTACAATTTCATTAAGAACTACGTACTGTTTTATATAAAGCAACGTACTATTTCCTTAAAAACAAAATGCTATTTTATGAAAGCAACTTACTGTTTCATTTACAGTAACGTGCTGTTTCATATTAAGCAAGGTACTGTTTCATGAAAAGCCAAGTACTGTTTCATGAAAAGCCAAGCACTGTTTGGTAAAACGCAACCTACTTTTCATCGTTTAGTAACTTAATGTTTCGATAGTTGTGGGCTTCTGATGTTTCGGTATTAATATTGTTGAAGATAAGAAACGATATCAGTTTTTCCATTTTTTTATCAACATTTGTTAAAATTGTAAAATAAGTAGATATGATATTTTAATAACGTCGTTAAATTAACCTATCTTGGCCTGAAAATCGATACGTCGAAAGACGGCTCCATATTCCTGCACCAGAGCTCTTATATCGAGAAGGTTCTAGAGAGATGCAACATGCAAGATTGTAAACCTGTAAAAACTCCTGCCAGCAGTCCAGAAATGTCAGATGAAGGTCGTGAAAGCTTCAAGTCAACAACCGTCTACGCCTCAGAAATCGGGAGTCTCAGATACGCAGCCACAGGAACACGTCTTGACATTGAATTCGCCATCAATCGAGCATCCTAAGCTATGGCAAACCCTACTATCTCTGACTGGATTGGAGTTAAACGAATTTTCCGGTATCTCAGAGGAACCACAACGCTGGGTCTCTTGTTCAAAGCAAAAGTTACCATGACGACGATCCCTTACAGCGTCGCCCACTATGGTGGTTGTGCATAGGCGTGCGCACGATAGGGCCAGGGTGGGCCATGGTCCGACCTGAAAACTGAAAGGACGCAAAAAATCTGAGGAAAAAGGGCGCAAGCCTTAACATTGTAGGTACCAAAATTTCCTAAAACCCACCAAAACAAGATTCTTTTTTTCCGGCCCGACCCGACCCGAAATTTTTAGAATTAAATTTAGCCCGACCCGACCCGACCCGCAAAAAATGAAAATAATTTTCACCCGACCCGACCTGACCCGATATATTAAAAAATGGATTTTGCCCGGCAAGGCCCAAAAAGTAGTAGTGTCGTTCAATCACTTTTTCTTCTTCGTGTAACCTGCTTTATCAGAAAAAGGTGCAAGCGATTGCTTTCCCCGCCGAAACTCGAGCCGAAACTGCTCGCCGAACCAAAAATAATATAGAGAAGGATGCGAAATTACTCGCGGTTCTTGCTCCCCACCCGTAACGTTTTACTCATACATGTTGGGAGAGAAGGGGAAATGAAGTGGGTAGATTCAATACTTAGCGCCCTCTCTTGAAGCGAGGTGCGAATTTTTTTCTCTAGATTGAAACAGTTAGCTATTTACCAGGATGCGGCCCCACATTTTCAACCCACCCCATCCATCCGTTGGGGGTGACTACTTTCACGAGCCTGGTAGTAGCTCGTCTCGCAATTGTGCATCCTAAAACAAACACGAAAACTAGATACCTGGATTAAAAGGATAAAATAAAAGGTTTGACGGATATTTTTTAATATAGTAAAATTTTCATAAATATATGGGATTATGAAAATAAAATTTTAAAAAGAAGAACACGTTTTAGTTAAAGCAACACGCGGCCATGTAATTTAGTAAACTATATTGGTTTTTAGTCTAGTTTAAAATAAAAAGTACTATTGTTTCGTCATATACTCTACTATACTCTAAAAATAATTACAGCCACATCTATTGAGAGAGAAAGGAATTACACAGGAGCGCCGTGGTATTTAATAAGTTTCACAAAAAAGGATAGAGGGCACAAGAGCTTAAAAGGGCGTAAGAAATAAGTTGGCCCGACCTGCCTTAAATGCCTACGCACGCCTATGTGGTTGTGAGAAAACCAGACGTTCAACGTCAGGGGTCGTATGCCTAATCGGTACAACTCCAGTCACTTGGGCGAGCCGAAAGCAACAATCAGTTGCCTTATCAACTACAGAAGCTGAACTAGTAGCCGCCACCGAAGCTGTCAAAGATGTCGTCTGGATTGAAAGAATTTAGTCTTTCCTCGGTATCAACACCGAAAACGACGTGCCAATACTCCGAGTCGACAACGCCGGAGCAATAAAACTAATTCGCAATCCCGAGTTTCACCGCCGAACGAATCATATTAGTATTCGGCAGTACTAATTCGAGAACTGGTTGAAGAGGGCGCCATCAACGTCATGTTTGTCCCAAGTGAAGAACAGCTAGCCGACATATTTACTAAGTCACTGTCCACAGAAGTCTTCACTCGTCTCCGTCAGACGATCAGTCTACACCAGTGTTAAAAAGTCTTCATCGAGGGCGAGTGTTGAAGATAAGAAACGATATCAGCTTTTCCGTTTTTTTTATCAACATGAGTTAAAATTGTAACATATGTAAATAAGATTTTTTAATAACGTCGTTAAATTCGACGTTACTGTTTTTAACCTAGTATAAATATATCCACGTATCGCGTTAAAAGCGGGTAATTTTATGATTTTAATCAGGTCTTTCTAATTGTGTCTTTGATCGTTTCATAGTCTCTTTGATTAATATGTTATTTTTAATAAATAAATGTTTGTTATTTTAAGTACTGCGTCAATGACTCTTAGTAAGTTCATCAGTTCGAATGTAGGTAAGCTCTGCTGTTATCATTGGATCTGAAATTCCTATAAATATACTGTTTATATGACAGTAATAAATAGTTTTCCTAAAAACAGCAACATTCTTTGTTTTTATTACAAATGCAATGAAATGCGAGAAACAACATCTTACTGTTTATAATTAGTATTCAACTTTTAAATTGATAGTAATTACAGATACTTTTGAAACTTAACCGCTGTTATTTTGAAAAACAATATGCCCTTGTTTACATAACTGTTAAATGTTGTTAATTACGATAACCTGCAGCTAAAGTTCATTTAAACCATAAAATTTACCGAGTTAAAAAAATATACTTAGAAAATTGTGAAAATATTTCCAGAAATCGATCAGTGTAACTCAAAAAGAATACAGGGCCAATAACTCCTAATTTGTTTTAGCTAGGAATTTGCAACTTTCGGGACACATAGAATGTGCAGAGGGTCACTTGACAACGGAAATATTCATGACCTTGAACCATGTCTTCAAATTCATAAATTTATCATGAGAACCATTCATGTAGAAAAGTGTTCCCCGTCACATTTTAGGTCTAAATAGCCTTGATACCACATAATTCGATCAATAACAAGTCTGGGAAATGAAGACAAAAACAGGAAGGTCGTGATGAAAATAATGTACCAGATACCAGGTTTAAGGGTGGTTATCTCGAAAAGTACTCGTGCAAACTCGAATGACATTTAGTTCATGCTTAGTTTATCACGAGAACCTTTTGGTTTTTGTCTAAATTTTCTAGACTTGTTGTTGGCCAAATTAGGTGTTATCAAATCTATTAAACTAAAATGTGACGTGGAACAATTTTCTAATTGAAACCAAATTTGTATATCTAATTAGTTTTGAATGATCTTGAAGACATGGTTCAAGGTAATGGAAATTTCCGTTGCCAAGTTCAATGTGTCCTAAAAGTTTCAAATTCCTAGCTAAAATACATTTGTAGTTGTTGGCTTTGCATCGTTTTTAGTTAACACCCTGTATAGAAATAATGACATACCTTTGGAGCAATGTTACAAAGATATTACGTTTTCGGTGAAACCTGAAACGATCGATAAACGATCTTGCGAAATATTTAAATAGAATAACACAATAGATTGGAAAATTTCAACGAGAGTTAAATGAAATAGTTGTTTTGAAATTAGGCGTTTATCAACAGAACTTTAGCATCAAAACGCTGGATCATTTGAAGCTTATGGTTTTAAGTTTTCGGGTCAGCTATCTCACTTAGAGTACGTGTTTTGTAACCATTTCAAAGATGTTTTAAATATTTATCAAGGAAAGTAATAATTTTAGTTTTAAAATAAAAAAATTGCATGATTTCGTACTTCCAACTATAGGAATATATTATCTGAAAAATGACCACAGGTAAAACTGGGATTCCATGAATTTCTGGTTTAATATACCGTAATATTCACTCTTAGTAGCAGGTGTGACGTCCAATAAATACTGATAAGGCCTGCTCTTGTCGATTAAAAGAGTTATACTAACGATTAAAATTTATTTCAGATACTACAAACGAAACATAAAATAATGGACCATAATATTTCCCTTAAGATTGCTTGTGCTTTACCGTTAAATGTAAGTAAAAATGGAATACAGTGCAAAACATTATATTAATTACCGAAGAGAAGCAATTTCAAAAACCTCATCCCCTTAAATTACGAACCAATCATGAAGCCCCCTCAATTATAATACTAGCATAAACCTTCAAAAAAGTTTATTTATTTATTTATTGGCTTACTTAAAAAACTAATTAAACTATAAATGTGAAAAACAAGAACTAATTTGGGACTGTATGTTAAATTATTTCATTATTTGGGTTCAAGTATATGTTATGATTTGTGACGTTGGGTTTGATAGGTCCATGGAAAATTAAGTAACGTTTTACTAGCCCTGCTTCCCCCT
The DNA here is from genome assembly GCF_980474605.1 of Leiobunum rupestre. NCBI lineage: Eukaryota > Metazoa > Arthropoda > Arachnida > Opiliones > Sclerosomatidae > Leiobunum > Leiobunum rupestre. The sequence continues at coordinate 50,094,253 of NC_143384.1, read as the reverse complement.
TACTTGTAAATGGCACTTTGTGGCTAGTTTTTGGTCCAGTGCTGTAACCAAATTTTAATTGAAACACATCAATTGTCTGACTCTACAGAACCTTACCAGCTCTAAGCAATATCCAGTTCATTTGATACTCTGTATTATTAAAGCACTTTAGGACTTGGCTTTACGTCTTTAACCTTTGACTATTTAAAATACACTTTTTATAACCTAGATCTGTGGCTCCTAATAATGTACAGAAATTCCTTTGCGCTCTTTAAAAAATAATTAACAAGATCATAAAATATTTAGCAATTTGGGAATTTGATATTATTTCGAAACTATTTATTATTAGATAAATGCCATTATTTTAGTAAAATGTTACACCATGGCGGTGAAAATAAAATTCTTTCCAACTGACTATTTTGCTGATTGTTGTGGTTAAAATCAAGAAAATATGGCGTTCAAAACTTAATCGAAATTTTAAAGTTTTGATTTGCGTGAAGTACATTTCGTTAATAATGTTACAATATACTAGGTTATTACTAAAAGTAACTTGGCCTAATATATTCCAATGGGAAATTTCTATTTGCCGTTCTATTTTTTTGTTATTTCATCCAGGGCAAAATACGTCTTCTCAAGAAATATAAGAATTAAAGCCGGTCAAATTTTCACGGCTCAAACCACAAAGTTTTACCATAATTGGATAACTAAAGCTTGCTATCCCCTACTTTAGTTAAACAACTTATTTTATGCACTGTGGAAATTATTTTCTTTAAAATTTCTTATGTTTATAATTTTATTACTTATTTTTGTCAAATTATTAAAACCCATTCACCCACATGGTCAGACATTTTCACGGACAGCATTTATTAAAAAAATGCGCGGTTAGTGTTCGAACGCTAAATAAAAAAAATTGTTTGAGTCAGTTATACGTTTAATACTTGGCGACCCTATCAAGACCATTTTCATGTAAATTAATTTATCGTTTCTTTGTTGAGCAGTGCAGTGAAACGGTTTTGACGAGATTTACAAAAAGTCCTGAACAGTACGCAGACATCAGTTTAACCGTGATACAGTTCATTCTTTTCAATTTAAGCAATGTAACGTGAGTAAATTAACTTTTTCTTTTGAATTGCTCTTCGATAGTGTGTGGTTATTAATGCAAAAGCAAAGAAAATACTTAAAATTCAGCCTTTTTGGAAAATATCAGTAAACTCCGACCGTCAAAAGAGTCATCATTGTTATATTATTATTTCTGCTTTGAATAATTGTAAAACCTTTCTTACACTAACATTACTTTACAAGAAGTTATTTACAGTAAAGCGATAATAACGCAGCATAGTTCCCACTGTCATATCGTCACCCAATTGTACTACTTAACGCAGGTTATTTTACAGTAGATAAAAAGCTACAAAGGAAATTTAAAGGGTCAACGTTGTTGGCGGCTTTTATAAAATTGACAGTTATAGTCGGCACGTGCGCAGTTTATTATGTAACGTTAAAAGGAACCACCTATGGACTGCATTGCAAAGGATGATAAGGTTAGCGAATGAGTAGATTAGTCCATTATAAAAAGGGATAAAAAAGCTAAACCATAAACTAATTTCAAGAAATTGGAAAACTTACAAATAGCTCGTAACGATAGGAGTAGGGTCTTCAGGGGGATACCAAAAGGCACAGTTGAAGGCCACCACCCAATCCTCCCATTCCTCCAATTCCTCCCGCACCGCCCGCGAGTACCGTGGTGGTGAACAGCCAAAGCTACACGGTTGAGCGGTGAACGTGTCAAGGCAGCAGCCTTTTTGTGTATTAATGGTTGACGCTCATCTCTTTACCCCCTCGTCGAAAAGAAGGGTTATAATCATGATTGACAGTCCCCGCTTTCATTGGGTGGTGAACTAGCAAAGCTATGTTTAACGAAAGAGTGACGCAATACTTAGGCGGTGAACGTACAAAGGCAGGGTGAACTAGCAAAGCTATGTTTAACGAAAGAGTGACGCAATACTTAGGTGGTGAACGTGTAAAGGCAGCAGCCTTTTGTGTATTAATGGTTGACGCTCATCCCTTTACCCCCTCGTCGAAAAGAACGGTTATAATCCTGACTGACAATCACCGCTTTCGTTGGACGGTGAACGTGTAACGCTATGGAGAGTGGTGCATAAGAAAACGTAAAGACTGTACCCCGATAGAAGGCAGCAGTCTTTCTCGCTATTAATGATAGAAGGTCCCCACCTGCAGAAAGAAGAGTTTTAATCCTGTTTGACACTCCCCGCTTTTTCACCGCCTGTATGAAGCGCGTACGTTTCTCCGATACTATTGTACACGTTCTACCGTACGAAGACCGTGTAAACTACGAATTGAGAAATAAACAACATTTTATTATGCAACTTAGACTTAAATTTGAACCACGGATTTCCCCGGTATTATTAAAGAGGCGAATGAGTGGTGGTGAATCTTTCAGCGGTGGTGCGAAATCCATGGGTTATCCGCTGTGGTGATGTAAATACCATGACGCAATAATTGAGTATATAAACTCGAGCGATCAGTGGATATACATTCAAACACGAATATTCAAGTCAAGAAGAATAACCCGACAAGAACTATGTAAGTATAATCCCTTTTTTTATATTTTAGTTATCTTTCTCGGAGGGAAATGTATTTACTTTTTAATTATAGGCATAAGAAATCAATAGTCATTGATTTTGAATTCTTTGACGGGCGGACCAAAGATGAGAAGCCAGAGAAAATAGTAAAAGAAGCGTCAGCCTGCTCGGCCGAAACTACACCCCGAGTCGCATCGTGGACTTTCCTGCCGCCGTACCCCCGAGCTGACCTCCCTTCCCGCACTCAACGACAGAACACCTGGGTTGAAAAGAACGTGCACGGCCTTGCTTGGGACTATGGTTTCACCTCTTACAACAAATTGGAAGTGTGTATGCTAATGGCCACTCGAGGGTATGACCGTGTATTTTGTAAAGGCGAGGAGAAATGCGTATTTTTATTAGAACTAATACACCGCGAAGTGATAGACTTAAATGGTGTAGGGTGTCCGAAGGTTACTGAATTAGACGAAGACGGACCCATGTTTGCGTGTCTTACTCGTCAGAAAACGAACTTTTTAAGTAGGAAATATTCATGCGCTCTTGAAAAGAGTACATTATTTTCCGGGGCAATCTTGTTACTGAACAATTAGCAGATGAATAAAAAGAAATTATATTTAGATCAAGAGTTTAATTTTTTATTTAAAAAACATTTTAAAGAATTTAAAAAAAAAATTTCAAATTCTAATTGCGTTTGGAAAGTTTTCCAAGGTGGCCCTTGTAATGAATGCACCTAGATGTTGCAATACGGATGCATCTAGAGTGTCCAGCATGTTCCTCCGCCCTTCCGTCATAAGATGGCGTACATCCCGCCTCCGGATGAGGAACGCCGTTATAGATGTGTGGACGCTAGTTAAGGGAAGTTAAGTTAAGTTAAGTATATATATATATATATATACACATTATAAGAATAAATACATACGCAAAACCATCGGCGTTTAGCTCTAAATACCCCTCTGGAGGAGGGATATAGAGGCCATCCGCGTTTCGGGAAGGGCTAATATATGAAATAATATATATTAAAGAAAATGTATAAATATATGTATATATTAATTATACGTACACAGGGAACATGTTAACGGCGATAATTTCCTCAACTAAATCAAGGATCGCTCTAACATAACATTCGGTTCCTTGGAGACTTGGGGTTAATAGGGATCTGATTAGCAGCATGATTCTAATAAGATATAATTATTGATAATTAAAAAAAAATGTATATATTTATTTTTTTCCCCATAAATTTTAAATAATTTATATATTTACCCAAAACCATCAATATTTAGAATATTCGCGGGGAATTCCTCAATTAACGAACTGTGTTGATATGGTTCCGGTTCATTTAATAATACCCTAAATATTTAAAATTACGAATATGTTATTTACAAGAAACTTCCATGTCATAATAGTACAAATAAATAAATTACTTACATGTCGTCCTCCTGTAAAATCGGAAAAGTATCCGTTGATGGAATCCTTCCAACAACCATTTTTCTATTGGGTTTGGAACGGAAAGTGAACTTTTGACCATCCTGGAGCCCCTTTTAAAGAAACCAATTGGATATGCCGGGTTTTGCCCATAGTTGTAAAAATAACTTTCGCAAAGGTTTAGTAGTAAGAAATACCCTAATGACAATATGTATTTTTCGTGTTTTACGATCCATAGATACTAAATATAGGGAGAAACTTAAATACCCTAGAGTAAAACTACTGTTGTGGAAAAACCATCAGGTATTCGCTAGTTTTCGATGGACAATGAAAGGTTTTCTTAATATATTTGCGGTAATCCGTAGTAGAAACCACTCTCCTCGCACTTCCCCAACCTTTTCTCCTTTATGTCAATCATTGACGCGCGTGAAAATTGGAGAAAATTACAAAATGTCCTGAAGAAACCCAGTAACCCAACTAGGCCTCTTAACTTTGGATACGTTACTTTCAACGTATAGTTAGAGAGAGAGACATATATCGCAAAATTGCACAATATTGTATTTGGACGACAAAGTTTATTTTAATATAATTTATTCATAAATATTTTTTGAAGTACAAACAAGAATAGTAACCTAAGCCTAAACACAAGAAACATCTTTACTCTACTTTAAATCCAATCAAATCTATTTCCGATATGTAAATAGATAGAAACATATTGCAAAAAAATCTCTTTTTCTACTTTTAATTGGTAAAATACAATTCCAATATGTAAATATAAGTAGAAAAATACGACAAAAACAACTTGCCTATATTTTAAATATGGTAAAATACAATTCTTATACACAAATATAGTCAGAAAGATACTATAAAAACAAAACAAAAAATGAAAATGAAATAAAATAAAATTAGTGTGGATAAGATTTGCAAATATCATTTTGAAACTAATAATTTTCACGCTTTATTTAAGTCAAGCAATTACATTAATAAAAATGAGAGACGTTAAATAAAATAATAATTTGTAAATATTGTAAATATTTTAAGACAATAAAGAAATTAAGATATGTTTTAATTAAAACCTCTTTTATTTTCTACAATAGTTACTTTTATTACTATAAATATTCCAATATTAAATGGGAACCGCTGCCCTAGAAAAAGTGCATTCTTCCAATTTTAAATATTGTAAATTTGTACAGACATTATCTCCAATGGGCTATAGACAGAATATTTCACCCGGTGGGGAATTGTACACTTACTCACATACAAACTAAGGGCCCGGTGCAGAGACGTTTTTTCACTCTCGTAACTTTACAATCCTCGTAAATTTACGAGGAAGTGGGCGTGGCCAAAGAACTTACGATTTTTTTCGCGAAAATGGTGTGCAGAGACAATAGGCTCGTAACTTTACGAGTGACTTTCGCTCGTAAAGTTATGAGTGCTCTGGAGGTCTCGTAAAGACGTAAACGACGCGAAATATTGATAACAAAAATGGCGGAGTTTGTCACTCTGCTCGCGATGCGAAGAGCTGAGGAAATTAATCGAGGCATAAACATTGTTGAACCAGTTGGAAATGAGTGTATTTATCACGAGAGACCAGACCCTTTGGTCAGACAGAGTTTTTAGCAAATTATCGACTTCCAAAAAGGGTATTCATTAAACTTTTGAAAGAGCCAAGGCCCGACCTTGACCATGAAGCATTGAGACCACTATCTGCAGCTTCCCAGGTAGGAATATATTTTTTATTACTATGTAATTTTTTTTACTACTATTATGTGCTTTAACACCGGTTATATGACAAACACTTCTGTTAACTCTTTGTACAACCATTTGGAATACATATTTTAATCCTACTCTTTCATACTCAAAACTGATATTTATCTAGGCTTAAATTTTGAGTAGTAAATGAGTAAGAAAAGCGATTGGGCAAAGTTTGAAGAAAATATCTGGGAAGGAAGATACCTCACCCCTTTCGTGAGCTATGGGTGCAAAACAAAACCAGAGAATATTTGTGGTATAGGGTCAGTTTTTAGGAGATGTACCATCGGAGGATAAAAAATTTGCATAGGGAAAATAACCGAGTGTAAAACATTGTAAAATAATTTGGTCTTTTAACATTTTCCTACCTTTTGTTGCTTTTTAATGCTCATATGTTGCCACTTCTAATCATTGTTATTTTCTATAGATACTAATTTGCTTGAATTTTTACGTGACTGGAAGTAAACAGTGGGTGACGGCCACATGGCAGAGATACACTCTGCTCGCGATGCGAAGAGCTGAGGAAATTAATCGAGGCATAAACATTGTTGAACCAGTTGGAAATGAGTGTATTTATCACGAGAGACCAGACCCTTTGGTCAGACAGAGTTTTTAGCAAATTATCGACTTCCAAAAAGGGTATTCATTAAACTTTTGAAAGAGCCAAGGCCCGACCTTGACCATGAAGCATTGAGACCACTATCTGCAGCTTCCCAGGTAGGAATATATTTTTTATTACTATGTAATTTTTTTTTACTACTATTATGTGCTTTAACACCGGTTTTAATTAAAACCTCTTTTATTTTCTACAATAGTTACTTTTATTACTTTAAATATTCCAATATTAAATGGGAACCGCTGCCCTAGAAAAAGTGCATTCTTCCAATTTTAAATATTGTAAATTTGTACAGACATTATCTCCAATGGGCTATAGACAGAATATTTCACTTTTAATACGGCAAAACACAACTCCGATACGCAAATATATACAGAAAATACTAAAAAACCTCTATACTCTACGTTCAGTACGTTAAAATACATTTCCGATACACAAATATAGATAAAGAAATACTACAAAATTTTAAAAGGTAGAAAAATACTACACATTAACCATTATTAATTTAAGCTTACAACATCCTTCCCGTAGAGTAAAACATATAAGTTCAGAGTCAACTTATTTCCTCGTTATCTTTATCTCATGTGTTTTAATAGCGTATGGATAAGTTAAGAATGTATTGAAATGGTGTATGTTAAAACGTCGTAGAATAAAGAGTAAAACATATGTTCAGAGTCGGCTTGATTACTAAAGATAAGATTAACAATTGGATGAATTCGTGTTTACAAAAGGTTCTTTTAAACGTAACTCAATACATTAAGTATTTTTAAATATTTGAATATCAGAATTGTATTTTGTTGTATTAAAAGTAGAGTTTAGATGTTTTAATAGTATCTTTCCACCTATATTTACGTATCGGAAAAGTATTTTAACATATTGAACGCCAAGTTAAGGGGATTTTGTAGTATTTTTCTACCTATATTTGCGTATTGAAATCTATTTTAACGTACTGAACGTAGAGTATAGAGGTTTTTTAGTATTTTCTGTATATATTTGCGTATCGGAGTTGTGTTTTGCCGTATTAAAAGTAGAAAAAAGGAATTTTATAGTATTATTCTACCTATTTACATATCTGAAATGTATTTTATCAAATTTAAAATGGGATTTTAGTATTTTTCTATCTATATTTTCACATTGGAAATGTATTTTACTGACAAGAGTCTTACCAATCATACATACACCATCTAATATGGAATTTATGATTAACAATTGGATGAATTCGTGTTTACAAAAGGTTCTTTTAAACGTAACTCAATACATTAAGTATTTTTAAATATTTGAATATCAGAATTGTATTTTGTTGTATTAAAAGTAGAGTTTAGATGTTTTAATAGTATCTTTCCACCTATATTTACGTATCGGAAAAGTATTTTAACATATTGAACGCCAAGTTAAGGGGATTTTGTAATATTTTTCTACCTATATTTGCGTATTGAAATCTATTTTAACGTACTGAACGTAGAGTATAGAGGTTTTTTAGTATTTTCTGTATATATTTGCGTATCGGAGTTGTGTTTTGCCGTATTAAAAGTAGAAAAAAGGAATTTTATAGTATTATTCTACCTATTTACATATCTGAAATGTATTTTATCAAATTTAAAATGGGATTTTAGTATTTTTATATCTATATTTTCACATTGGAAATGTATTTTACTGACAAGAGTCTTACCAATCATACATACACCATCTAATATGGAATTTATGATTAACAATTGGATGAATTCGTGTTTACAAAAGGTTCTTTAAAACGTAACTAAGTACATTAAGTATTTTTAAATATTTGAATATCAGAATTGTATTTTGTTGTATTAAAAGTAGAGTTTAGATGTTTTAATAGTATCTTTCCACCTATATTTACGTATCGGAAAAGTATTTTCACATATTGAACGCCAAGTTAAGGGGATTTTGTAGTATTTTTCTACCTATATTTGCGTATTGAAATCTATTTCAACGTAGAGAAAGAGGGGTTTTTTTTAGTATTTCACTATCTATATTTGTATTTTGGAAGTCTATTTAAACGTATTGAACGTCAAGTATATATATATTTTTATATCGGAATGTAATTTAACGTATTCGTATACCCATTTGAAATGAGTAGCGTTACGTATATATAAATTTACCAGGTCCTCATACGGAATCACATGTACAATTACAATACTTGAGAAATATAAGTAGTAGTAGGAAACTAAATATGAACCATTTTTTCCAAGATGGCCGCCAAGATGGCCACCAAAACAACCCCCCCCCCACCCCCAAAATATTTTCCAAAAACAAAATTCAAAAAAATATTTTAATTTAAATCTCAAATTTCACCTTGAAGATGATCTTTGACCTTGACGCCTGACACCTGTCCATAACCACTAAGCCTCGGTCTATACTCCCAACAAGTTTGGTCACGATCGGACAAGGTCGGCCCGAGATATCGGCGGTAATATGTAACCCCACCAAATACTTCCACTTATTTACTTTTGGTGTTATTTTTTTCGTTTTTTCGCGGTTTAAAATGCTAATTAGTTATTTGCGAGATGGGGAAACGAATTCGCGACCTTCGCTTTATACCCTTGGCGGTTTTGGCCCCACCCAAAATACTTTAAACAGCTAATAAACGTGTCTAAACTTGCGATAATAACTATTTCTATAAAAAATATTTGTTTTTACATTTAAAAGTCAAAGGATATGTGTAAGCGTAAGACGTCTCAAAAATCGAGCTCTTTAAAGGTTAAAAAAATGAAGTTATTTATGGGGAAACCAGAAATTAAATGCAAATCGCCTACTGAGAATCCTTGTTATTATAATGAGCCATGTCGCAAACACGCTTTTAATTTCTTTGATAATTTAAACTTTAGTGTTAAATGCTGGATTTGTCAAGAACAATATCTTGACAAGACAATTTTTAAGCAACACTTAATAGATCACTTATCGAGTAGTTATAAAAATCAAATTCGTATTGATGTTTGCGATTGTCTTCATTCAAAGAAACCAGAATATACAACCAAAGAAGAAATATTAGACGATCAAATTATTGATTATTTGAACGAGTTTAACGTAAAACATCAAAAATGGTTAAACGAGTATGTTAATGGTACTGGAACTCCAAAGAAAATTGGTATTAAGTCCGAAGAAACTTTAAATTCAACAATGAAATCAAATGTTGTATTTCCACCAGACTTTGTCATGCCATCTGATGAGCAGATGGAAGCTATTATTTTTTTTCAAGAATATTGTAAAAATAATCAAATTTTAACTCTTAATCAAGTTGAAACACCCATCGAGGTTTTGGAAAATCTTGAACAAACTTGTCAAATGATTGAAAATATGTGAATAAAGCTGATTTTCTAATATATTGTTTTTATTTTTCCTACGTAAAATAGATATTTTAACTCTTTCATGTTAAGGTTTAGCGTGGTAGATCGGTAGCGTTGCAGGACGTTATTCAAACAGTCTCAAGTTCAAATCCCAATCCTTTCGATCTATCACGCTAAATCTTTTATTAGTATAAAACGAGATGTCGCCCAACTGAAACTGTCATTATAAAGATGTCAAGTTTCGTAGTATTTCTACCTTCGAACGCATCACCCGATATTTACCCGGAAAATACGCCTTCTAACTTTAAAGTTCAATAATCAAAACCTTTAAATTTTAACAATGAAAAATGGTCTTGTGCATTAGCAGAATTAATTCTTCCTGAAACTTATTCGAATATAACAAATGAGTATTCGCATTTCCAAGTAGGGCACGTGTCAGATGTTATTTCACCCGAAGAAAATCAATGGGATTATATTAAAATTGAAATTCCACCCAAACGTTACGAGGGTGATCTAGACCGAAATAAGAATAATATTCCAACATCTCTTCAAAATAATATACTCAACGAGTTTGCTAAAACTATTGAGGCCAATCAAACACTTAAAGGAAAAATACAAATAAATACGGTAAAAGCAGATGAAAACGAAGACAGTTGAAAATTAAAAATACAGTTACAAAAAGATGTGCAAATAAGAATACCTCAAGCATCGCCCCTAGCATCTGTTCTGGAATTTCGAGAAAATGATTTTGTCGACAGTGATTATCTTTCTAATTATCCTCTCTCGAATCACGCCAAAACTATTTCTTTAACTTACGCAACAAATTTTATCGAAGTACGAATTAAAAAAGCGTTAGTTGTGAATAAATATCAACAAAAATATTTACCACGACAAATTCCCGTGGAAGAAATACAATCACAACCCAGGAGAAAAAAACAGAAAATTAACAAGAAACCGAAACTAAAACCAGAAGTGAAACAAGAGGAAAAACCAAAACTTGAACCAAAAACAAATTTAGAAGAAAAGTCAAATTTGAAACCAGAAGAAAATCTAAACAACATTTTACCAACAGAACCTTTAATTCTAAATATTAATGAAGACGTCAACCAACCAAAAGTTTTAAATCCTTCCGAAGAAAATAATTTACCAAGTTATCTCCCAATACCAGTTAATCCACCATCTCAGCCTGTTATTAAACAAATACAATGGAATAATTACGCAATTGTGTTTGAGGCGGGCAGATATGAGGGAGAAAGACAATATAATAATGAAATTCAACCGTTCACATTACACTTAATTATACGCGATTTATTAGAACGATGTAAACCAAGACAGTTTGATGGATTAAAAACCGCGATATCTTCCGATGATGAAGATAATTTATATTTTAATTTAGAAATACCGGTAGGGATGGAAAATAAATTTCAAAATCCATTAGCAGATCTTTTTAAAATTCCAACAGACACTTATTTTACGGGTATTCAAAACTTTGGCCCGTTAAATAATTTAAATAATATTACTTTTAATTCACGTAACAATTTTATCGACATACGTATTGAGACTACAAAAATACCGCAATTTGAGCAGGAAGATTGGGCTTTCTATTCCGTATCAATTATCCAGCCTTTTTTATTTGAAGGTCAGAGAGATGATTTTGGAAATATTATCCCATTATCTTTGCATAGGCAATTAAAAAACGAGATTCAACAGGCGACTAACTTCCCCGCTTTGAATCGGTAAGAAATTAGTTATGCAATAGAAGAAATAAATCGAGGTCATTACTTAAGAATTTCATTTCCTAAAGATCTACAGATGGCCTTCACGGGGAGATTATCAAATATTTTTAATATAAACGCGCCAGAATTTCAAAATGGTGTAATTAGCAGTCAAAATCCTTTAAAAGTGTATGAGGAAAAATTTATGTCAGATGAGGAATCTGTTATAGATTTTAGGTACAATAAAAATTTTCCAATCGAAGCTCCTAACTGAAAAAATGACAGTTATACGTTTGAACGCAACTATTACGAGTCTGATAAAGATTTAAGCGGGAATTTTAAACCGTTATCTGTTCATTTCAAAATTTTGAATGAACTTCAAAGATATTTTGATTCACATATCTCACTTAAGGCTGGATTTTTTATTTTCAAAGAAAATGGAAATTATTATTTTCAAATTGAGTTAATGAGTGGGTTGGAAATTAAAATATTCGGTCCTCTAGCAGACCTCTTACAAATTGAGTACAAAGTAGATTATATATCCTCAGTTTATAAAAGCAAAGCATTAGACCCTCTTCAAATTAGATTAGAATTAGATAATACGGCTAATTTTATAATTTTTCGAAACGATTTAAACAGAGTTGAGAATAGTCGACGACAAAAACGTGATATTGATTTCCACAATTACGAACATGGTAAAAATAATAAACTAAATATTGTAGACAAATTCCATTGTCGGATTCCAACTGGTGTGTACCACACTATTGATGATATTTTATTAGCGATGAAACAATCATTGCCACATCAGAGTTGGTCTAAATTCGAGTTTAATTTTAATTCAGATTCGACAGTTTCAGTTAAAGGTTTGGGTGGAAACAGTTTTTTAACCTTTCCAATAGATAACCCCAAACTCGGGCGAATGTTAGGTTTTTCAAACAATCAAATTGAAAGGCCTCTTTTTAACGAAATAGGTATGTACCCCGCAGATCTCAACCACGGAATATCCGGAATTTATGTCTATACAAATATTATACAACCTGTAATTACAGGCCACACTAATACGCCCCTGCTGAGAATTATCAAATTAAACGAAAATAAAAATCGAGCACAGGTTGAAAGATTTCATTTTTTAGACTATTTTCCAGTTCTCTACGATCAAATACAGACCATAGAAATTTCTTTAAGGTCGGATTACGGTGAACTCCTGCCATATAAAACAGGCAAGACTATAATTAAATTAATATTTAAAAGACTGGATGCTTAGTCTAAAGTACACTTAAAACAAGCTCATCATGGAAAGATATTATCATCGTTATGTTCAAACAGGACGCGGATATAACATCTTTCGAGGAAGCCAATATCAGACTGGTCGTGGATTTGGATCAATTTTTAAAAGTTTAGCAAGATTCGTAACACCTCTTTTTCGACCCGTAGCTAAATCACTCGGTATTCAGGGGTTGGTTATGGGGAAGAGAATTATGGACGATGTCGTTGCGGGTCAAAATTTTAAGGAGTCGTTAAAAAAATAGTAAAATTGCTGGAACAAATCTTTTAAATAGTCTCGGTGATACCATATTAAATACACAGAAAGGCTCTGGAGCTCGAAGAGTAAAGAAGCGCAAATCAAAATTACGCAATAAGCAAAGAAAACGCAACAGAACAAAAACCGATTTTCTTGACTAAAGCATTATGCCACAATTTGAATCTGTGTTCAGAGTTAGAACTTTTTAACGAACCCCTGATTAATGGTAATATTGAGGGGAATAAATTTGTAGACTATTTCCCTATAGCTCCCTTATCTAATGCTACACAGATTGATTTTTCTATCCCCGGGGGAGATTATTATATTGACATGTCAAACTTGATGCTTAAAATTCGAATTCGGGTTAAAAAAGAACAAAACGGTGTTTTAATAGATATTCCAGCAGCCGAAAAAAAGTATCACTATGTAATCATCCATTGCATTCTATTTTTAGCCAAATAGACGTGTTTATGAATGAGACTTTAGTACAATCTAGCAACAACTGCTACCCATATTTAGCATATTTAGCAACAGTTTTAAATTTTGATAAGGGAGCCAAACAATCTTACAAAACCGCCGAGGGCTATTACGAAGACGGGTTTTGCGACCCAACACTAGCGTTTAACGATGTTCATAAAGATAAAAAAAACAATGGAATTTTAAAAAGAAGTAAAGATATTGCTGGATCGAAACTTTGTGAATATATGGGTAGACTTCATGTAGACTCTTGTAAAATAGACAAATTTCTTTTAAACAAAGTGAATTTAAGAATTCGACTCTTGAAAAAATCCGATGAATTTATAATTATTTCACAAGAAGATGTTAATATCAAATATAGATTATGTATCGAAGATGCGGTTCTTACTGCTAAACATATTCTCGTAAATCCAGATCTCCAGCTGGCACATAATGCGATATTACACAAACAGAGGGCTTTGTACGATCTAACACAAACTGTTGTTAAAACTCTGACAATTTCAGCAGGCGCGAGCGATTTCGTGAAGTCAAATATTTTTTTAGGTAAAATTCCAAATCGTGTAATAATCGGAATGGTAAACAATTCAGCTTACAATGGATCTAGTCGAGAAAATCCCTTTCAATTTAACCATAATAATCTCTCGTTCTTACAACTTTCATTAGACGACCAGAATATACCAGAAACTGCTCTAACTCCAGATTTTAATAAAAACCTCTACACTAGGTCATATTATTCACTATTCTCGGCAATGGATTTAATCGGAAATAACTCTGGTAATTGTATTGATTACGAAAATTATAAAAACGGTAATACATTATTCGCGTTTGATTTAACTTACGATTCCTCGGCAAACTCTAACAATCTCTCAATTCAACGAAATGGTAGTTTACGGATGGTAATGAAGTTTTCTTCCCCCTTAACTAATATTCAAAACATAATTATTATTGGAGAATACGAAAACCGATTTGTCATTAACCAAGAGCGTCAAGTTACCTATATTACGGAATAAAATCAATCAACGAGGGCAAAGATTGGTTAGTTGTTTCGCGAAATCGTAGTGGTAAAGATGTCTCGAACTCACAGTCTCTCACCTAAACAAGAAGTAACGGTGCTAGGTTATGTAAATCCATCCATCAAAATTTACCGACTAGACACTTGCGCCGAATTTGAACTGAATTTGGAAGCCTGGCAATCTCTATTCACATTCGAAAAGGAAATAACTGATTTTTTTGAAGACCAAGTTGCTAGTTTTCACACCTGGCTTCCTCTTGAAGGTTCAAAGAGGAAAAAAACCATTTGTATCATCTTTTTTATTCAACAAATTATGGTTTTAATCTCAACCAAGCAGGGTGGAAAAGATTAAAACATTGTAAACATACAATCGATCAGGAGATTAATATAATTTTGTCGGCAAAAAATATTAAGCGTGACATAATTGTACATGAGCTCACGGATAAAATGTTTGAAATTACCGAAAATTGTGAGAATCCGCATTCTAAATCTTCGATTGCTCACGATGTCTCTTGTAAACTAGGATTTAGCACAAATTTTGAAGACCGAGTGGAAAATATGATATTAATAGCTATCCCCCAATTAAACTACGATCATATTGTTGTAAGATTCCAAAAGGAATTTGGTCTTGATCCCTTAATAGTAGAAAGTCAATTATATTTTGATATTGTTCAAAATGTGTCAAACTTAAAATGTGATTTAATTTATTAAAATAAAAACTTTACTATAATCTATTTTTATTATTTCTATTCACACATTTAAAAATGGTGTTGTCAAAAACAGACAAACAATTAAGTAAAGTTAATTACGATGTTGAAAGCCCATACAGTTATTCTGACAGTGTTACTTTAAGAAAAAAATTTCCCAAAATTTCGGAAAAAGAAATTAAAAATTTTCTCAGTAAACAACCAACCTACACACAACACAGAGCTAGGAGGTTAAATTTTAAACGTATCAAATTATATGTAACGACGATTGATGAGACATTTATGGCCGATTTATTAGACCTCCCTATTTTACAAACTTTTAATAAAAATTACCGCTATACGTTATTAGTTCAGGATATATTAAGCAAATTCGTTTTTATTCTGCCAATTAAAAATAAAACCTCGAGCGAGATTGTGAAGACCTTTAGAGAGTTTTTCAAAAAACGGGTACCCCTTAATTTATGTACCGACGCAGGGACAGAATTTCGAAACGCCCCATTTCGCGCTCTCTTAAAGCGTTATAACATCCACCATTACCTCACGTACTCCGAGAAAAAGGCTTCTATGGTTGAGAGACTCGTTCGCACGGTAAAAACTAAAATTTTTAAAGTAATTACCAAGACCGGCGATTTACACTATCTTAATAAACTACCATTAATTGCAAAATCTTATAACGCTCGAAAACATTCAACAACGGGAATCGCCCCTAAAGATGTCAATAAAAACAATGAATGGGCAATTTGGGAAAAAAACTATGGCAATCTTAGTATGATTGGAAAGGCAAGTTTAAAAATTGGGGATAAAGTTCGATTAGCCGTTGCAAAAGCAACATTTGATAAAGCATACAAGGGAACGTTTACAGCCGAAATATTTGAAATTCATAGAGTAATTACGAGAGATCCCTGTATGTATATTGTGAAAGATTTGACCGGCAATATAATTAAAGGAGCTTTTTACGCTCAAGAAATAGTTAAAATTCAAGTGTAGAGCGCTAAACTCTTTATTCAACATTTTGTTATCCATGGGTAAAGTACACATTCTCCTGGGTCTCGCGATTGTAATATTTGGCGTGAGCGCAACAATAGTATCATCCGCGATGAAATTTAAAAAAAGAAGTCCCGAATACAGCTTAGATATTGGAGTTTGCGACAAAGCCTACGATTTAGGAAGAGACACGTACCTTGTAAAATGTAACGAAACTTTCGACGTGCGACATTTTAAAAAAGAAGACGGGAGTTTGAAACCATCTATCAGAGGAATCAACTTAACAAAAGATCAATATGAGAAATTATGCATTTTGACAGTAACGTGAAAGATGAACACTAATCAAATCCAATCTATACTTAAGTGTGACCCCCGCTCGAGAGATAAATTTATCGGAGTGTTTCCCGCTAATAGATTACCAAAAGTTCCAATTAAAAAAAAATCATATGGTTTCGTAATCAACACCGATCCTGATACGCTTCCAGGGTCTCATTGGACGGCTGTTTACAAATCGGGCGACACTCTGGACTTTTTTTGTTCTCTAGGAAGATCACATCGTGACTATGGATTTTTGCTAGAGCGATATAGCAAGCGTATTCAATTCAATACTCATAAATTTCAATCAAATAAAAGCCAAAACTGCGGACCTCATGTAATTTATTTTATAACCTCGAGATGTGTGGGGATTTCTTACAGTAAAATAATTAACGAATTGTATAATTTCGATTTAAAAAGAAATGATAGTTTAGCGTTGTTGAATATATGTATTCATTTGATGAAAGAGTGGAAACGAAATAAATCGATTTGTTTAAAATAAAAAAAAAATGTTTATTTATTTCACACATAATTATTTTTACACATTTTTATTATTCTTGCCAACGAGAAGGAGGGCGGGTCTGTCTTTTGGGCCTTGGCGATTTTATGGGGGATGGTAATTTTAATTTTTTTGCGGCGATATTGGAACGCCACCAACAGAACCCTCCTCCAAAGACAGCTCTCGATCCCAATCATCTTCCTTGCTTAATTGACTTCCAATATCGGTATTTTCTAAGTATTCTTCAAATATTTCATTTTCTCGATTTAATCGTTTATGCATTCTATCATCAGTAATTGTCTTTTGTTGCTTAACAATCGGCGTAGATGCTTTCCTCTTCCAAGATTCTACATTTTTTAAGAGACTCGGGAATTTTCTACGTATTTTGTTAGTAAATTGACTGTTTTATAGAATATATGAAAAAATAAACAAACACATTTTTAAATTTAAAAAAATTATTTTATTAAAGATTAATGTTTCTTATCAAAAACATTCCTTCACCAGTTATATAAACTTCATAATAACATACAAAAATAACATTTTTGAATAAAAAATAAAATCATAATATCTCCTTCACCAAATAATTATTAATTCCCGTTTTTTAGTAAAAATTCAATTTTGGAAGTTAAAAGTTTAAATCTTAGGTTATTTAAAAATAAAGTATTTACTCGATTTTCGGAAGAGATTTCATTTACGATAACTATGTTGTTAAATGAAACATGTTTTGCAAGTTTTTTTGTTACATGTTTTTTAGATTTATAATTAAAAGACAACTTTATTTTACAATTCGCCATTTTCACATTCTAAATAAACATAGGGGGCACTAGAAATATTATCTTGTAGCACACGTTTACAAAAAGTCTTTTTGAAAGTTTTACTTAAGTTGCCAACACGTAAAAGCATTTTGTACTTATCTTTTATTACGTTAAAGGGAATTTTCACCTTAAACTCGGTATTTGGCACAAAAATCATTTGTTTGAAGGCGTCGAAATGTATGATTTCTGAATTTTCCCTGGTAAGAGTTATTCCTTTAAGTTTTATAATTGTCTGATTATTTTCAAGTTTATAGCTGTAGCTTTTTGGTCCAGTTGATACGAATTTTGTGATATATGAGTTCGGAGTCTCGCACGTAAGTTCACCTAAATTACCACCAAGGGGGGTAGCCACTCGTGTGGTTTATGTGTAAATTTTATTCCGTCAGTGTCATAATAAATTACACGCTTTCCCAACCTATTAGTTATCTTATGCAGATGAATACGCCCGTAACTGGTGACAAAGGAAGCCACAATAACATTACCTTTTGAAAATGTTGGGGCTAGCTCACTTTTTTTATAGCTTACCATGGCAACATCGTTGTTGATTAAATGAAAGTCTGTTAATTTATTCGATGTGTCTGCTATAATCTCGGTTAATTGGGAGTATCTATGTATAATTTTAGTTGATGATTTGTCCATTCTTAACGCCATTCTGCCATATAACGAATTTTGCGCCAATTTCGCGGAAGTTCTTAAGGATGGGTTATCAACAATTTCCTCAGGCTCTAACCTTACTCCATCAGCTTCGTATATCGCGTCTAAATACTCTTTATGCTCTTGATATGTTTTAATATTGGGTGGAAATCCTGAATTTTTAACTTTTGCTCTAAAAAAAATGTCAATATATGGTTTGAAAAAATTTGTTGTAATACTATAGTGATAAACTTCGAAAATTTCTAACAGTTTGTAGTTACATTCTTTTATTGAGTAGTAGATTTCCACCTAAGGTAAGACTACCGTTATAGCGCGTTCGTCAATACTGTGGGTACATTTTTCATCATTATTTATTACACAACTTCTGCATAAAGGATAATAAAGTTTTTTATTAAATCGGTATGGAAGAACGGGTAAGTAGAGGTCTCTGGGGGGAGGATTCGACAGCTAATTATTCCAAAATACGCGTCCGGTGCATAATCGAAGTTGTGTGTGATAACTTTAACATTTTTACAACCGTATTCCATTTTTGGTAAGCAATACGCATACAGACTACAAAAATCAAAATATCGGATTTGTTCTCCAAGTAAGGGTTCACTTTCATGGTACAGCTTAATTGTTTCTACACGCCCTCCAACTAAAGAATCTCTAGGGTTAATTTTAGGAATAATTTTAATTGTATTAAAAAATACTTTCGCCTCGGCATTTTTTCTCAACAGTTCTAATATTTCACATTCAAAAATTTGAATATACAGGGTCTTTTTTTTTGCTCGGAAAAGTGTTTTTTTTCAAAAACTATTTATAGTACCGATTTCAAATTTGGAAGGTCAATTCTCTATACCGGGGGACATCAGTTTGAGAAATTTGAGCGTTTTCGGTAATGTTTTTCACCAATTTTGAAAAATTATTTTTCGACCACTAGGTGCGAGATAAAAAATTTCTATTATAAAGTTGTAGGCCGTCATCGAAAACCCTTAAAAATTGTTCACTCGACGAAAAACAATTTATTTATCAGTGAAAATTCGAGCTTGAAAAATTTACAAGTTGGTGAAGCCAAATTACGATTGTTTGAAACGATAATTGAAACCGAATTACCTAATCCAGTTGAAACTTTGGTTAAAAAAACGACCGGATTTAAAAAAAACACGAGGCTATAGGTCAATCCTAAACATGCATTGGGTATTTAAAGGAAAACTTTGGGAGATTATTATCAGTGTTTGATAATATTTCGAACAATGCCTCGTTATTCAGTAGCTGAGCGTACCGAGATAGTTGCCATTTACTATGGAGAAGCAGCGCAAAACCTTAGAAGAGTGACTGAAATCTTCGCAGAAAGACATCCAAATGGAGCACCATCTGTAAATACAGTAAGACGAGCAATTCACGATTTGTATCAATTTGGTAACTTGCAACCTAGGTTTCGCGGATTGGGTCAACCGGATTTAGACTTCGAGAACAATGTACTCGCGTACTTTGTGGCATATCCTCGTAACAGTTGCGCGTAAGAATCGCTATCACCCATACAGAGCTACGCTCCACCAAGGACTAATTGACGGAGACCATCAAAGACGTTATGAATTTAGCAACTGGTTACTAAATGCTGTCCAAGAAGATAGACAATTTTTGCGCCATGTTTTGTTCTCCGACGAAGCGTCATTTTCTAGAGATGGGCCCTTTAATCATCAAAACAGCCATCTTTGGTCTGACATCAACCCACATTGGGGTTTTGAATATCATCACCAGGTTCAATTTGAACGGGTCAATGTTTGGGTTGGACTTGTTGGAAACCGTTTGATTGGTCCCTTTTTCCTGCCGACGAACCTCAACGGCCAAAGGTATTTACATTTTCTACAGAACGAACTGAGTGACGCAATCGACGACCTTTCATTGGCTGAAAGACGTCAGTTGTGATTTCAGCAAGATGGCGCCCCTCCGCATTTTCCCCGGCAAGTAACTGAGCACCTCAACAACGAGTTTCCTGAAAGGTGGATAGGGAGAAATGGTCCAGTGCATTGGGCAGCAAGGTCACCTGACCTAACACCGCTGGATTATTTTCTCTGGGGATTCGTTAAAGCAAAGGTATACGCCACGCCCATTGAAACTAGGGAGGAACTCATTAGACGAATAATCAGTGCTTGCCGAGACGTCACACCAGAAATGGTAGAGAAAGCGTTTGAGAACTTAATTGTCCGCGCACAAACCTGTGTTGCAGCCAATGGTGATATTATTGAAAATGTTTTGTAAAAATTTATGTGAATAAAATATCTGCATTTAAAAACCAAACGTGTTCATTTTTTCAAGTGTGAAAACTCTACTACGTTTGTATTAGACTTGTTCCCTTTTCAATTATCGTTTCAAACAATCGTAATTTGGCTTCACCAACTTGTAAATTTTTCAAGCTCGAATTTTCACTGATAAATAAGT
Organism: Leiobunum rupestre; assembly: GCF_980474605.1. NCBI lineage: Eukaryota > Metazoa > Arthropoda > Arachnida > Opiliones > Sclerosomatidae > Leiobunum > Leiobunum rupestre. The sequence goes on along the minus strand of NC_143384.1, from coordinate 50,073,455 downwards.
TGTTTTTCGTCGAGTGAACAATTTTTAAGGGTTTTCGATGACGGCCTACAACTTTATAATAGAAATTTTTTATCTCGCACCTAGTGGTCGAAAAATAATTTTTCAAAATTGGTGAAAAACATTACCGAAAACGCTCAAATTTCTCAAACTGATGTCCCCCGGTATAGAGAATTGACCTTCCGAATTTGAAATCGGTACTATAAATAGTTTTTGAAAAAAAACACTTTTCCGAGCAAAAAAAAAGACCCTGTATGTGTGGTTTGGTAAATTTTGTTCAATAAATTCTTTTCGATCTAATTCTCTTTCTCTAATTTCTTTGAATGTTTTTCCGACAATTGAATTAAAGCTCGAGCCAGAAAAATGTTTTGGACAACCGTGCCAGAAATCACCCATTACATCAATTACTATGGGTGGATTTTCACAGTAGCCATCTACAAAATACGGACCTACAGCCTGTTCCCCTGCCGCGGATCTGACAGTTTGCAAAATTAAATTATTTTCCTTCTCGTACCAAGATAAATATTTTAATGCAATCTCGCTTTGATTCTGTCTACTTGCCAAACCGATAGCAGGAATAGTACATAAGGTATATGGTTCTAAAAACTTGTCAAAAAAACATTATTAAGTGCCCCAGAAAGAGAAATACCCCCATAATTACTGATATCAATTTCAATTAGTTCTTTATATAAGATGCGAAATTTCTGCATAGCTAAGCGTAATAAATTACAATCTAAAAGACAATACGCTCTGGATTCTGATTTAATACAATAGACCGGTTCGAGCTGTTTGTGTGAATACCAATTTTTAAATTCTCGGTATTCAAATTCTTTCATTTTATGGGTTTCAAAGTATTTTTCGTCCGGAATTTTACCTGAATAGTTCAAAGTGTCTTTCGTCCAAAAAATATAGGGAAAATATCCTTTAGATTGAGGCAAAGAAAACATTTTAGGAAAATGTCTTAAAGGAGCACTAACATAATTCAAAGAATCTACAAAACGAATGTCTACACTTTTAATATAAATAGTAAGTATCTTGGCTCCATCGTAAATAACCTCGGGAATGACATGATTAATTAATTTAGAAATAATAAACATTCCGTCGAAAGATCTTAGATTATGGGCCATTACGATGAGGATGGTAAATTTCGGCCTAATTGTTTTTCTCTTCCGTTATCCATCCGTAAGTAAAATAGTTTCATGTTGAAACAAAAAATTGAGAAAGTTATTTACACAATATTGTCCTTCAAAAACCGTGGTTTCCACAGGCTGATTTAAAATTTCACTTTGGGCCACTAAGAGAATGGGTTTATGCACATTATTCTCGATTATAGTTTCAATATCGAAATATACATAGGATCGTGGATTCTTTTTAAAGGTCGACTGTTTAACATAATGCTGGTTTGGAGGATGATCAATTTTGCAAGACTCGCAAGCTGTTTCACATTTGTGAGTTTTTGAAGTTTCAAATTGAACACAGCATTTTTCGCATTTGTGGAAAAGCTTGCAAGTTTCATTTTTAAGGTGAAAACTATAACATTCCCCTTGTTTTAAATATCTATTACAAAGTTTACAACGAATTGAAGGAATTTCTAAAATTTCGTGAAAATTTTGACCTAAACACCTTTTACATTTTATATTTGAAGCAGAAAAACTGTGGTGCTTGTTTCTATGTGTGGTGGAATAAAAAAATTTTTCACAATCTAAGCACGAAGCTACCCCACCCCAAATGGAATGTAGATTTTTAGCTAAATGAACGTGCGTGCCAATTTTTACAAGTAGAATTTTGTTATCTGCAGGGGGAAAACCCTTGAAATAAAAATTTTCCGTGGCGTTAAATATTATTATCTGATACTTTGGGGCTAAAAATGTCTGAAATTTAGCTATATCACCAATTTCTACAGCTCCTTGAGCAATTCCTACATCATCATGTAATTTCTTAGCGGCTTTAGTTTGTAATTTACTACGAAATAATGTTAAGGCGCTATATTCTTTAAGAACACTTGTTAATGGAAGTTTTTTCTTTTTGTACTCGGCAATTTCAGAAAGTTTTATTCCGACTGTAAGGGCTCTTGCTACGCATAAATTATCGATATTTTTTATATAGTAAAAATTGGTTTTAGATTTCAAGAAAGCATCAAGATCGATAATATCTCTGTTTTTTAGAGCTAAATTTTTTTTCACATTTTCTGTGGGGATTTCAAAAGAATTATACTAAATTTAATTTCTCCATCTAGTAAGAAATCTTTTTTTGATTGAGCAACGCGTGATATATGGTTAAATATTCGAGAAACGGTTAACTGATCAATTTTAATAAATTTAATGTTAAGTGGATGTTCTAAATTTTCCGATTGAATTGCAAATCAGAGGAAATCGAAACCGGGTTCTTGTTGTCTTACGTATTTGATGATTTTGGACAGAATCTTTTCAAATACTGTAAAAAATAAATGTGTGGGGATTTCGTTTAAGTCTATTAGTTCTAGAGCAATATCCAATTGTTTACATTTCCACTTTTTTGAATTTCTAGGGCTTAATTTTTTAATTTTATAAAACTTTTTATAATTAAAAGGGTTTAAAGATGAAAAGTCTAATTGAGAGTCCGAATCGTAATCACTGGAGTCTTCCATGTTCTAATTTCGTTTCCAGGTCTAAAATATTATTCTAATTACTATTACGAATAATTAATTAATGAGTTTAACTTGCCTTCGTGGGTGGAACAACAATTTTTCCTTCCGTCTGCTCAATTAATTTTTTCAGCCTGTTTGTTGAGTTTATGATTCGAATAACGTCCATGGATAAGGTGTTAGCTAAGAATTTCACCCTCTTATAATCACCCTTCCAGAGTTCATCTTGGGGAAGATGTTTGATGTTTTTATATGAATATATCTGGATATCTAGATATACCCCCTTGTCGCTCGCTTTTTTTCTCGGAGTTTTAGTTTCGTAAGACACTCCACCTTTCTTGACTTTCACTGATTGTTCGATTCCAACTTCTTCGATGTTTGACATTCTACGGACCTCTTGAATATGGTCCCCATCCGATTCGTCCGACTCTAATAACATCTCCTCTTCGGGCCTATCAAAAACTGAAACTACCTGACTCGCGGAGATTTGACTATTACTTGTGGAAGCCATTTTAGCCTGTTATGTTTCAATAGTGAAATTTTGCCCTTTTATACCAAATGTATTTTTTCATTAATTTTTTTCAAAATATAAAACCTTGAATATTAAAGTGATTAATACTACAAGGATAGAACCTAGTTATAATTTATCAGTATGTAAACGGTATTTAAAATTGTTTGTGAATAACAATTTAAATATGTAGACATGTATAAAAATATAAAATTATTAATTATTTTTTTTGAAGGACTTTATATTTAATCAGTTTTTTATCATTGAATTTTCCGTGACAAAAAAGACAACGCCCTAAGAGTTTTAATATTTTTTGCTTTAAAAATCGATTATAGATGTAAGAATTTTGTTAATTACAGGGTTAGATGTTTTAAAATTCTATTGGAAGAAATATATTTCTGCGAGGTATAAAATTTAAACGAAGGGATAAAATTATATTTCTGCAGGGTGTATTTGATAAAAAATTGTCTTTTGACTTGATTTTAAAACAGGCTAAAATCAGGATGTAAAAATTAAATATTCTGAAATCTTTCTTATAAAAGCGTGTTTTTCAACGTATTCTTTTTATAAACCATGGGCTCTCGCGAAGTTTTGACTGTTTCTGGTAAGATTTCTCATCCTCTCGCTATTAACCTTTTTTCACTAAAATATTAAGCTTTACGTAAAGTTAGGAATTATAACCTTTTTAAAATTAACGATATTTCAATTAGAGTTGAAAATTACTGTATGAGAACTGTCTTTCTTGAGTGTAAAGCATTAATAGAGCCCTTTAAAAAAATTGTTTTTGCCTGTCCCTTTATAAAAAATTCTTTCAAATTATCGCCAGCTGTTTTCGCTTCGGTTTTTTCTAGAAGAATCAATAACAATTCTTGTCTATTTGACGTTCATTCTATTAATTTTGTCTGTCCCCACGAGGCTTTTGAGTTTGACGCCTTATTGTTCCACACTCAATCCTCTCTTGAAGGCTGGTTTTCTTACGAAATTTTACGCCTAATTGGAAAACATATGCGCCTATATCAAAATTTTAATAAGATCCCATGGTTCCATCAACACAAAAATCGTAGGAGCCTTCAACGTGACCTTTTGTTACTATTTCAATTACAACAAGTTTCCTTTTTTCGAAAAAAACAATTAAGTATAACAACTGACTTTCGCCTAACGAGATATACCATCCGTTTGGAGATAGGAATGATAGTTTTATTTTTTATTAATGATTTGGATAAACAGGAAGTTAAAATAGTTACAACTTTAGAGTAAGGAATACTTAATTTTAAAAAATAATTACAATAATTAAAATAAATATTTTTATTTAGTCGCAAATTATCTCGAACAGATCAAAATTTAAACGATCGTCGGCAACTTTTCCAACTGCGACTCAAGGTAATTACAATATTTTATTTATTTTTTTAAAAAACTAAAACTATTTATTTTTTGAAATAGGACTCAAATCTTATAAAATTTTAGAATTGTTCAACAGACTATTTTATTTAAAGACTATAAGTAGAATATAACTAAAACTTAGCGCTTTTATTTCCAAGATGGCCGCCAAGATGGCCGACAAAACAACCCCCCACCCCCCCAAAATATTTTCAAAAACAAAAATTTTTGTCCTTGGAAAAATCGAAAAACATATTTTTGTTTTCAATCTCAAATTTCACCTTGAAGATGATCTTTGACCTCGATGCCTGACACCTGTCCACAACCACTAAGCCTCGGTCTATCAAATCAACAAGTTTGGTCACGATCGGACAAGGTCGAACCGAGATATCGGCGGTAATATGTAACCCCACCAAATACTTACACTTATTTACTTTTGATATCGTTTTTTCGTTTTTTACGTTTTTTCGCCGTTTAAAATGCTAATTAGTTATTTGCGAGATGGGGAAACGAATTCGCGACCTTCGCTTTATACCCTTGGCGGTTTTGGCCCCACCCAAAATACTTTAAATAATTAAACTAATATAAATAAGTTTTTCATTTTTCGCAAATATTTTATTATTTTAAAACAATGCTATTTTAAGTAATCAAAAAAACACAATTAGTTATTGTAATATTTAATAACTATGATATTTCAATATATTTTTTATACACTTAACAACATATGAAACACTAACAATAAAACTAAAATCTAACAAAATTAAATTAATAATAAAGAATTAAAGAAGGTTGTATAAATAATTTGAAGGCTGAAAAATAAAAAAAACACAAATGTTAAAAATATTTTAAGTGTATAATTAAAAATAATTATAATTACATCAATTCGTAGAAGATATTTTGCCTCTTCGGTACAAAACGAGATGTCGGGTTGGAAATTCAGGCTAGAATTTATAAATATAAATAAATTAATCTATTAAAAATGAATATATCTTAAAAATATTTACTCCAAGAATTCTTTTTGTTGCTCTATCATCGCACGAATAAAACACTGGTTTTGGTCTTAATCGCTTCGGAAGTATACAGTTCGAGAATGTCTGAATTAAAACAGATCGAATGTTGTTCAATGCCAACATGCTGAATTTGATCTAACATATGAAGTTCAGACTTTAAATTCTTGTGATTCCATCGCGAAATTTGACGAGTATTACAAAGAATAAACATTCTTACTACTCGAAGAGAAAAATTTTAAAGATCGCGGCAAAAGAAAGTACAGGCTTTAGATGTAATTCACCAGACATCTTGAGTCTAGATTTCTCCTGGTAAAATCCTTTACATTGAGATTTTATAGTTTAAGCCCGACTTTTATTTAAAAATTTAAAAATATTGTCTTTGGGAATAATTATTAATTTTTTGATACAACTAAGGTTAACTAATTATCACTATCCTTCTTAAACATGTTTTTATAAATTAATAAAAACAATTATATTCAATTTTTTAAAAACAACCTAGTATAAAATGTACTTATACATTTTTCAGTTAATATACTAATCAATTACAAAAACAAACATAAAACATTAAAGTTTAACAGATATTAGTATAAAAAAGTACATAGAATACATGAAAAAAAAACCAGAAAGAATAATAAATAATTAATGGGTCGTTTGATATGTGCGGTAGGCTCAAGGTTATATAGCGCAAGAGATGAAGAAACAAAAAAGATAGCGCAAGAGATGAAGAAACAAAAAAGATAATAATAATAATAATAGAAAAACATTAAATCTAGTACAAAACGTACTAATAAAATTGCTTGAAAATGCGTTGGATAAAAAGATGAAAGCAAAATTTAATATAGAGAAAAAAAAACTTTACACCAATCCCAACATTAAATTAATAAAGCTAGTTAAAAAAGAAAAAGTAGATTATGAAATATTAAAAACAACCTCCACCGCCTGAATTAAATTAATAAAGCTAGTTGATTTGGAAAACATATTTAAACACTTAAACTTTCTAAAATAAAAACATTTAAAATAAAAAATATAAAACATTTTAAAAATTAAAACCTTTCGCCAAAATAAACAAATTAAAAAATAAAAACACAAAAAAGTCTTTAAATAAAAAAATTAAAATTTTATAAGGTTTGAGTCCTATTTCAAAAAATAAATAGTTTTAGTTTTTAAAAAAATGAATAAATTATTGTAAATACCTTGAGTCGCAGTTGGAAAAGTTGCCGACGATCGTTTAAATTCGAATTTGGTCGAGATAATTTGCAACTAAATAAAAATATTTATTTTAATTATTGTAATTATTTTTTTAAAATTAGTATTCCTTACTCTAAAGTTGTAACTATTTTAACTTCTTGTCGATCCAAATCATTAATAAAAAATAGAACGATCATGCCTAATTCTAAACGGATGTAATATCTCGTTAGGCGAAAGTCAGTTGTAATAGATAAATGTTTTTTTCGAAAAAAGGAAACTTGTTGTAATTGAAAGAGTATCAAAAGATCACGTTGAAGGCTCCTACGATTTTTATGTTGATGGAACCATGGGATCTTATTTAAATTTTTATATAGGTGCATATGTTTTCCAATTAGGCGTAAAATTTCGTAAGAAAACCAGCCTTCAAGAGAGGATTGAGTGTGGAACAATAAGCCGTCAAACTCAAAAGCCTCGTGGGGACAGACAAAATTAACAGAATGAACGTCAAATAGACAAGAATTGTTATTGATTCTTCTAGAAAAAACCGAAGCGAAAACAGCTGGCGATAATTTGAAAGAATTTTTTATAAAGGGACAGGCAAAAACAATTTTTTTAAAGGGCTCTATTAATGCTTTACACTCAAGAAAGACAGCTCTCATACAGTAATTTTCAACTCTAATTGAAATATCGTTAATTTTAAAAAGGTTATAATTCCTAACTTTACGTAAAGCTAAATATTTTAGTGAAAAAGGGTTAATAGCGAGAGGATGAGTAATCTTACCAGAAACAGTCAAAACTTCGCGAGAGCCCATGGTTTATAAAAGGAATACGTTGAAAATCACGCTTTTATAAGAAAGATTTCAGAATATTTAATTTTTACATCCTGATTTTAACCTGTTTTAAAATCAAGTCAAAAGACAATTTTTTATCAAATACAACCTGCAGAAATATAATTTTATCCATTCGTTTAAATTTTATACCTCGCAGAAATATATTTCTTCCCATAGAATTTTAAAACATCTAACCCTGTAATTACCAAAATTCTTACATCCATAATCGATTTTTAAAGCAAAAATATTAAAACTCTTAGGGCGTTGTCTTTTTTGTCACGAAAATTAAATATAAAGTCCTTCAAAAAAATAATTAATAATTTTATATTTTTATACATGTCTACATATTTAAATTGTTATTCACAAACAATTTTAAATACCGTTGAAATACTGATAAATTATAACTAGGTTCTATCCTTGTAGTATTAATCACTTTAATATTCAAGGTTTTATATTTTGAAAAAAATTAATGAAAAATACATTTGGTATAAAAGGGCAAAATTTTCTATTGAATCATAACAGGCTAAAATGGCTTCCACAAGTAATAGTCAAATCTCCGAGAGTCAGGTAGTTTCAGTTTTCGATAGTCCTGAACAGGAGATGTTAATAGAGTCGGACGAATCGGATGGGGACTATATTCAAGAGGTTCGTCGCATGTCAAACATCGAACAAGTTGGAATCGAACAATCAGTGAAAGTCAAGAAAGGGGGAGTGTCTTACGAAACTAAAACTCCGAGAAAAAAAGCGAGCGACAAGGGATTATATCTAGATATCCAGATATATTCATATAAAAACATCAAACATCTTCCCCAAGATGAACTCTGGAAGGGTGATTATAAGAGGGTGAAATTCTTAGCTAACACCCTATCCATGGATGTTATTCGAATAATAAACTCAACAAACAGGCTGAAAAAATTAATTGAGCAGACGGAAGGAAAAATTGTTGTTCCACCCACGAAGGCAAGTTAAACTCATTAATTTATTATTCGTTATAGTAATTAGAATAATATTTGAGACCTGGAAACGAAATTAGAACATGGAAGACTCCGACGAATACGATTCGGACTCTCAATTAGACTTTTCATCGTTAAACAGTTTTAATTATAAAAAGTTTTATAAAATTAAAAAATTAAGCCCTAGAAATTCAAAAAAGTGGAAATGTAAACAACTGGACATTGACCTAGAACTAATATACTTAAACGAAATCCCCACACATTTATTTTTTACAGTATTTGAAAAGATTCTGTCCAAAATTATCAAATACGTAAGACAAGAAGCACCCGGTTTCGATTTCCTCAGATTTGCAATTCAATCGGAAAATTTAGAACATCCAATTAACATTAAATTTATTAAAATTGATCAGTTAACTGTTTCGCGAATATTTAACCATATAGCTCGCGTTGCTCAATCAAAAAAAGATTTCTTACTAGATGGAGAAATTAAATTTAGTATAATTCTTTTGAAATCCCCACAGAAAATGGGAAAAAAATTTTTAGCTTTAAAAAACAGAGACATTATCGATCTTGATGCTTTTTTAAAAACTAAAGCCAATTTTTACTATATCAATAATATCGATAACTTATGCGTAGCAAGAGCCCTTACAGTCGGAATAAAGCTCTGTGAAATTGCCGAGTACAAAAAGAAAAAACTTCCATTAACAACCGTTCTTAAAGAATATAGAGCCTTAACATACTTTCGTAGTAAATTACAAACTAAAGCCGCTAAGAAATTACACGACGATGTAGGAATTGCTCGAGGCGCTGTAGAAATTGGCGATATAGCTAAATTTCAATCATTTTTAGCCCCAAAGTATCAGATAATAATATTTAACGCCACGGAAAATTTTCAAATTTATTTCACGGGTTTTCCCCCTGCCGGACACAAAATTCTACTTGTAAAAATTGGCACGCACGTTCATTTAGCTAAAAATCTACATTCCATTTGGGGCGGTGTAGCTTCATGTTTAGATTGCGAAAAAAAGTTTTATTCCACCACACATAGAAACGAGCACCACTGTTTTGACACTAGAAATATTAAATGTAAAAGATGTTTAGGTCGAGAATTTCACGAAATTTTAGAAATTCCTTTAATTCGTTGTAAACTTTGCAATAGATATTTAAAACAAGGGGAATGTTATAGTTTTCACCTAAAAAATGAAACTTGCAAGCTTTTCCACAGATGCGAAAAATGCTGTGTTCAATTTGAAACTTCAAAAACTCACAAATGTGAAACAGTTTGCGAATCTTGTAAAATCGATCATCCTCCAAACCAGCATTATGTTAAACAGTCGACCTTTAAAAAGAATCCAAGATCCTATGTATATTTCGATATTGAAACCATAATTGAGAATAATGTGCATAAACCCATGCTCTTAGTGGCCCAAAGTGAAATTTTAAATCAGCCTGTGGAAACCACGGTTTTTGAAGGACAATATTGTGTAAATAACTTTCTTAATTTTTTGTTTCAACATGAAACTATTTTACTTACTGATGGGAAACGAAAGAGAAAAACTATTAGACCAAAATTTACCAACCTCATCGTAATGGCCCATAATCTAAGATCTTTCGACGGAATGTTTATTATTTCTAAATTAATTAATCATGTCATTCCCGAGGTTATTTACGATGGAGCCAAGATACTCACTATTTATATTAAAGGGGTAGACATTCGTTTTGTAGATTCTTTGAACTATGTTAGTGCTCCTTTAAGACATTTTCCTAAAATGTTTTCTTTGCCTCAATCTAAAGGATATTTTCCCTATATTTTTTGGACGAAAGACACTTTGAACTATTCAGGTAAAATTCCGGACGAAAAATACTTTGAACCCCATAAAATGAAAGAATTTGAATACCGAGAATTTAAAAATTGGTATTCACACAAACAGCTCGAACCGGTCTATTGTATTAAATCAGAATCCAGAGCGTATTGTCTTTTAGATTGTAATTTATTACGCTTAGCTATGCAGAAATTTCGCATCTTATATAAAGAACTAATTGAAATTGATATCAGTAATTATGGGGGTATCTCTCTTTCTGGGGCACTTAATAATGTATTTATCGACAAGTTTTTAGAACCATATACACTATGTACTATACCGGCTATCGGTTTGGCAAGTAGACAGAATCAAAGCGAGATTGCATTAAAATATTTATCTTGGTATGAAAAGGAAAATAATTTAATTTTGCAAACTGTCAGATCCGCGGCTGGGGAACAGGCTGTAGGTCCGTATTTTGTTGATGGCTACTGTGAAAATCCACCCATAGTAATTGATGTAATGGGTGATTTCTGGCACGGTTGTCCCAAACATTTTTCTGGCTCGAGCTTTAATTCAATTGTCGGAAAAACATTCAAAGAAATTAGAGAAAAAGAATTAGACCGAAAAGAATTTATTGAACAAAGTTTACCAAACCACACATATATTCAAATTTTTGAATGTGAGATATTAGAACTGTTGAGAAAGAATGTCGAGGCGAAAGCCTTTTTTAATACAATTAAAATTATTCCTAAAATTAATCCTAGAGATTCGCTAGTGGGTGGGCGTGTAGAAACGATCAAGCTGTATCATGAAGTAGAGCCATTACTTGGAGAACAAATCAGATATTTTGACTTTTGTAGCCTGTATGCCTATTGTTTACAAAAAATGGAGTACGGTTGTAAAAATGTTAAAGTTATCACACACAATTTTGATTATGCCCCAGACGCGTATTTTGGAATAATTAGCTGTCGAATCCTCCCCCCAGAGACCTCTACTTACCCGTTCTTCCATACCGATTTAATAAAAAACTTTATTATCCTTTATGCGGAAGTTGTGTAATAAAAAATGACGACAAATGTGCCCATAGTATTGACGAACGAGCTATAACGGTAGTCTTACCCTCGGTGGAAATCTACTATTCAATAAAAGAATGTAACTACAAACTATTAGAAATTTTTGAAGTGTACCACTACAGTATTACAACAAATTTTTTCAAACCATATATAGACATTTTTTTTAAAGCAAAAGTTAAAAATTCAGGATTTCCACCCAATATTAAAACATATCAAGAGCAAAAAGAGTATTTAGACGCGATATACGAAGCTGATGGAGTACGGTTAGAGCCTGAGGAAATTGTTGATAACCCATCCTTAAGAACTTCCGCGAAATTGGCGCAAAATTAGTTATATGGCAGAATGGCGTTAAGAATGGACAAATCATCAACTAAAATTATACATAGATACTCCCAATTAACTGAGATTATAGCAGACACATCGAATAAATTAACAGACTTTCATTTAATCAACAACGATGTTGCCATGGTAAGCTATAAAAAAAAAGTGAGCTTGCCCCAACTTTTCGCAAAGGTAACGTTATTGTGGCTTCCTTTGTCACCAGTTACGGTCGTATTCATCTGCATAAGCTAATTAATAGGCTGGGGAAGCGTGTAATTTATTATGACACGGACGGAATAAAATTTACACATAAACCACACGAGTGGCTACCCCCCCTCGGTGGTAATTTAGGTGAACTTACGTGCGAGACTCCGAATTCATATATCACAAAATTCGTATCAACTGGACCAAAAAGCTACAGCTATAAACTTGAAAATAATCGGACAATTATAAAACTTAAAGGAATAACTCTTACCAGGGAAAACTCAGACATCATACATTTCGACGCCTTCAAACAAATGATTTTTGTGCCAAATACCGAGTTTAAGGTGAAAATTCCCTTTAACGTAATAAAAGATAAGTACAAAATGCTTTTACGTGTTGGCAACTTAAGTAAAACTTTCAAAAAGACTTTTTGTAAACGTGTGCTACAAGATAATATTTCCAGTGTCCCCTATGGTTATTTAGAATGTGAAAATGGCGAATTGTAAAATAAAGTTGTCTTTTAATTATAAATCTAAAAAACATGTAACAAAAAAACTTGCAAAACAGGTGTCATTTAACCACATAGTTATAGTAAATGAAATCTCTTCCGAAAATCGAGTAAATACTTTATTTTTAAATAACCTAAGATTTAAACTTTTAACTTCCAAAATTGAATTTTTACTAAAAAACGGGAATTAATTATTTTTTGGTGAAGGAGATATTATGATTTTATTTTTTTATTCAAAATGTTATTTTTGTATGTTATTTTGAAACTTTATATAACTGGTGAAGGTATGGTTTTGATAAGAAACATTAATCTTTAATAAAATAATTTTTTAAATTTTAAAAATGTGTTTGTTTATTTTTTCATATATTCTATAAAACAGGCAATGTACTAACAAAATACGTAGTATGTTGTTTTTGTTTAAACAGTAATGTCTTATATAAAATTTCTTTCACCGTTTCGAATGATGGTATCAGGCCCTACTATGTCGGGCAAGTCAGCATGGACGAACTCACTAATTAGATGGAGGAATGAATTAATTGATAAACCTCCTATTAAAATTATTTATTGTTATTCGGTTTGGCAATCAGGTTACCACGATTTATCTCAGTTTTTAACCGATATAGAGTTTATTCAAGGACTTCCTCCAATGGACAGCGAGTTCTGGGAATCAAATAGAAATTCTTTACTTATTATTGACGACTTAGCAGAAGAACTTTACAAAAATGATCAAATTGCGAAATTGGTTACCGAAGACAGTCATCATTATGAAATTTCAGTCGTATTAATTTCACAAACCCTATTTCCTCGAGGCAAACAATCTCGTTTAATCTCTCTTAATATGTCATATCTAAATCTGTTTAAATCTCCTCGAGATCTAAGTCAAATCCAATATCTGGCCAATCAAATATCTCCAAATAACACAAAAATATTTAAAATGGCCTACGATATGGCTACTGGAGAACCTTACAATTCACTATTTATAGACACATCTGTAACCACTCCAGATAGCTTACGATTAAGATCGTACACATTTAATCAAAACGGACCACAAATGGTAGTTTTTTCCAATAATAAATAATTTACTATATTATTATCAAGTTCATTAAAGAAAATGACACCAAAAAAGACAGTACGTAAAAAAACTACTCCTATTGCAAATCCCTCTGACAGGTTTAAAACACACTATCCATATTTAAATTTATTGTATAAATCTAAAGGAGGGATACGTAAAAATTTATTAGCTAACAGTTCTCCAACACAATTAAAAGCCTTACAAAGCGTTTGCAAAAACTTGAAAGGTGGTGGAATTATATTATCTAAAGCCAAAAAAAAACAACTTTCTAAATATAAAAAAACAATACGCTTCTTAGCCAGTCCGAAAATTTCGCAAAAAAAGAAGCGTGCTCTAATAATTCAGAAAGGTACGGGATTCTTCATACCGGCTTTATTAGGCTCTATTGTTCCTTTAATTGCCAATTTATTCAATAAAAGATAAAATGAAAAAAATGATTTTAGTTCCCGCCTCGAGTGTCGGACAAATATCTCAAGAAAATAAACAGCTTGTTTCTCCCCAGGAAACGTATTATAACTTGTTAGATAATGAGTTGCAAAATATATTAACTTCTAATTTAAACAGCCGCTCTAAATTGCGAGAATTTCTAAAAATACTGAGCGAGGCCCGGGAAATGAGAAAAGCGATTCCGGTACCTAAAGTTGAAATTACAAACTTTCAAGCCCCCGGACCTGTTGCTCCATTAAATTCCCCGTTCACCTCGCAAATTTATTCACCTTTCAAAACGCCCGAGGGAGTTAACGCTGGCGACGCTGCGGAGGTGCGTTTAAATACTATGACACGCAAAATGAAAGAATATCTCAGCGAGAGAGAAAACGATCAGAGTAGAAAATTCCCGAGTCTCTTAAAAAATGTAGAATCTTGGAAGAGGAAAGCATCTACGCCGATTGTTAAGCAACAAAAGACAATTACCGATGATAGAATGCGTACACGATTAAGTCGAGAAAATGAAATATTTGAAGAATACTTAGAAAATACCGATATTGGAAGTCAATTAAGTCAGGAAGATGATTGGGATCGAGAGCTGTCTTTGGAGGAGGAGGGTGCTGTCGGTGGCGTTCCAATATCGCCGCAAAAAAAATTAAAATTACCATCCCCCCCAAAAAAATCGCCGAGGCCTAAAAGACAGACCCGCCCTCCTTCTCGTTGGCAAGAATAATAAAAAATGTGTAAAAAATAATTATGTGTGAAATAAATAAACATTTTTTTATTTTAAACAAATCGATTTATTTTGTTTCCACTCTTTCATCAAATGAATACATATATTCAACAACGCTAAACTATCATTTCTTTTTAAATCGAAATTATACAATTCGTTAATTATTTTACTGTAAGAAATCCCCATACATCTCGAGGTTAGAAAATAAATCACATGTGGTCCGCAGTTTTGGCTTTTATTTGATTGAAATTTATGAGTATTGTGTCGAATACGCTTGCTATATCGCTCTAGGAAAAATCCATAATCACGATGTGATCTTCCTAGAGAACAAAAAAGTCCAGAGTGTCGCCCGATTTGTAAACAGCCGTCCAATGAGACCCTGGAAGCGTATCAGGATCTGTGTTGATTACGAAACAATGTGATTTTTTTTTAATTGGAACTTTTGGTAATCTATTAGCGGGAAACACTCCGATAAATTTATCTCTCGAGCGGGGGTCACACTTAAGTATAGCTTGGATTTGATTAG
Organism: Leiobunum rupestre; assembly: GCF_980474605.1. Lineage (NCBI taxonomy): Eukaryota > Metazoa > Arthropoda > Arachnida > Opiliones > Sclerosomatidae > Leiobunum > Leiobunum rupestre. Next base: position 50,058,304 of record NC_143384.1, on the reverse strand, counting down.
TGTTCATCTTTTTCACGTCACTGTCAAAATGCATAATTTCTCATATTGATCTTTTGTTAAGTTGATTCCTCTGATAGATGGTTTTAAACTACCGTCTTCTTTTTTAAAATGTCGCACGTCAAAAGTTTCGTTACATTTTACAAGGTACGTGTCTCTTCCTAAATCGAAGGCTTTGTCGCAAATTCCAATATCTAAGCTGTATTCGGGACTTCTTTTTTTAAATTTCATCGCGGAGGAAACTATTGTTGCGCTCACTCCAAATATTACAATCGCGAGACCCAGGAGAATGTGTACTTTACCCATGGATAACAAAATGTTGAATAAAGACTGTAGCGCTCTACACTTGAATTTTAACTATTTCTTGAGCGTAAAAAGCTCCTTTAATTATATTGCCGGTCAAATCTTTCACAATATACATACAGGGATCTCTCGTAATTACTCTATGAATTTCAAATATTTCGGCTGTAAACGTTCCCTTGTATGCTTTATCAAATGTTGCTTTTGCAACGGCTAATTGAACTTTATCCCCCATTTTTAAACTTGCCTTTCCAATCATACTAAGATTGCCATAGTTTTTTTCCCAAATTGCCGATTCATTGTTTTTATTGACATCTTTAGGGGCGATTCCCGTTGTTGAATGTTTTCGAGCGTTATAAGATTTTGCAATTAATGGTAGTTTATTAAGATAGTGTAAATCGCCGGTCTTGGTAATTATTTTAAAAAAATTTAGATTTTACCGTGCGAACGAGTCTCTCGACCATAGCTTTTTTCTCGGAGTACGTGAGGTAATGGTGGATGTTATAACGTTTTAAGAGAGCGCGAAATGGGGCGTTTCGAAATTCTGTCCCTGCGTCGGTACATAAATTAAGGGGTACCCGTTTTTTGAAAATCTCTCTAAAGGCCTTCACAATCTCGCTCGAGGTTTTATTTTTAATTGGCAGAATGAAAGCGAATTTGCTAAATATATCCTGAACTAATAACGTATAGCGGTACTTTTTATTAAAAGTTTGTAAAATAGGGAGGTCTAATAAATCGGCCATAAATGTCTCATCAATCGTCGTTACATATAATTTGTTACGTTTAAAATTTAACCTCCTAGCTTTGTGTTGTGTGTAGGTTGGTTGTTTACTGAGAAAATTTTTAATTTCTTTTTCCGAAATTTTGGGAAATTTTTTTCTTAAAGTAACACTGTCAGAATAACTGTATGGGTTTTCAACATCGTAATAAACTTTACTTAATTGTTTGTCTGTTTTTGACAACAACATCTTTAAATGTGTGAATAGAAATAATAAAAACAGATTATAGTAAAAGTTTTATTTTAATAAATTAAATCGCATTTTAAGTTTGAAACATTTTGTACAATATCAAAATATAATTGACTTTCTACTATTAAGGGATCAAGACCAAATTCCTTTTGGAATCTTACAACAATATGATCGTAGTTTAATTGGGGGATAGCTATTAATATCATATTTTCCACTCGGTCTTCAAAATTTGTGCTAAATCCTAGTTTACAAGAGACATCGTGAGCAATCGAAGATTTACAATGCGGATTCTCACAATTTTCGGTAATTTCAAACATTTTATCCGTGAGCTCATGTACAATTATGTCACGCATAATATTTTTTGCCGACAAAATTAAATTAATTTCCTGATCGATTGTATGTTTACAATGTTTTAATCTTTTCCACCCTGCTTGGTTGAGATTAAAACCATAATTTGTTGAATAAAAAAGATGATACAAATGGTTTTTTCCTCTGGCACAACCGCGTACATCCACGAGTTTTTCCTTTTGTCCCTTGAAACAGTCGATTTTTATCTTTGAACCTTCAAGAGGAAGCCAGGTGTGAAAACTAGCAACTTGGTCTTCAAAAAAATCAGTTATTTCCTTTTCGAATGTGAATAGAGATTGCCAGGCTTCCAAATTCAGTTCAAATTCGGCGCAAGTGTCTAGTCGGTAAATTTTGATGAATGGATTTACATATCCTAGCACCGTTACTTCTTGTTTGGGTGAGAGACTGTGAGTTCGAGACATCTTTACCACTACGATTTCGCGAAACAACTAATCAATCTTTGCCCTCGTTGATTGATTTTATTCCGTAATATACGTAACTTGACGCTCTTGGTTAATGACAAATCGGTTTTCGTATTCTCCAATAATAATTATGTTTTGAATATTAGTTAAGGGGGAAGAAAACTTCATTACCATACGTAAACTACCATTTCGTTGAATTGAGAGATTGTTAGAGTTTGCCGAGGAATCGTAAGTTAAATCAAACGCGAATAATGTATTACCGTTTTTATAATTTTCGTAATCAATACAATTACCAGAGTTATTTCCAATTAAATCCATTGCCGAGAATAGTGAATAATACGACCTAGTGTAAAGGTTTTTATTAAAATCTGGAGTTAGAGCAGTTTCTGGTATATTCTGGTCGTCTAATGAAAGTTGTAAGAACGAGAGATTATTATGGTTAAATTGAAAGGGATTTTCTCGACTAGATCCATTGTAAGCTGAATTGTTTACCATTCCGATTATTACACGATTTGGAATTTTACCTAAAAAAATATTTGACTTCACGAAATCGCTCGCGCCTGCTGAAATTGTCAGAGTTTTAACAACAGTTTGTGTTAGATCGTACAAAGCCCTCTGTTTGTGCAATATCGCATTATGTGCCAGCTGGAGATCTGGATTTACGAGAATATGTTTAGCAGTAAGAACCGCTTCTTCGATAATCAATCTATATTTGATATTAACATCTTCTTGTGAAATAAGTATAAATTCATCGGAATTTTTCAAGAGTCGAATTCTTAAATTCACTTTGTTTAAAAGAAATTTGTCTATTTTACAAGAATCTACATGAAGTCTTCCCATATATTCACAAAGTTTCGATCCCGCAATATCTTTTCTTCTTTTTAAAATTCCATTATTTTTCATATCTTTATTAGCATCGTTAAACGCTAGCGTTGGGTCGCAAAACCCGTCTTCGTAATAGCCCTCGGCGGTTTTGTAAGATTGTTTGGCGCCTTTATCAAAATTTAAAACTGTTGCTAAATATGCTAAATATGGGTAGCAGTTGTTGCTAGATTGTACTAAAGTCTCATTCATAAACACGTCTATTTGGCTAAAAATAGAATGCAATGGAAGATTGCATAGTGATACTTTTTTTTCGGCTGCAGGTATATCTGTTAAAACACCGTTTTGTTCTTTTTTAACCCGAATTCGAATTTTAAGCATCAAGTTTGACATGTCAATATAATAATCTCCCCCGGGGATAGAAAAATCAATCTGTGTAGCATTAGATAAGGGAGCTATAGGGAAATAGTCTACAAATTCATTCCCCTCAATATTACCATTAATCAGGGGTTCGTTAAAAAGTTCCAACTCCGAACACATAGATTCAAATTGAGGCATAATGCTTTAGTCAAGAAAATCGGTTTTTGTTCTCTTGCGTTTTCTTTGCTTATTGCGTAATTTTGATTTGCGCTTCTTTACTCTTCGAGCTCCAGAGCCTTTCTGTGTATTTAATATGGTATCACCGAGACTATTTAAAAGATTTGTTCCAGCAATTTTACTATTTTTTTTTAACGACTCCTTAAAATTTTGACCAGCAACAACATCGTCCATAATTCTCTTCCCCATAACCAACCCTTGAATACCGAGTGATTTAGCTACGGGTCGAAAAAGAGGTGTTACGAATCTTGCTAAACTTTTAAAAATTGACCCAAATCCACGTCCAGTCTGATATTGGCTTCCTCGAAAGATGTTATATCCGCGTCCTGTTTGAACATAATGATGATAATATCTTTCCATGATGAGCTCTTTTTAAGTGTACTTTAGACTAAGCATCCAGTCTTTTAAATATTAATTTAATAATAGTCTTGCCTGTTTTATATGGCAGGAGTTCACCGTAATCCGACCTTAAAGAAATTTCTATAGTCTGTTTTTGATCGTAGAGAACTGGAAAATGGTCTAAAAAATGAAATCTTTCAACCTGTGCTCGATTTTTATTTTCGTTTAATTTGATAATTCTCAGCAGTGGGGTATTAGTGTGTCCTGTTATTATAGGTTGTATAATATTTTTATAGACATAAATTCCGGATATTCCGTGGTTGAGATCTGCGGGGTACATGCCTATTTCGTTAAAAAGAGGCCTTTCAATTTGATTGTTTGAAAAACCTAACATTCGCCCGAGTTTGGGGTTATCTATTGGAAAGGTTAAAAAACTGTTTCCACCCAAACCTTTAACTGAAACTGTCGAATCTGAATTAAAATTAAACTCGAATTTAGCCCAACTCTGATGTGGCAATGATTGTTTCATTGCTAATAAAATATCATCAATAGTGTGGTACACACCAGTTGGAATTCGACAATGGAATTTGTCTACAATATTTAGTTTATTATTTTTACCATGTTCGTAATTGTGGAAATCAATATCACGTTTTTGTCGTCGACTATTCTCAACTCTGTTTAAATCGTTTCGAAAAATTATAAAATTAGCCGTATTATCTAATTCTAATCTAATTTGAAGAGGGTCTAATGGTTTGCTTTTATAAACTGAGGATATATAATCTACTTTGTACTCAATTTGTAAGAGGTCTGCTAGAGGACCGAATATTTTAATTTCCAGCCCACTCATTAACTCAATTTGAAAATAATAATTTCCATTTTCTTTGAAAATAAAAAATCCAACCTTAAGTGAGATATGCGAATCAAAATATTTTTGAAGTTCATTCAAAATTTTGAAATGAACAGATAACGGTTTAAAATTCCCGCTTAAATCTTTATCAGCCTCGTAATAGTTTCGTTCAAACGTATAACTGTCATTTTCCCAGTTAGGGTGTTCGATTGGAATATTTTTATTGTACCTAAAATCTATAACAGATTCCTCATCTGACATAAATTTTTCCTCATAAACTTTTAAAGGATTTTGACTGCTAATTACACCATTTTGAAATTCTGGCGCGTTTATATTAAAAATATTTGCTAATCTCCCAGTGAAGGCAATTTGTAGATCTTTAGGAAATGAAATTCTTAAGTAATGACCTCGATTTATTTCTTCTATTGCGTAACTAATTTCGTACCGATTTAAAGGGGGGAAGTTAGTCGCCTGTTGAATCTCGTTTTTTAATTGCCTATGCAAAGATAATGGGATAATATTTCCAAAATCATCTCTCTGACCTTCAAATAAAAAAGGTTGTATGATTGATACGGAATAGAAAGCCCAATCTTCCTGCTCAAATTGCGGTATTTTTGTTGTCTCAATACGTATGTCGATAAAATTAGTACGCGAATTAAAAGTAATATTATTTAAATTATTTAACGGTCCAAATTTTTGAATACCCGTAAAATAAGTGTCTGGTGGAATTTTAAAAAGATCTGCTAATGGATTTTGAAATTTAATTTCCATTCCTACCGGTATTTCTAAATTAAAATATAAATTATCTTCATCATCGGAAGATATTGCGGTTTTTAATCCATCAAACTGTCTTGGTTTACATCGTTCTAATAAATCACGTATAATTAAGTGTAATGTGAACGGTTGAATTTCATTATTATATTGTCTTTCTCCCTCATATCTGCCCGCTTCAAAAACAATCGCGTAATTATTCCATTGTATTTGTTTAATAACAGGCTGAGATGGTGGATTAATGGGTATTGGGAGAGAACTTGGTAGAATATTTTCTTCGGAAGGATTTAAAACTTCTGGTTGGTTGACGTCTTCATTAATATTTAGAATTAAAGGTTCTGTTGGTAAAATGTTGTTTATATTTTCTTCTAGTTTAAAATTTGGCTTTTCTTCTAAATTTGTTTTTGGTTCAAGTTTTGGTTTTTCCTCTTGTTTCACTTCTGGTTTTAGTTTCGGTTTCTTGTTAATTTTCTGTTTTTTTCTCCTGGGTTGTGATTGTATTTCTTCCACGGGAATTTGTCGTGGTAAATATTTTTGTTGATATTTATTCACAACTAACGCTTTTTTAATTCGTACTTCGATAAAATTTGTTGCGTAAGTTAAAGAAATAGTTTTAGCGTGATTCGAGAGAGGATAATTAGAAAGATAATCACTGTCGACAAAATCATTTTCTCGAAATTCCAGAACAGATGCTAGGGGCGATGCTTGAGGTATTCTTACTTGCACATCTTTTTGTAACTGTATTTTTAATTTTGAACTGTCTTCGTTTTCGTCAACTTTTACCGTATTCATATGTATTTTTCCTTTAAGTACTTGATTGGCTTCAATAGTTTTAGCAAACTCGTTGAGTATATTATTTTGAAGAGATGTTGGAATATTATTCTTATTTCGATCTAGATCACCCTCGTAACGTTTTGGTGGAATTTCAATTTAAATATAATCCCATTGATTTTCTTCGGGTGAAATAACATCTGACACGTGCCCTACTTGGAAATGCGAATACTCATTTGTTATATTCGAATAAGTTTCAGGAAGAATTATTTCTGCTAATGCGCAAGACCATTTTTCATTATTAAAATTTAAAGGTTTTGCTAATTGAACTTTAAAGCTAGAAGGTGTATTTTCCGGGTAAATATCGGGTGATGCGTTCGAAGGTAGAAATACTACGAAACTTGACATCTTTATAATGACAGTTTCAGTTGGGCGACATCTCGTTTTATACTAATAAAAGATTTAGCGTGATAGATCGAAAGGATTGTGATTTGAACTTGAGACTGTTTGAATAACGTCCTGCAACGCTACCGATCTACCACGCTAAACCTTAACATGAAAGAGTTAAAATATCTATTTTTACGTAGGAAAAATAATCACAATATATTAGAAAATCATCTTTATTTACATATTTTCAATCATTTGACAAGTTTGTTCAAGATTTTCCAAAACCTCAATGGGTGTTTCAACTTGATTAAGAGTTAAAATTTGATTATTTTTACAATATTCTTGAAAAAAATAATAGCTTCCATCTGCTCATCAGATGGCATGACAAAGTCTGGTGGAAATACAACATTTGATTTTATTGTTGAATTTAAAGTTTCTTCGGACTTAATACCAGTTGTCTTTTTTTTACGTTGAATTTTCTTTGGAGTTCCAGTACCATTAACAAACTCGTTTAACCATTCTTGATGTTTTACGTTAAACTCGTTCAAATAATCAATAATTTGATCGTCTAATATTTCTTCTTTGGTTGTATATTCTGGTTTCTTTGAATGAAGACAATCGCAAACATCAATACGAATTTGATTTTTATAACTACTCGATAAGTGATCCATTAAGTGTTGTTTAAAAATTGTCTTGTCAAGACATTGTTCTTGACAAATCCAGCATTTAACACTAAAGTTTAAATTATCAAAGAAATTAAAAGCGTGTTTGCGACATGGCTCATTATAATAACAAGGATTCTCGGTAGGCGATTTGCATTTAATTTCTGGTTTCCCCATAAATAACTTCATTTTTTTAACCTTTAAAGAGCTCGATTTTTGAGACGTCTTACGCTTACACATATCCTTTGACTTTTAAATGTAAAAACAATTATTATTTATAGAAATAGTTATTATTGCAAGTTTAGACACGTTTATTAGCTGTTTAAAGTATTTTGGGTGGGGCCAAAACCGCCAAGGGTATAAAGCGAAGGTCGCGAATTCGTTTCCCCATCTCGCAAATAGCTAATTAGCATTTTAAACGGCGAAAAAACGAAAAAAACGAAAAAACGATATCAAAAGTAAATAAGTGTAAGTATTTGGTGGGGTTACATATTACCGCCGATATCTCGGTTCGACCTTGTCCGATCGTGACCAAACTTGTTGATTTGATAGACCGAAGCTTAGTGGTTGTGGACAGTTGTCAGGCGTCGAGGTCAAAGATCATCTTCAAGGTGAAATTTGAGATTGAAAACAAAAATATGTTTTTCGATTTTTCCAAGGACAAAAATTTTTGTTTTTGAAAATATTTTGGGGGGGTGGGGGGTTGTTTTGTCGGCCATCTTGGCGGCCATCTTGGAAATAAAAGCGCTAAGTTTTAGTTATATTCTACTACTATATTTGTGTTTTTTATTTTTTAATTGTTTTTTATTTAGTGAAAGTGATAATTTTTGAAATGTTTTATATTTTTTATTTTAAATGTTCTTATTTTAAAAAGTTTAAGATTTTTTTAAACATGTTTTCCAAATCAACTAGCTTTATTAATTTAATTCAGGCGGTGGAGGTTCTTTTTAATACTTCATAATCTACTTTTTCTTTTTTTACTAGCTTTATTAATTTAATGTTGGGATTGGTGTAAAGTTCTTTTTTCTCTATATTAAAAATCCTTTGTTTTCATCGTTTTTATCCAACGCATTTTCAAGAAATTTTATTATTCTTATCTTTTTTGTTTTTTCATCTCTTGCGCTATATACCCTTGAGCCTAACCGCAACCTTAAAAGTCTACCTGAGATTATTAACATTTCTTTTCTATAGCAAACATTCTTTGTTTTCATCTTTTTTATCCAATAAGTTTTCAAGAAAGATATTCTTATCTTTTTTTGTCAGGTATCAAATTTTTTGTTTGAATTAATTGTCTGATATAAATATCTTTTTTTATATTTATTATTATTATTATTATTATTATAATGATTATTTAAAACATTTCTTGAAAATTTCTTGTTTAAAACCGATTTCAACAAAGTTCATCTGGGATACAATCTATCGCCTATATCAAACGACCCATTGATTATTTATTATTCTTTCTGATTTTTTTCATGTACTCTATGTACTTTTTTTATACTAATATCGGTTAAACTTTAATGTTTTATGTTTTTTTTTTGGTAATTGATTAGTATATTAACTGAAAATTGTATAAGTACATTTTGTACTAGGTTGTTTTTAAAAATTGAATATAATTGTTTTTATTAATTTATAAAAACTTGTTTAAGAAGGATAAGGATAATTAGTTAACCTTAGTTGTATTAAATATTAATAATTATTCCCAAAGACAATATTTTTAAATTTTAAAAATATATGTCAGGCTTAAACTATAAAATCTCAATGTAAAGGATTTTACCAAAAGAAATCTAGAATCAAGATGTATGGTGAATTTCATCTAAAGCCTGTATAATCTTTGTAATACTCGTCAAATTTCGTGGTGGAATCACAAGAATTTAAAAAGTTTAAGTCTGAACTTCGTGTGTTAGATCAAATTCAACATGTTGGCACGGTACAACATACCGTTCGATCTGTTTTAATTCACACATTCTCGAACTGTATACTTCCGAAGCGATTAAGACCAAAACCAGTGTTTTATTCGTGAGATGGTAGAGCAACAAAAAGAATTCTTGTGGTAAATATTTTTTAGATATATTCATTTTTAATAGATTAATTTATTTATATTTATAAATTCTAGCCCGAATTTCCAACCCGACATCTCGTTTTGTACCGAAGAGGAAAAATACCTTCTACGAATTGATGTAATTATAATTATTTTTTATTATACACTTAAAATATTTTTAACATTGTGTTTTTTATATTTTTCAGCCTTCAAATTATTTATATATCCTTCTTTAATTCTTTATTATTTATTAATTTAATTTGTTAGATTTTAGTTTTATTTGTAGTGTTTCATATTTTGTTAAATGTTTAAAAAAATATATTGAAAATATTATAGTTATTAAATATTATAATAACGAATTGTGTTTTTTTGATTACTTAAACTAGCATTGTTTTAAAATAATAAAATATCTGCGAAAAATGAAAACTTATTTATATTAGTTTAGTTATTTAAAATATTTTGGGTGGGGCCAAACTCGCCAAGGATATAAAGCGAAGGTCGCGAATTCGTTTCCCCATCTCGCAAATAACTAATTAGCATTTTAAACCGCGAAAAAACGAAAATAATGACACCAAAAGTAAATAAGTGGAAGCATTTGGTGGGGTTACATATTACCGCCGATATCTCGGGCCGACCTTGTCCGATCGTGTCCCAACTTGTTGGGGTGATAGACCGAGGTCAAAGATCATCTTCAAGGTGAAATTTGAGATTTAAATTAAAATATTTTTTTGACTTTTTTCCAAGGACAAAAATTTTGTTTTTGGAAATATTTTGGGGGTGGGGGGGGGGGGTGTTTTGGTGGCCATCTTGGCGGCCATCTTGGAAAAAATGGTTCATATTTAGTTTCCTACTACTATAAGTTTCTCATACTAAAACTTGAGATATTTATTTTATCAAAATGCTTGTGATGTTGGCTAAAGAGCCACTTTGGTATATAGACACTTAATGATATTAAATGGAGTTCATAATTAATTTCATTATTTTTAACAAAACATTTGTGACATAGTAGAGAGAAGGGTCTTTCAGACGACCTAAATTTAGCATTTCTGAACTTTTTATATTAAGTATGTTTGGTTAGTTATAACCATATGGATTTCAATACATTTGAAGAAGCGAGTAAAATAGTGGAAGAGTATAATGTGACGTTTCTAGATGAGCAAGAAATAAGAAATCATTTGGAAGAAATGGAAAAGCATATTGATGAGTGGAGATTTAAGTTAGATGAAGCTTGTCAAAGAGAAATGGTACTGAGAAATGAAGTTAAAGATATAAAAACAATGCAAGATAGTTGGAAGAGAGCAGAAAACTAGAAAGAAAAAGTGAAACACGCGAACTAGTTTAAACAGTCTCTCAGTTCGAAACGAAATCTAGAATAATTGACATCGCGAATCAGTACCATTAGAACTTTTTGTAATGTTGTTTACCATTGAGTGGCTTAACTCCGGATAATTGTGCGATTTAATATTAACATAATAATAATAATAATATATCAATATTGAAAAATTTATAGAAATAAAAGGTGACTATTGTAGAAAAAAGGGATCTTTTTTAAAACATTTCTTAATTTCTTTATTGGCTTAAAATATTATTTTGTTTAACGTCTTAGGGCCCGGTGCAGAGACGATTTAAAAATTATCGTAACTTTACGAGGATTGTAAAGTTACGAGAGCGGATTTACGATGTCGTAAAGTTACGATTTTGTAAATCGAAATCGCGGTGCAGAGACAATTTTTCGGGCTCTCGTAAATGACGAGTCTGGTATTTGGGAATCGGTTTTTGTTTAGGCTCCGCCCACTTATTGACCAATGAGAAAGCGTTATTTTGACGCAAAAATTTAATCATTTGTTTGAAGGCTCAACTCTATTTTAAAAGTTACTTATTTTTTTGTGATTTTACACATTTTAAGAAAACAAGTTAGCTGAAAGTATTTTTTTGAGAAAGAATATGGGGAAAATGAAACCAGGTAAAGAGAGACAACCAAACTTTAGTACAAGAGAACTTCAAGCAATTATTAATTGTTTGGAAGCTAGGCCTGATTTATTGAAAACCTACAAAAGTAGTGAAGATGTGGAGAAGGCCTGGGCAGAAATTGCCCACGAAATTGCCTGTATATATGGGTATGGGCCTCATAAGAGCTAAGTGGACTGATTACAAAAGCACCGTTAAAAAAAGGAGGTGTCCGTTTGCGGTTTAATAAGTGAAGCTGCGTTGCACGGGATTAGAGGAGTTGATAGTTCACAAGTCAGGCACCAGGTTGGTTGTTTGTGCAAAGCTAGTGTTTTGAAATGAAACCACAATAGTCTAATTAAATTTTAATGAAAAGCTAGAAAATCCTCCATTGTAACAAGTGAAAATATTTCAGTGTAGCACGACTCATTGGCACTCCTAACTCTGGACTATTTCGGGTTACTCCCCTCAATATGCCAGCAAGTGTGGGTGGTGACGCTATAGATTTTTCACTGAAGAGAAATGGTAAAATGGGCTTAGAAGTAGAATCACAGTTTCATTGGTTAAACATAATCTTGTTTAGCTTCCCAAATTGATGAGCTTGCATGAGAAAAGAAGTTTAGAAATATGGAAGAGTTGGTCGCAGATATTGGTACATTTCAATAAGGTCACGTAAAAACTATCAAGTCCTTTACCTTATTTGTACTCTCATAAACAGATGCAAGAGCAATGGGTAGTGAAAACCCATTTCCTCCACCTAGGCCTACAATGAAACCTATAGGGCTCAGTTTCTTGTTTCAAAGGCAGATCTGATACTGATATAGTTGTTCACATTTTGCCAGAACAATCTGAGTACATGATTTTCACAGGTTTAAAGCTTGGTTCACATACGTTAGCAGCTTTTCCATTTTCTCTGTGTTCTTGCGTTCCACAGCACTACAGAAGGCCGAGTGGGAAATGAGAAAATACAGAAAATTTATCCCAGTGAACCCAGTTTAACAATTTGAAAATTTAAAAACAAACTTAAATTGGGTATTAAATTTTAGTGGGAAAGACTTTTAAGATAAATGTAAGTACATTATAAAGTAATTTTGGGTCAAATATTCAGGGGAAAATCTACAAAACTCTAAGTTAATTTGAACGATAATAATTGTGGCTATACCGTGGAATGTGGTTGATAAAGACTTTTGAAAATATTGATAAACTCACGTGACAGTTTAAAAAGAAGTCACAAAAGGCAAACTACCAGACACCCAGCACCTAAGCCTTCTTTAACAGCTGCTAACACCTTAGAAAAAACAGCTCAGTCAGTTGTGAATTATCAAGAAAGGTTAAATGCAATTTTGAGTTCAATACTTTCCGAAATGGTAGCCAAACGGTCACAAGATGCCTAACTTGGCATTGCATTTTCCAATCATTTAGAAAATGCAAATAGAATTCTTATTGGCATTCACAACACTCAAGTACCTGTTGAAAATCTTTACCTTGGTGTTACATCAATTCCACTTCCTAACCCTAAAACAAAAAATCATTGATATGTCTAATCTTTCAAAATAAAACTTGTGCAAATTATTAATTACTTATCTTTAGCACTAAGATTGATGTTTTCAAATATATTATCATCCTTTCATATGCATTATTTCCATCTATTTATATTTTGTAAACCACTCTATAAACTCATTGTTCATTATGTACCTCTTTCATTTTTCACAGCTGTTATTTTTTTTACTCTGATCAGCTGGTTTTTATTTCTAATAAGAAGCCTCCATCTACCCACCAGATTTTTTTCGCAAAATAAAAGGCGCCCTTTTTGAATTTTTAATTATTCAAATAAATTACCATGTTTTCTTTTAATATATTTTTTTATTGGCGAAGAGCAATTAATTTACATTGAAAAAAATATTTGAAAGTAATCGACGAATAACATATTATTGAACCAGAAATAAATAACAAAGAATAATATCACAAGAGAACAAAATCATTGGAGTTATTAGAGAAACTAGAGTTTTTAGTTCCAAAATTAGAATCCTTGACCACGTGATTTCATTATAAGAAAATTTGTTCTACAAGTATGTCCCCAAATTAAATTTAATAATGGGAGAGGGCGGTTTTAATTTTAAAAATCAAATCATATCGTAGAAAACTGAAATTATTCTTGATGTAAATTTCTTTGTCCATTCAAGTTTTCCACCAATTGATTTAAAATTTGATTAGCCCGAGCATGTAATTGAGCATTAGTGAGTTGACATGGGGGATCCTGTTCGCTTGTGCCATCTCGTTCTTCTACCATTGCCTCGGGCATTTCCACACCCTTGTCAAGGTAGAAATTGTACAAGATGACACAAGCGAATACAAATTTTCAAACCTTAAATCTGGGACATACAGCAAATTGCCTCCTTAATCACTCCATGATCCTTGATACTGTGTATCTCTGCCATGTGGCCGTCACCCACTGTTTACTTCCAGTCACGTAAAAATTCAAGCAAATTAGTATCTATAGAAAATAACAATGATTAGAAGTGGCAACATATGAGCATTAAAAAGCAACAAAAGGTAGGAAAATGTTAAAAGACCAAATTATTTTACAATGTTTTACACTCGGTTATTTTCCCTATGCAAATTTTTTATCCTCCGATGGTACATCTCCTAAAAACTGACCCTATACCACAAATATTCTCTGGTTTTGTTTTGCACCCATAGCTCACGAAAGGGGTGAGGTATCTTCCTTCCCAGATATTTTCTTCAAACTTTGCCCAATCGCTTTTCTTACTCATTTACTACTCAAAATTTAAGCCTAGATAAATATCAGTTTTGAGTATGAAAGAGTAGGATTAAAATATGTATTCCAAATGGTTGTACAAAGAGTTAACAGAAGTGTTTGTCATATAACCGGTGTTAAAGCACATAATAGTAGTAAAAAAAATTACATAGTAATAAAAAATATATTCCTACCTGGGAAGCTGCAGATAGTGGTCTCAATGCTTCATGGTCAAGGTCGGGCCTTGGCTCTTTCAAAAGTTTAATGAATACCCTTTTTGGAAGTCGATAATTTGCTAAAAACTCTGTCTGACCAAAGGGTCTGGTCTCTCGTGATAAATACACTCATTTCCAACTGGTTCAACAATGTTTATGCCTCGATTAATTTCCTCAGCTCTTCGCATCGCGAGCAGAGTGACAAACTCCGCCATTTTTGTTATCAATATTTCGCGTCGTTTACGTCTTTACGAGACCTCCAGAGCACTCATAACTTTACGAGCGAAAGTCACTCGTAAAGTTACGAGCCTATTGTCTCTGCACACCATTTTCGCGAAAAAAATCGTAAGTTCTTTGGCCACGCCCACTTCCTCGTAAATTTACGAGAGTGAAAAAACGTCTCTGCACCGGGCCCTTAGTTTGTATGTGAGTAAGTGTACAATTCCCCACCGGGTGAAATATTCTGTCTATAGCCCATTGGAGATAATGTCTGTACAAATTTACAATATTTAAAATTGGAAGAATGCACTTTTTCTAGGGCAGCGGTTCCCATTTAATATTGGAATATTTATAGTAATAAAAGTAACTATTGTAGAAAATAAAAGAGATCTTAATTTATTTATTGTCTTAAAATATTTACAATATTTACAAATTATTATTTTATTTAACGTCTCTCATTTTTATTAATGTAATTGCTTGACTTAAATAAAGCGTGAAAATTATTAGTTTCAAAATGATATTTGCAAATCTTATCCACACTAATTTTATTTTATTTCATTTTCATTTTTTGTTTTGTTTTTATAGTATCTTTCTGACTATATTTGTGTATAAGAATTGTATTTTACCATATTTAAAATATAGGCAAGTTGTTTTTGTCGTATTTTTCTACTTATATTTACATATTGGAATTGTATTTTACCAATTAAAAGTAGAAAAAGAGATTTTTTTGCAATATGTTTCTATCTATTTACATATCGGAAATAGATTTGATTGGATTTAAAGTAGAGTAAAGATGTTTCTTGTGTTTAGGCTTAGGTTACTATTCTTGTTTGTACTTCAAAAAATATTTATGAATAAATTATATTAAAATAAACTTTGTCGTCCAAATACAATATTGTGCAATTTTGCGATATATGTCTCTCTCTCTAACTATACGTTGAAAGTAACGTATCCAAAGTTAAGAGGCCTAGTTGGGTTACTGGGTTTCTTCAGGACATTTTGTAATTTTCTCCAATTTTCACGCGCGTCAATGATTGACATAAAGGAGAAAAGGTTGGGGAAGTGCGAGGAGAGTGGTTTCTACTACGGATTACCGCAAATATATTAAGAAAACCTTTCATTGTCCATCGAAAACTAGCGAATACCTGATGGTTTTTCCACAACAGTAGTTTTACTCTAGGGTATTTAAGTTTCTCCCTATATTTAGTATCTATGGATCGTAAAACACGAAAAATACATATTGTCATTAGGGTATTTCTTACTACTAAACCTTTGCGAAAGTTATTTTTACAACTATGGGCAAAACCCGGCATATCCAATTGGTTTCTTTAAAAGGGGCTCCAGGATGGTCAAAAGTTCACTTTCCGTTCCAAACCCAATAGAAAAATGGTTGTTGGAAGGATTCCATCAACGGATACTTTTCCGATTTTACAGGAGGACGACATGTAAGTAATTTATTTATTTGTACTATTATGACATGGAAGTTTCTTGTAAATAACATATTCGTAATTTTAAATATTTAGGGTATTATTAAATGAACCGGAACCATATCAACACAGTTCGTTAATTGAGGAATTCCCCGCGAATATTCTAAATATTGATGGTTTTGGGTAAATATATAAATTATTTAAAATTTATGGGGAAAAAAATAAATATATACATTTTTTTTTAATTATCAATAATTATATCTTATTAGAATCATGCTGCTAATCAGATCCCTATTAACCCCAAGTCTCCAAGGAACCGAATGTTATGTTAGAGCGATCCTTGATTTAGTTGAGGAAATTATCGCCGTTAACATGTTCCCTGTGTACGTATAATTAATATATACATATATTTATACATTTTCTTTAATATATATTATTTCATATATTAGCCCTTCCCGAAACGCGGATGGCCTCTATATCCCTCCTCCAGAGGGGTATTTAGAGCTAAACGCCGATGGTTTTGCGTATGTATTTATTCTTATAATGTGTATATATATATATATATATACTTAACTTAACTTAACTTCCCTTAACTAGCGTCCACACATCTATAACGGCGTTCCTCATCCGGAGGCGGGATGTACGCCATCTTATGACGGAAGGGCGGAGGAACATGCTGGACACTCTAGATGCATCCGTATTGCAACATCTAGGTGCATTCATTACAAGGGCCACCTTGGAAAACTTTCCAAACGCAATTAGAATTTGAAATTTTTTTTTTAAATTCTTTAAAATGTTTTTTAAATAAAAAATTAAACTCTTGATCTAAATATAATTTCTTTTTATTCATCTGCTAATTGTTCAGTAACAAGATTGCCCCGGAAAATAATGTACTCTTTTCAAGAGCGCATGAATATTTCCTACTTAAAAAGTTCGTTTTGTGACGAGTAAGACACGCAAACATGGGTCCGTCTTCGTCTAATTCAGTAACCTTCGGACACCCTACACCATTTAAGTCTATCACTTCGCGGTGTATTAGTTCTAATAAAAATACGCATTTCTCCTCGCCTTTACAAAATACACGGTCATACCCTCGAGTGGCCATTAGCATACACACTTCCAATTTGTTGTAAGAGGTGAAACCATAGTCCCAAGCAAGGCCATGCACGTTCTTTTCAACCCAGGTGTTCTGTCGTTGAGTGCGGGAAGGGAGGTCAGCTCGGGGGTACGGCGGCAGGAAAGTCCACGATGCGACTCGGGGTGTAGTTTCGGCCGAGCAGGCTGACGCTTCTTTTACTATTTTCTCTGGCTTCTCATCTTTGGTTTGCCCGTCAAAGAATTCAAAATCAATGACTATTGATTTCTTATGCCTATAATTAAAAAGTAAATACATTTCCCTCCGAGAAAGATAACTAAAATATAAAAAAAGGGATTATACTTACATAGTTCTTGTCGGGTTATTCTTCTTGACTTGAATATTCGTGTTTGAATGTATATCCACTGATCGCTCGAGTTTATATACTCAATTATTGCGTCATGGTATTTACATCACCACAGCGGATAACCCATGGATTTCGCACCACCGCTGAAAGATTCACCACCACTCATTCGCCTCTTTAATAATACCGGGGAAATCAGTGGTTCAAATTTAAGTCTAAGTTGCATAATAAAATGTTGTTTATTTCTCAATTCGTAGTTTACACGGTCTTCGTACGGTAGAACGTGTACAATAGTATCGGAGAAACGTACGCGCTTCATACAGGCGGTGAAAAAGCGGGGAGTGTCAATCAGGATTAAAACTCTTCTTTCTGCAGGTGGGGACCTTCTATCATTAATAGCGAGAAAGACTGCTGCCTTCTATCGGGGTACAGTCTTTACGTTTTCTTATGCACCACTCTCCATAGCGTTACACGTTCACCGTCCAACGAAAGCGGTGATTGTCAGTCAGGATTATAACCCTTCTTTTCGACGAGGGGGTAAAGGGATGAGCGTCAACCATTAATACACAAAAGGCTGCTGCCTTTACACGTTCACCACCTAAGTATTGCGTCCCTCTTTCGTGAAACATAGCTTTGCTAGTTCACCCTGCCTTTGTACGTTCACCGCCTAAGTATTGCGTCACTCTTTCGTTAAACATAGCTTTGCTAGTTCACCACCCAACGAAAGCGGGGACTGTCAATCATGATTATAACCCTTCTTTTCGACGAGGGGGTAAAGAGATGAGCGTTAACCATTAATACACAAAAAGGCTGCTGCCTTGACACGTCCACCGCTCAACCGTGTAGCTTTGGCTGTTCACCACCACGGTACTCGCGGGCGGGACGGCGGTGCGGGAGGAATTGGAGGAGCAGGAGGAATGGGTGGTGGCCTTCCACTGTGCCTTTTGGTACCCCCTGAAGACCCTACTGATAGGTCTTCGAGCAAACAAAAAGACGCGAAACTCGGACCTAATAAAAAGACCTAAGGGTTTAGCTTTTTTATCCCTTTTCATAATGGATTAATCTTCTTATTGGCAGTTCATTATCCTTGCTCTTTCAAAAGACAAAAAACGTCGGCAAATTTTGCTTAAATTTTCGCCCCAAAACCGAACCGTCGTTTCTCCGGCGATGACCCCAAATACACCGAGATGGTACGCCGAAACCATTGTGAGAAATGGCAAGAGTACGGCCATGTCAAAAGCGAATGCCGCCCATCAAAAACCAAGCCCAAAATCAATGGATAGGCATCCCAGTCCACCCAAAACCATCAATGCGAAGGATCCACGAACAAAACATTTTTGCAACAATTTTATCCTGGCAGGAGACAACGAACTTCTCACAAACGACAATAAGGAGCACCTCGACGTGAACTCCTCATCGTGTATTGGACAAATCGAAATCTATGAACAAAGAAAATAACTTTATTTTAATATCAACGAACTTTTTGAATTGGGGGGGCTTTATAACGATTTCAACCGATTTTGAAGAAAAAACCATAAAATTCCGGTACTTTTAGGTTGAATAACAAATAACTCGATCCCCGAGCAAACCCGTCCAAACATCCAGTCGGAGTTGTGGTTGATGATGGTGAGGAAAACCCCAGTGAGGATTTTCGTGTGGGTGTTTTGATGGTTGAAAGGCCCATCTCTTCGGAACACTCGTCGGTCACCAGCATTTGATTGGTGAAATTTGGATTCTCATCAGACATAGTTATTAACCAGTTGCAGAAATCAAATCTACGTTCCATATCTCCTTCGTGCAGAGCTTGGTGGAGGGTCGTTCGATACGGATGGAAGTTGTGATTGTGAAGAGTGGTCCACACGTAAGTCGTCGATAATCCGAAATCGTCGCTTGCTCCTCTTACGGTTGCTCGTAGATACGCACCAAAATAGGCTAGAACGGTGTCTTCCATGTTAATGTTTTGATGACCTGGTCCGCGAAATCTGGGATTGACGTTTCCGTAAGTCTGAAGGTCACGAACCGCTCCAAGAGCGGTGTTGTGGCTTGGTCTTCTATCTGGTAATCGAACGGTGAACAATTCACTTTCCATATGCTTGTTACGATTGGCTTCACCATAAAATTACTCGACTATAAAAGCACGCTGATCACGAGAATAATTTAGTGGCATGTTGATTAGACTCAATAAACGTGAGATAATGGTTGAAAACCAAAAGATTTCACATTAAATACAAATTAAAAACTTGACCTTTGTGCGTAGTTAGCCTACTGAAACGTTTTTAGGCCTACTGTAGGCCTAAATTGGCGTTTTGGTAAATTACATGTACTTTTTATTAAGGAATTTAATCTCTTAACGTGATTTCTTTCATTAACGTCATAAATGCGAAGATTATTGGCCCCTAGGGACAGCTTGTTTATTTTTCATTGGCTCATATATTCGTGAAACTGTTCTTTTCCAATGAAACCAATTTCTTTGAACATTTTCGACAGCAGTCTACATCTTACTCTTTGAATAATTTTTTCTAGCACCTACCGGTGAAAAAATGTTTTAAAAAACCCGAAATTATTTCCGGTTTTTCGGAAATCTAGTATTTAAAGCGATCCCACACTAGAAATAATACCCTCTCTTGCAGTTTCCAAAAACAAATGCCCAGTCAGAACAATTCAAAACACCCTGTATAAAGGGTGTCTTCATGTGATCGGCCCGGCATTTTTCTCAAAAACTAAACCTTCTAGAAATGTTAAATTTTCAGTATGTACTCTCTAGGGGGAGATCGTGGTTATTTGTGAATTTCAGAAAAATCGTGAAATTTTTCACGATTTTAGAATTTGTAGTTTTTGAACGCCGGGTGGTAGACGAAAAGTTTCAATGAGTAAGTTGTAGAGCATACTCGAAAACGTTAATGGAGTTGGTATGGTCAAAATCGTAAATTTTGTCACTGATATAATAGGTCATGAAAAATAAGTTGGTTCCTCATATGGTTATTCTGGCGGTTAAATGGGCCGTCCCTTCCAAAGGAACACTCGTCGGACGCCAGGATCAAACATAGGAAATCATCGTTGGCATCCGCCATGGTACTGAACCAGTTACCGAAATCCAAAATATCACCATCATGAAGATCTTGGTGGAGCGTGGCACGAAATGGGTGAAATGTATGGGGGTTAAGGACACTCCAGACATAATATTTTGACAAGTCCAAATCGGAGCATGCCATTCTTATACTTGCTCGAGGGTAAGCGACAAAGTATTCGATGACTGTGTCTTCTATATTAGTGTTATGACGTCCAGGTCCGCGGAATCTGGGATTCACATTGCCGTCTCCTTCGAAGTCGGCAACAGCTCTGAGAATAGTGTGGTGATTTGGTTGACTGTCAGGAAACAAGCGACTTTTTAATCGTGCGTTTCGATGACCATTACCGTAGTATAACTCAACCATGGACCGCTGTTCACGAGTATAACTATTCATTCTTTTTACCGGATTATAATGTTTTTCAAACAAAGCAGTGGCACTTTAAATACTAAAACGGATTCACATTTTAAAAGAAATCAGAAGTGCAAAAAAAGCTTTCGTAAATTCAGTTGGCGTAAGTTATACATTTTGTAGACCCTAAAACCAATTTTTTTGTTTAATAAAAAACACCAACTTTTTGTCCCTAGAAAACTTGTGCGGGCTCCTACTGTAATTCCTTATAAAATTGCACTTGTCCTAACACTTAATTTGTAAAAGTAAAACAATGATTCGGTTCAAAACGTATTAATTTTTCACAGACCATCATTACAATAACATAAGGCGTGAAAACATTTGGGTAGTACCAACTTGTTATTTTTCATGACCTATAATTTCAGTGACAAAATGTACGATTTTGACCATGCCACTCCATTAAAGGTCTTCGAGTATGCTCTACAATTTACTCATTGAAACTTTTCGTCTACCACCCGGCGTTCAAAAACAACAATTTCTAAAACCGTGAAAAATTTCACGATTTTTCTGAAATTCACATATAACAACGATCTCCACCGAGAGAGTACATACTGGAAATTTAACATTTCTTGAAGGTTTAGTTTTTGAGAAAAATGCTAGGGCCGATCAAAGAAGACTACCTCTATATTAATATATATATATATACAAACAAACAAACGCTCATCTTCATGTGCATATTAGATAATATGATTCTAGGTTCACTGCTTCTACGAAGGCACACATTTTAAATGCTTTAAACATGTTTTTTATAAATAATTTTAAATTGGCACCTTTAGCTATCCCATTTATTAAAAAACAACAAATATCCGATAAATCTATTAGTCTATTCAACTTAACCCAGCTGGTTTTTCATGGATTTTTTCTACTGTTCTAGTTACATATCATATTGAAGTCATACGTTATTCATTTATCATTTTGTAACAATTCGGTGATTCTGGTAGAAGCCCAAGGTGCTATATGCACCAATTAACAAACTATAATTTACAAAAAAAACAGTACGCAAAGATGTGTTCCCTTTTTTTTTTAAATCTGTTCAAATGTTAAGGGAATTTTAAATTTATTTTCCAATAGATTCAGAGGTCTGAGTCACAATTAGGATAATAATGTTACTGTAATCGCTCATTCAAGAAAACAAAAAAAAACATTGTACTGCAAACAAGTTTAAGCAGTTTTAAAGTTTAAAGTTTGTTTTCAAATAAATATTGTGATTCACAAATGACTTTAATAACACGAAGTGATCCATAAATGACTTCGATAAACTGAAGTAATTCACAAATGACTTTAATAACCAGTTATGATCCACGAATGACTTCAAGCACCTGAAGTGATCATCAAATGACTTCAATTTAAAGGATCCGTAAAATGATCAGTTAAAATTACCTTAAATTTATGTAATCTCTAGGATTTAGGAATTTTAACTGGAGCGTTTACATGTTTTAAAAATTCTAGTTGTAAATGATTTTAGTTTTCTTTTAAATTATTATAGGTTTATTCCAATCGCATCTTCTGAACTTTTAGAAATTATTAGAAGTGAAACAATTCGTAAAGGAAAACTACACCACTTGGCCGGCCTGATTGAAGGGGTAAGCTTTGGTACAATTTCAGTAATAACTAGTTATTTATTTAAGTGTTAATGTATTATTTATTTGAAATAATTGAAAGCAGGGGTTTGTACAGATATTGTTCAGTTATAACGAACCTGACTCGGTCAATGCTCATCCTGAAATGGGTCAAAAACATCGTTCAATCATTAAGACAGCCTTGAATACCAGTACTTAGGGGAAACTTCTAGGAGTGCAGACCTAGGTCAATGTGTAAAAGTGCCCACTTTCGCATTTTAAGAGGTTAGCTTAAAGTGTTGGTTGCACGAAATTTTAGCTATGGCTAATTAATGGTTCATTAGAAAGAGCAAACATTTTATAGCAAGTACAGAAAATTTCAATATCATCAAAATCGGTTAAGTGGTCTTTGAATTATTATAAAAAGAAGTCGAAATGGTGGAAATTGAGTTTTTCGGCGAATTTCCAGACTTCTCGGCACCCATGACGTCAGAAAATGCGAAGCGTATCATTGGCTAATTGTCTGTAATACATTTCTTTACATCTGGGATTAAAAGCAGGTTGATTTAACACCCAGGAAAAAGTCCTACGCGGTAGTAATTGAAATAGGCATACACAAGCCTACGTAGTAGAAAAACGATATGAAACCGAAGGCTCCTTATAAATTCTTCTTAAAACGTCGGATAATAAGCCTAATATTATGATTAAAACCCTCTGGTTTGAAAACTTCTACAAGTAAACAGAATACCTCCACTTCAGTTCCTTCTATTTTAGGAATAAAACTACAGCTTTGATTTGCCCCAAATTGCTCGTGCTACGGAGGAGAAAAATTCGCCGAAAATTTCAGGATTTTGGGGAGCGAAAAAGGTCAGTTTCGGACTCAAAGCTTGGAAATTGTTTTCGACAATGACATTTTTGGAAAGAGAACGTCCTGGGCTTCAAAACAAGCCCGCATTCATTCGTTTTTATTACTATCGATTTTTCGTGCAACCAACACTTCAACTTGTTAAATATGTACACGCCTAAGAGAAGAAACAGAAAAGTATCGTTTCAGTTCCCTTTATTGTGGACGCTTGGATCTTCTGGAAAATTTATTTGATGACAATAAATCGATTTAGTTCGAGAGAGTTTTCCATTTGATTGCTCACGATTGCTCCCGAATCCGTTTAACTTTTCATGTTCCATTTGCGTGCTACGATCTGCTCTGTTCTATAAATGCGCGTTTCATTTCTGCTCTCGAGCGCTCTAGAAACCTATCTAATGATTTAGACATATAAACATATGAAGTTTTTCACAAGTTCCTTTAAAACTCGGAAATAAAAGGCTAGTACTTTCGAAACAGGTTCCATTTCTCTGTTGATCAAAATAGGATCAAATATGTCAGCGACGGATTCAGATCGAATCTCAAGGAGTCAAATAGAAATCGATAAAAAACTTTTTTTTTTAATATTATTGTCCATTACGCATCGGAAACCTAGTTTCTCCGTGTGAGTAGAGAAATAATTTACACAATAGTTTCCATACAAACGTATTTGTTGGCCAGCTTTTAAAGAACTAGCTATTTTTGTGACCAAAGCTAAGCATCCAATTTTTAATCCTAATAATTATTTCACACTTAGTTTTGATCATTTAAGTATAAAATACCTTTATTAATGTTAATTGGTGTGTTTTGTTGTGGTAAAGTTATATTTAAAAATAATTATTTATTTAATATGTCGGTTAATGCTCGAAATCTCGACAACATTTTGTGGAGCGAGTGAACGAAATGCAACACGTTTTGTACATCAAAAAGGTTCGGCGAATCGTTTGACTCGCGTTGGGAGAATATTTTAAAATTGTTTATCGCAGTTATATAAATATTTGTAATTTTTAGGATCATTTAATACTAAGAAATATTTTTTAAATCCGAATATTTTGCAGTCAATGAATTTAAACAATAACAATTTTTATATAATTTAAAAAAATATATTAATATTTTATCAAAGTTTGATCCGAAATTGATCAAATTAACGAAAGTTGAGTTGTGATCGACTCTAATTCTAATAAATTCGGAATTTACTTAACTTTACAAGCAAAATTATAATTGACGTTTTCTTTAAAGACATACCCGGGACAAAGATTCAAGTGCGAATCACTTCAAGATTGTTTTAAATATAAAAATTTTGAAACACAGTCATCGCTAATTCGCTTTCCCTGATATACTATATCTCTTACTGTATAAATAGCTCTCCCTTACATTTATCTCTATAGCTAATTTTTAAAACTTTCTTAAAAGTCGACCTTCTCTGGCAAGGTATTAATTTCTAAACCTAGCAGTTTGGGCCCCAAAATAGGTTATCTAGCTTCAGTTTTTTACGTTAACTAAGAATTAATTGCCAATGTTTATAGTCATTGCATTAGAATTTAATCGAAACTTTATCAAATTACTATTTCATCCCTGTTTCATCAAATGTGGATTAAATAAATGATACACAATTTTATGATCTGATTTTGATCGAATGTGGTTCAAATAATTTATATGAACTTTGGAACCAATTTGGATCAAGTAATAATTTTATCAATTAAGTAAAATCAACATTTGATTCAATTTTGATTTCCCATTTCCGCAAGGGAATTTAAATTCAAACGAAGTCAAGATTAAATCGCCAGGTTTTTGTGAGACTTCAACGATTTAGTATGGTAAGCCTATCTCGCAAAATCTTCGTTCCTCGTACCGCGACGTACGCTTTCAAATTGATTTTCAATCGGTGGCAAAAAGAGGATGATATGATGCCATAGCTGGATAAGTATGGTCTTCTGCCTTAAATTTAGATGCTGTAATCGCTTTTCACCTGATGTGTAAATTTAATTTCAGATAATAGACTTCTACGTCTTGTACAATTTCTTAGAAGAAGAAAGCTATATTTCGAGTTTCCACGTGACTCCGGCTTTCGACTTGAGCGGGTTCATAACGATCACTTGCATGGGCGAACAAAACTCAGAAGGGTTTGGGCATATTTTGCTACCGGGAGAAGCTCTCGAACGGAATCTCTGGAACGGAATTCTTGCAGTTTTCTTCTTCCTTGGCGTTTTCACGATCTTATTCCAACTAGTACCAAGAAACCCGATTCGTCAACGAAAGAATATTCTGAACTTCTTCGTTGACAACATTTTGTTTTATTTTTCGCATTTGACGAAGACCTGTAAGTAGTAATTGTTGGTTTTCGCGAGATATTTCTACTTTCAGCCCAAACTTTTCGATAAATTCTTTAACGAAATATTTCCGTATTTTGGTTCAGTGCACCATATTATGTTGCAAAGGTGTCTCAATAAGTTGAAACCAATATTAATTAATAATTAATAATTAATAATTAATAATTAATAATTAATAATTAATAATTAATAATTAATAATTAATAATTATTAATTATTAATTATTAATTAATAATTATTAATTATTAATTATTAATTATTAATTATTAATTATTAATTATTAATTATTAATTATTAATTATTAATTATTAATTATTAATTATTAATTATTAATTATTAATTATTAATTATTAATTATTAATTATTAATTATTAATTATTAATTATTAATTATTAATTATTAATTATTAATTATTAATTATTAATTATTAATTAATAATTAATAATTAATAATTAATAATTAATAATTATTAATTATTAATTAATAATTATTAATTATTAATTATTAATTATTAATTATTAATTATTAATTATTAATTATTAATTATTAATTATTAATTATTCACGTGCTTGCTAAAGTTCATCAAACATATGAAGTCATTATAGAATAGGCTTTCAATAATAATATAACTGTAAATGTCTGAAAAAATTACACTTACATGTATGTTTAATCAGTTTATTCCAAACGTTTTTCGGCCACGTTTGAAGATCATTTATTCAAACACACGCAAGTGAACCGTTTACCACACACATTAACAAAACCGCTTAAAATGAGTGAGAGGTGCAGCTAGTTTCAAAGTATTTGCCTGTAAATGGGTGGTCCAGAAATAAGATCTCCTTGTTTTCTGGTAATTAACAACCCGCTATACAGTGGTGTAGTCCCTTAAAATAGTTCTGGAATACTTGTGCACTGAAAATTTGAGGTACATTTAGAGATCATGTCGAGAACAATTATGTTCTCCCATGTGATCGTGTAATGTGTCTATGTGTGCTCACAGTGTTCTTAAAATCATTATGTGTTCTTCTTGTAAACCATGGTGTTATTAAAGTGTTCAAGTGTTCTAAAATTGTAGAATTTAAATTTTCAGAACACTTTACATTTCAAGAACGTTTGGTTCGCATATCAAGAACACTATTCTTTCAAAGTGATCTTGAGATGTCTCTAGTTTTTCATTTTACACAGGCATAACGTGTTAAGGTTTTGAACACATTTTAATGTTCAAAACTTTTTGATTCACAATATTAGATTTTTCATTTTAAATACTTAAAATTTAAACCACTGGCAGCTCTATTACATTATTTGGTTGTTTTGATCTAAAATTAGTTGAGAAATAGCACCTAGTTTACAGTACTTGACCATTCGTAATGGGTGCTATTTCTTAACTACTCAGTGTGAGGCTGAGAGTGACCAAAATAATCTAATATTGCTTGCCGTTGATAACAAAAAGTATAGGAAAAACAATTTAGTTTGTAATGGTCAAGTACTGCCACCAGGTGTTATTTATCAACTATTCCAAGTGCAAAACACCAAAATAATCTAATACTGCTACCAGTGGATAACAAAAAGTATGAGAAAAAAACACAAATCTGGTTTGTAATGGTCAAGTACTCCCACCAGGTACTATTTCTCAACTATTCAAAGTGCCAGTGACCAAAATAATCTAATACAGCTGCCAGTGGATAACAAAAAGTATAGGAAAAATACAATTTGGTTTGTAATGGTCAAGTACTGCCACCAGGTGTTATTTCTCAACTATTCAAAGTGCGAAACACCAACATAATCTAATACTGCTGCCAGTGGATAACAAAAGTATGAGAAATAAACACAAATCTGGTTTGTAATGGTCAAGTACTGCCACCAGGTACTATTTCTCAACTATTCAAAGTGCCAGTGGCCAAAATAATCTAATACAGCTGCCAGTGGATAACAAAAAGTATAGGAAAATACAATTTGGTTTGTAATGGTCAAGTACTGCCACCAGGTGTTATTTCTCAACTATTCCAAGTGCAAAACACCAAAATAATCTAATACTGCTGCCAGTGGATAACAAAAGTATGAGAAATAAACACAAATCTGGTTTGTAATGGTCAAGTACTGCCACCAGGTACTATTTCTCAACTATTCAAAGTGCCAGTGGCCAAAATAATCTAATACAGCTGCCAGTGGATAGCAAAAAGTATAGGAAAATACAATTTGGTTTGTAATGGTCAAGTACTGCCACCAGGTGTTATTTCTCAACTATTCCAAGTGCAAAACACCAAAATAATCTAATACTGCTGCCAGTGGATAACAAAAGTATGAGAACCGAGTCGACTGTATCTTAGAATTATTGGTGAAGTTTTATTTCCTACTAAAATTCCTTTCTGAATCAAATTAAAATAGGTTTTTTATTTAAACAAATATAATTAACATTTTCTTAAATTAATCTCTATTTCAAATTAAAATAGGTTTTTTTATTTAAACAAATAAAATTAAAATTTCATTAAATTCATTTTCATTTGTAATTAAATGTAAATAAAATTCCATTAAATTGATTTTTATTTTTCCAGGAACATTTTAAGTACACTTCCAAAAACAACATCTGTAGAACACTTTAGGTGCTCTTAAATTGGGAATTTAAGAGCACCATACACTTTCAGAACATATTAAGTTCACTTTAATAGCGCACTTTTAGATCATAAGAACATTTTTAGTTCATTTAATTTGAACGTTTTAAGAACGTTGAAAAGTGCTAAGAACATGATTAGAGCACTTTTAGGACACTTTGTATGTGTTCTTCAAACATTCCGGAAGTGTATGTGATCTTAAATCGATACCGTTTTAGGTGATCTTAATGTGTTTTTATTGTGTTCTTTAAATGTACCTCAAATTTGCAGTGTAAAATGAAATAGCCATAATCAGCTAGTAAGTCTCTTAAATTGAGCCGGATGTAAGTGGAGAATATATTATCTCTCTCGGCTGTGATAGTCGAATTAAGCTGAAAACTATAATGCAAAAAGCACTAGGGTTATTTATAACACCTACCACTACCTTCGCAAATTTCTATCTTTGAGTTATTTTCGGATTGTTTTTTAAGGGCGGAGTGACCTCAGTTAAATTACTCCAAAAATGTGTATTTGCTATGAAAACCTATAGAGATTTGCAAATCAGTTTTGATCGTTAAGATCTTTCTATAAATTTGTTATTGTGAAAGCTCAACAATATTAAATTAACTATTGATGATTTTATTTTGGCCATAGCTGTTAAATTGCCAAAACATGATATTGGAAGCAAATGGATAATCGCCAGCTGGAGTTTGGGATGTATTGTTTTGGTGGCATCGTACCATTCGAACCTGAAAGGGCAGGTGACGTTGAGGGCAAAAGTATACATTGACACAATCGATAAAACTATGCAGCATGGAAATGTGGTTCCCTATTGCCTTTTCCGAAGCAGCTTTTATCCTCGAGTTAAGGCAAGTAACTCCTTTGGTACGCACGGCCTCAGTTGCAAGAAAAGTTCGGGTCGGATGTCACGACACGGTGCTGTTAACGATATTTTAAAGCGTGCTCTAGTATCTGCAGGAGTTCCGTCAGTGCTCGAGCCACCGGGGCTATCGCGCGATGACGGTAAACGGCCCGATGGCTTGTCGTTGGTTCTGTGGTCTGGTGGGAAGTCCTTGGTATGGGACTTCACGTGTACCGACCCCCTGGCTCCTTCATACTTGGTTTCTTCTTCCTCGGCTCCTCTCTGGGCTGCAACCCAGGCCGAATTAAAGAAGAAAGCGAAGTACCAAGGCTTAGAGAGTCAATATATGTTTAGGGCAGTGGCAATTGTAACTCTGGGCTCTTTTGGTCAGGAAGGGTCGGCTGCAGTGCATTCTATTGGTCGACGAATTCGTGAGGTAACCAGTGAACCGCGATCCGTTGAGTACCTAGTGCAGAGAATCGCGATTGCCGTTCAAAGAGGTAACGCTGCATCAGTTTTGAACACGTTCCCTCCGGGTGCCTCCCTAGCCGATTGTTTGGCCACTTTACCTTAAATGTTCTTGTCGCATTGTAACTGTGGTGCTTTTTTATTGAAATAAGTAACGTAAAAAAACATATTACATTTTTGATTCTTGTTTAAGATTAGAGCCAAATTAAATTTTCCGATTCAGCTGAAAATGTAGTTGATATAGCAATATGTAGTTTTATGTTTATTGCGTTACCAGGTTGTGGGTAGCATGGCCAGATTTAACCACTAGTGTCCTTATACTCTAAATATGATATAAATTAGGCCGTTTCTTTAATTCAAGTAGCCACGATGTCCACCATTCTCTCTCACCTAGCGCTGATTTTGATTGATGATTCATTCCATGTTATTTCAGCTACTCTGATTTAATCCTTTTGAGGATGAAAGAATAAATGTTTAAACTTGTTTAATTAAAAATATACTTTATGCACACTTATTTATTATTTAAAAAAGCGTTGTATGCAATGAAATAGCGCTTTCTGATTGATTGTGTTAAAATTCTATTGATAATATTGAAATATTTAAAATGATTTGTTAGACTTAAAATACCACCTTAGCTTGTTTCAAAATAGCGACTTTCTGGAGTTCGGAAAACACCAAACCATTGATGTATCCTGTCACGGTTTGCTTTAAAGGGCGCCCCTCATATCTGGGCGTGATACAAAGTATATTTAATATTGACTGTTTTCCCTGATTTCTCCTTTAGAATGTAAGAAAAGGTTATTGTGGCTATAACTTACAGATTATTCTACTTGGCCCACGAGGGGTCGGAGTGTGCAATAACTGGTGGCTTTACCGGGGAGTCGGGGTCCGGCTCTTGTAACCCGGCACGGGCGGTGGCGCACTGGGAGATGTTAGCTCCGTCCAAATGATCCTATCTCCACCTCCGACTTCGGTCCGGTGTGGGCTGGTAACTGGGCTTTGGCCCAGGCTAACGGAGTGGGGCCGGGAAAACTGGCCGTCTCGGCGGATTGAGTTGCCTGCGGTGGGGCTGCGGGCCTCCGTATGAGGGCACGGCGGACCCATCTCCCGGGCTTTTGGAGTTCCACCGGGATATCCGGTGCCAGCTGTGCCGGGTTATGCGGGCTGCTGTGTGCCCGCCGTTCCCCTTTAGGCGCTCCTTCCAAAGGGCTTGGCTCTCTACCTTTTTGTGTGGGGTGCCGGCTGGCGTTGCCAGAGCATCCACTCTTATTCCCACTGCTGTGTGCGAAGTGGGGGCTGGTCGACCCGTTGCTGCACCTTCTGCTGGGTTGAGTGGCTTGCGTCAAGGGCGCGACCATCAGTAGTGGGGTTCTGCTACCCATACTGGTTTTGCCGCGTAGGGCATAATGATGACAGACCTCCGGTGGTGTGGTTTAAATCTTACCGGGTACACCGGGCTATAAATCGGACGCATTGCTAGATTATTCTACTCATTCGCGAAACATGTTTCTTAAGTACCTTTGTAAATTTTTATGCCGAAAATATGCAGTACTGCGAAGAAACCCTTTAAACAAACAGGGAAATCAATGGAATATCAATGTGGAAGGAGTTGACCTAATGTTGTTACGAAATGTTGGGAGCGAAAAGCGCTAGCCAACTTGTCACCGAGCTTATTTAAACTAGTAATAATCTTAATAAATTACAAATTAAAAGGAACTTAGCAGCCTATATGTATTTCATTTGAACGTTGTCTCTTGGATTCGAAGGGAGAAGTCTTTTTTAAATTTTAAAGTTTAACAACTTAGAGGAGCGAAGCTACGGTTGGAATAGTTAAAAGGGAAAAAGCCTATAGTTTTTGACGCCCTTTAACGCGTTAATAATAATAATTAATAGCATGAAACCATACCACCACCATCGAGAAAATGTGAGCAGTCGAACTGTAGAACTAAAGTTGGTGGATAACGTCTGGTTAATTGAATCCGCGTGATGATACTCCCAGCTGGAATATTTACGGTCCAAAAGCGACTGTACTGACCCCCTTTTTGTCAGCCCCCTTTATCCCGATGGCATCACAGTGTTTCTTTGAAATTGGTTAAAATAATAATTCCATTGCCAGGTTTATCTGGCTTTTTTATATCTGCATATTTAATCCATGTTATTTTAACAGAAATGGAAGAAACATAATTATGAAAAATTTAGTGATCAACTGGTTGGAATACGGAGTTTGGCTGAAATGAAATCGTTTTCTTCGTCCGCGGTGTTTTTTGCCCCCAAAACGTACGCCATGACTTTCAAGAAGATCATGGAAAAAGAATTTCCCGAATGCAAGGATAAAATTCATTTCGGGACGAATCAGTATGAACTGCGAACTCTCAATCTTTTCTTCAACAAGATATTGCCCAAAAATCTCCTCGAAATAATCGATTATAGGTAAATTTTCAGATTAATTAAATAAAAATTATCTTTGAATTTCCTATCATCTTAAATTGTTCATAAGTTCGTATAAGTAACATCTCTAAAATTTGGAGCCCTTTTTGCAATTAGAGTTTTACCTATTTTAACCTATAAATATACATCCCAGGAATTAAATTTGTAGCTCCCTCTAGTGGATGGTTCCTAGTGTTCGAACGAAGAACAAAAACTGATTGTTCCTAGTTTTAGGTTTCTCTAAAATTCAGTTCGTAAGTCGCGGTATATGATATACATCTTTCATTTTATTGAGTGTTAATTCTCGGAATTGACTTGAAATCAGTCTTTAAAGGAAATTGAATCTCAATTATTTCTCTCGCTCGGCCCAAAGGGTTCAGATATTGACCTCGTCCTCCTTTGGCTATTGTTATTTGCTTAGTAGTTTGTTACGGAGGAAATTCATCAAATTGTTGGGGTCTTCCGTATGGATTGCGCTGGAGGTTAGATTCCCTTTAACCTGATTAAAAATCCTATACATGAAGTCAGTGCTACCAGAGGTTATAAGTGTGGTGGTCATTTCTCATTAAAAACATCTGCTGACATTCATTAACTGGTTAGTAGAAGCCACTATTCGTCTATCCGTTTCCTCACAACTTCCGAACTGTGCACTCAAGCTCCCAAAGTGCAATTAAAGGTTTTCTGCCCAGTGGAAAATTATCGGAGAACAAAATTCTGTTTTAATCGTTTTATTAGGGATTTAGCGTTATAATGTTAAAAACAATATGATAAACCTATTCATTAAATCTATATTACAGGACTGTGAAAACTCTTAAATTTTTATATATATTTTTCTAAATCTAATATCAGGGTGTTGAGATACGTGGAAATAGACCTAGCCCGACCATACTTCAGGAAAGTGATG
The DNA here is from genome assembly GCF_980474605.1 of Leiobunum rupestre. Taxonomy (NCBI): domain Eukaryota; kingdom Metazoa; phylum Arthropoda; class Arachnida; order Opiliones; family Sclerosomatidae; genus Leiobunum; species Leiobunum rupestre. Next base: position 50,025,554 of record NC_143384.1, on the reverse strand, counting down.
TACTCTCACTACGTCAGCAAGTCCGATTCCTGGGAAGCAAACACAATTACTTTTCTGAAGCCAGCGTTCTTCATTTGGATATATGGACTCTTGCTGTCTTTATTAGCTCTGATCGGAGAGATCATATTTAAAGCTCTATCAAAAGGTAATAGAATACCTTGTTTGGATTAGCCATCAACGCCACCGATGACGATAATATTTCAACGCTGTCGCCGTGGACAGTTTTTGAACGGCAAATTGCAGCCGCCACCGATGGTTTTGGCCGGCGCGACTTTCTCAGAAATTTAGCATAAATAATTGTAAAATTTTATTTTTATATGTTACTCGAAATAGTTTCGTGCGATTTATAGCCATTTTTAGCCACTATGTCCGTGCGAAAATACTTTTTGTCGCATTTTATCCAAACGTTTAATAGCCACTTCCCCAACAAGTACGTAGGGGCTCCCAACTTGCCAATGTTAAGGGAAGGCGACAACGATGTGGCCATGTTCAGAGAGGTCTATTAATGCTCAAGCCTAGGGGCCTGTGTGGTAGTTATTCCGCGACTGTCGCCACCAGACGAAAAATCGTTGTAGATACAGTTTTGTTACAGTACTAATTCGCTTTGGAAATGTAATTTAAAGATTTTAGTTTAAGAATCCGGAATCTGGTGTTTGAGTAATCGCCATACTTTAATTTTTCAACTTTTGTAATGCTTCCTACTCAATTTGCAAATTTTTCTTAAACATAAATATTATTATAATCTGTTTGTCGTGTTTATTTTATCAAACTTTCATTTTGTGTATCAACAATACCTAAAATATTAAGAAATCAAAAGAAAAACTGCAGGCGTTGTAAACAGACGACACCCAGACAGTAATAGGTCGAAATGTGGGGCCTGGCGTTTATATCACCTGTTGACTAAGTATTAGCGTGTCATACCCGTGGTGTTGTGGGTTCCTAAACACTAAATTTGTTGGTTAGGTGTTTTAAAATACGATTTGAATTTCGTGTAACAATAAGTGTTGTTCACGTGTGATGTTAGTAATCTTAAACACGCAGGTCCATTTTCTCACGTGATAAATATTAATGACGTAAGAACATGTACTTAGGAAAGCCCTCCAAAGAAGCTGCACAATGTTAAGGAATAAAGATTGTAAAAGGTGGCTTCAAAGTTAGTCCAAGATATTGTGTTATTATTCACTCATCAATAAACTCAACATAGTGTCAAAAGTAAAATTACCCTAATAACTTTATCTCCCGAATCACAATTTTCGGTTCTCCACGATCAGTATTTCGTATACGATCAGTATTTCGTATACGATCAGTATTTCGTACGGGATCATTATTTCGTACGGGATCAGTATTTCATCCACGATCAGTATTTCGTACACGATCAGTATTTCGTACACGATCAGTATTTCTAACACGATCAGTATTTCTAATACGATCAGTATTTCGTCCACGATCTGATACGTACATAGTAATTTTCTCTTTGAGCGAACGATTCTGCCTTTCAATCAGTCCGTCACTCTGTGGGTGATATGATGAAGTGCGATGCCGTGAAATCCCGAGTTTTTCGCAGAAATCTTGAATTATTTTGGAGTCGAAATTACCACCTTGATCGGTTATAATGACGTTTGGTATTCCCCAATTAGCGACATAAGTCAAAAGGGCTTTTATAACTGTTTCAGTTTTCTCATCGGGCCAAGCGATAGCCTCTGGCCATTTAGTGAAATAATCGGTTATGGTAAGAATGTATTTGGTAAGCGGCAACGGTCCAATGATATCCGTCCCGATCTGCTCGAACAGGTGACCGATGGAAATATTTATTAAAGGCGTGACGTCGTAGCAATGAGGTGGTTTCGTTCTTGCGCACGGAATACATTCCCGACAATAAGTACTTACGTCTTCGGACATTAGAGGCCACCGATATTTTTGCTGTAGCGCTTTCAAGGTTTTCTCAGTGCCGCGATGTCTGGAAGTTGGTTCATCGTGGTAGTAGTGTAAAAATTCTGGGTTCATAAACATAGGGACTACAACCTGACGATTGGTCGAATTCTGTTTTTTACGATATAAAAGTCCATCTTCTACAAATCAATCCGTCGAGTTTTTCAACAGTGATCGGAATCTTTCATTTCCTTCTCCACTTAATTCCCGCGACGTTGGTCTGGCTTGAGTAGCCAAAACGCTCATTATTTTTTTAATCGATTCGTCACGTTGTTTTAGCCCGCGAATTCACGCGTGGTGTACTTAGGCCCGTAATCAAATGCGGCGTTTGGAACGTGGTGAAAGGTAACTATATCGGAGTCTTGATTTGGCTGTGGTGCTCGTCGTGACAAACCATCAACATTTCCATGTTTCTTTCCACATCGATATTGAATTTCATAGTCATGCTCCTCAAGTTTCAGTATCCATCTGGCGAATTTTCCTCGGGGTTCTTTCATACTTCGCAACCAAGCCCACGGATTGAGGTCGGTGATAATAACGAAGTGTCTGCCAAATAGATAAGGCCGAAATTTTTCCACCGCGTCAATTACGGCTAAAATGTCTCGCTCGACCTTCGAATAGTTCCTTTCACTCTTATGTAAGGTTCGACTATCATAACAAATGACGGTCTCCCAACCATTTTGAATCTGTGAGAGAATCGATCCAATTCCCGTACTCGAAGCGTCCGTTTCAACCCTGAATTATTCCTTGGAATCTGGATATCCCAAAATAGGGTTCGATGTTAGACATGTTTTTAAGGTATTAAAAGCCTGATCGCACGATGTTGTCCATTCGAATTGAGTTTTCGGCTTCATGAGCACGTGCAGTGGTGTAGCAATGGTCGAAAATTTTTCGAACAAAACGTCTGTAATATGATGCGAGTCCCAAAAATGATTGAACTTCAGTCATTGTACGAGGTACTGGCCAATCAATAACTTTTTGAACATTCTTGTTGGGTTTGATTCCGTCAGCTGACACTATGTGTCCGAGATATTCTAATTCATCTTGGCAGAAATTGCATTTTTTAATATTCATTATAAGTCCAGCACTTCGGATTCGAACAAACACTTGCTCCTGTCTCGATAAATGTTCGGAGAAATTGGACGAAAACACTATAATATCATCCAAGTAGACAAGACAGCTTTCCCACTGAAGACCGCGTAAAACACAATCCATAAGTTTTTGAAAAGTAGACGGTGCGTTGGTTAGTCCAAACGGCATTTTGTTAAGCTCGAACAAACCTTGTTGAGTTAAAAATCCCGTCTTTTCCTTATCCTCGGGGTGAACTTCAATTTGCCAATAGCCTGAGGCCAAGTCAAGTGTGGAAAACAACTTTGCCCCCGACAAATAGTCCAATGTTTCATTAATCCTTGGTAAAGGATACGCATCTTTCTTAGTGACGTCATTTAATGCCAGATAGTCAACACAAAATCTCCATTTATCATTTTTCTTTTTGACCAAAACAATAGGAGCGGCCCAAGGACTTGAACTTGGAGATATAACCTCACTTTTCAACATTTGTTTTATTTTTTCATCAACGATCTCTTTCTGCGCATTTGGGATTCGATACGGTCTCTTCTTAATTGGAGGAGCTTCTCCAGTATTAATACGTCTTGAACTAGTTCTAAATTAAATTGATTTTTGGCAAACAAATCCGTATTCACCAAAAGAAAATTTTGCAAAGTGTTTCTATCGGTTGTTGGAAGCGAACAGTTATTCATGGTTAATTTGTTTAATAAATACGTATTTGTTGAGTGCTCACGTGATCTCGTTGCTTGATTCCCGTCAATTTCTTCCACCTCGTGAAGAGTACCGATAACTCAATTGCGAAAAAGGGTTGTTGGTGAATTCCCAGTGATTAATATTCGGACGTAGAGCGCGTCTCCATTAGTATTGACCAGTGTTCGTCCAAGTGCTACAGCGTTCGAGTGACGAAACCCTTCTGTGGGTTCAATAAGACCCATTTTCTTACGAAGTGCCCTCGTCTGTAGACCATTCTCGATTTTACCACGTATAATCAATTCGTGTCGAGCTGGAATTTCGACGGTTTCAGCCAGAGTAACGCGGCAAACTACCTGATCGCTTGAGTGTTGTGAACGTGTCTGAGACTTTATCATTTAACTTTAATACGGCTCCCAATTCTTCGAGTAGATCACAACCAATAATACAGTCGTTGACTAATCCATCCGCAATATGGACAGCCCAACGTTGCTTGACTGATCCGAATTCGTATTCCACTTCCGTTACACCAATAACACGAATAACTTCCCCGGTAATTGAATAAATTAAAGGTTGCTTGCCTTCTAATTTACCCTTGTCAAAGGAAACAAGATCACGAGCCAAAGACGATCGAATGATACTAATAGACGATCCGCTGTCGACGAGAGCATTCAATTGAACTCCATTTATTTTTATAGCAAAATAATAGGTCACTCCATCTTGTCCTTTAATTTGACTAGTTTGGTTTACTACGATTAGTTTGGACATTTCCTTTTTGACCCAAATATTGATCTGTCCGGCGTTGAAATTGACGGTGGTCTTCCCGGTGTCGATTCTCGTCGGCTTGAAGTTTATAACAATCTCGTTGCAGATGACCTTTTCTCCCACAATAATTGCAAGTTGGCCTCGAGTCACTATACTGATACTGAGGTGGTTTAAAAAGCGGTGAAATCACATTGGGTTTTGGGTAATATTGATCTGATTCGAATGCACGCGGCTCGTAAAATGGTTGGTAAACGTTAACCAGGTAGGGTTGAGGTTGACTGAATTGTCTTCCACTTTCGAAATGTGATGGATGGAATCGTTGAGGCTGGAACTCTGTAGAATTAGGATTCATTCCCTGACGAGTCGAACCCGATTCCTGGTGGTATTTTTGTAACTGTAACTCCGCGATTTCAGCAGCCAGCTTCGAAACCGTATTGTTCAATGAATCCATGTCTTAGTTCGAAGACTTGCTCGGTCTTTGGATTTCAGGAGTAATAACAGTTGCTCCCTGTGATGTTCCTCGACAATGGTTGTATGGGCAAATTTCATTCCGTCGTAATTCATTTAGTGCTTCAAACCGTTTCGCGACGGACAAAGCCTCATTCAAATCCTTAGGGTTCGACTGAAACACCGAGTTCTGGTTGTAAACCATACAGAAATTGCTCCAGAATCAATGTTTCGTAGGCCACAGCTCCCAGACCTGGCATCGCTCTCTCTACTAGCCTCCGTAAATCTTGACAAAAATTGTCCAAATGTTCACCCAGTTGCCGAAATCGTGAACGAAAACCCGTGATATAAATTCTTTGCCTTTCCGGTTGAACGAAAGCGTCCCTCAGTGCATTAATTAGATTAACGTACGTTCCCTTCTGATTCAATGTTAACGTATCAAAGGTGTTGAAGGCCCGACCCGTCAAATATGTAGGGAGGTTTCGTCTCTTCCTGTCGTCGTCCCATTCGTTCGCTACAGCACACACCTCAAAGTATTTTATCCGTGTTCCGAAATCGCCATCACCATCGTTATTCTCAGGAGTGGCACTAAGGCTCGGCCGATACACGGGCATAGCAACAGAATCTGGATCTGGTTGACGTCGAGGCATATTTTTCAAGTATTTTATTTTTTGTAGATTGTATTATAACTGGGTTTGACACGTCCAATCCCACTTCTGCCACCAAATGTAATAAAAGGTTTCGTGATATATAACAAACTAAACTCTTTCATATTGAATATTTTTAATCATAAAACTCAGAATCAACAAAATGTCTTTTCTCTTTCAATCCCTGAATATAACTTACAAATTCAAAATATAAGACACGCGCTCTTCTTTATACGTGGCACTTAAGAGCAACAAACACAACACCCCACACAAGGAGAACGCAAACCGTCAAAAATCGTGGATTTTCTTGTCTACATTTTTCATTGGCTAGACGCTTTAGCGCCTTCTGCCGTCGGAAGGGGAAAATTTTGAAATTGTCTCTGTAATATTTCGTACTTTTAATTCTCTGTTCTAATATACGTTTAAGCTTAATCTATTGAAAATTAAAGGAGAACGTGCACGAGTCCGCGCTAAAAAGGGAGGCACGTGTAAAAAGGCAGTTAGGAAATGGAACGTTGGATAATAAATTTCTTATACCTAAAACTTGCATAAATTATAAAACCAATAAGTTTAACTAGTATCAAATCCATATTTAAAAACGGAAGACACGATATTGGCGACGGAGATTCATCGAACCCACACCTAACTTCTATCAACTTCATCGTAACATTGATTGCATCGTTCTTCCATTCCACAACGAATATAGTAAGCCTAACGCTAGCATCTTTTCTTCTAAAGCCCGCGACAAAACACGCGCCAACTTTTCAAAAACACTCGAACAAACGAACTTTTAAAACAATGACTCTGCAACTGACCAATTTTCCACCATTTTCCGTGCAAGAAAATCGCGATGACGTTGGCACCAGATGGGAAAAGTATCTCAAACGATTTAATACCTTTCTCATTGCGTATGAAATTAACGATCCAGCCCGCAAGAAGAATCTCCTATTACTATACGCTGGTGACGAGGTCCAGGATATATACGATACCCGACTCTCACTCACTTATATACGCTAACACCCTTTTCTGATTCCCGTATTAGCGATCCATTCTACCCTATTTTACCTCCCTTGGATAGATCGGACAGACACAATCTAATACAGATATTCAACGTTGGAGGCACGAATATGAAAGCGCTAATTGACACTGGAGCCTGTGTTAACATTTTGAATTATGATACTTATCAAAGTTTAAAAACCCGACCAGTTCTAACGTCGTCGAACATTCGGGTCTTTCCATTCGCGTCAATGGAATCACTTCCTCTACTGGGGAAATTTTCATCCGAACTAACTTACCAAACACAATCATCCGAAGCAACGTTTCACGTTTTACACCCTGAGAAGACAGCGTATAATATAATTGGTGCGTCCACCCTTCAAAGATTAAATTTACTCCCGGATCTCATGAACTTATCCGCCTCGTTGACATCTCCTCAAGAAAGTAAATGGACTACGCTCATAAACGAATATCAACAACTCTTCAGTGGAATTGGCAAAATGGTCAATTTTAAAGCGCATCTACATATTGATGCGTTTGTCTCACCAGTCGCGGTTAATCATCAACGCATACCATTCCATCTTAGAGAACAAGTCAAACAAGAAATTCAAGAACTCGAACGTGAGGACATTATTGAGCGGGCAGTCGGTCCTACAACCTGGCTATCTCCGTTGGTCATAGTTCCGAAAAAACCAAGTCATATTACTCAATCTCAAAAAAACGAAGAAGCTAATGAAAATGAAGGACCACACCTTAACGCCGAATCTCATACCGGCTTACTAACTCCGAATTCCAGTATACGAGTTTGTGTTGACATGCGCATTCCAAATACCGCGATCAAACGAGAACGGCACACTCCACCAAAAATGGAAGACCTCATATATAACATGAACGGAATGACCGTTTTCTCCAGACTAGACTTGAACAAGGGGTACCACCAGATCGAATTAGATGAAACATCGCGTGAAATAACTACGTTCTCGACTCATATGGGCCCATTTCGATATAAAAGGTTAGCGTTCGGAATAAATTCCGCAGCAGAAATATTTCAGAAAGCGATCGAAAATGTCATTAGGGATATTCCGAATACAATTAATACGAGCGACGACATACTTATTGGTGGACGTGGTGTGACAGATCACGACTTGAAACTTTCAGAAGTGCTAAAGAGAATATCATCTGCTGGTCTTACATTAAACAAGAACAAATGCGATTTTGCGAAGCCGGAAATAATCTTCTTTGGACATATTTTTGGGGTGGATGGCGTCAAGCCTGATCCAAAAAAAATTGAAGCTCTTCAAATACTACCATCACCTCGTAACATCACTGAGCTCCGTAGTTTTTTAGGTTTGGCCAATTATTGCGCTCGATTTATACCCAACTTTGCAACCCTCACCGAACCCTTACGACACTTACTTAAAAAGACTACTGAATTTATTTGGACTCAAACACACCAGACAGCACTCGACCGAATAAAGACTGAAATTAAAAACTGTACGTCGCTAAAATTCTACGATCCTGCCAAGCCTACAACGGTGATTGTCGATGCGAGTCCCGTGGGGGTCGCTGCAATCCTTACTCAACACGACAACGACGGACAAGAGAATATTGTAGCATTTGCGAGCAAATCATTATCCGCCACTGAACAACGGTATTCGCAAATCGAACGTGAAGCTCTAGGCATTGTCTACGGTTGTGAACATTTCAATTTATACCTCAATGGCTCTACTTTCACAGTTCTCACTGACCACAATCCGTTAGTTGCCATCTTTAATAACCCCCGCACATTAACATCAAATCGCATACAACGCTGGATCCTCCGCCTGCAACACTACAAATTTCGAGTTGCTTACCAGCTCGGCAAGAATAACCCCGCTGACTATATGTCCCGACATCCGGTCATGTCAGCTCAGCCAAATGCGAACGATTACAGTCTCGACGCAATGGATCTCACTGCCTTTGGTGCAATTTCAATGTCGGATGTTGTTACCGCCACAGCTAAAGACTCGATACTACCCAAAGTTAAAGATGCCATCTACGATTCGAAATTATGGGACAGCTACAACCCGACGGCTACAGACAAGACAGCTTGGAACGCTTATAAAAAACTTCGACTTGAACTCTCAGAAACCCAAGGCTCTGTCTTTCGAGGAAATAGAATTATTTTACCAAACGCACTCATTGAACAAGCCATAAGTATCGCCCATGAAGGGCATCCTGGAATCGTTCGCACTAAACAAATATTACGTGACAAAATATGGTTTCCAGGAATAAATGAACACGTTGGTTTAAAAGTCGGTAAATGCATAGCCTGCCAAGCGAATGTACCACACCATCAAAACCAGCCAATACAGATGACCGTTTTGCCCGACCGTCCATGGCATTCTGTGGCCGTTGACCATTTTGGCCCAACGCCATCTGGAAATTATATTTTGGTGGTGGCCGACGAATATAGCCGTTACCCTGTTGTTGCCACAGTACCTTCTATATCATCCCATATCAACATTACAGTGTTACGAAATATCTTTTCCATGTTCGGAATTCCAACCAACGTCAAAACGGATAACGGGCCTCCGTACAACAGTAATCAATTTCAGGTCTTCGCGACCGAATACGGGTTCAATCACAACAAAGTGACGCCGAGATGGCCACAGGCTAATGGCTTAATTGAACGACAAATGCCAATGCTCGCCAAAACCATTCGTACCGCCCTTCTAGACCTGATGAACTTCAGGGCATGTTCTCATCCAACAATAGGACTACCACCAGCACTCCTATTCTTTAACCGCCCAATTCAAACGAAACTACCTGCAATTTTACCATCTTCCCCTTTCGATAAGGTGGTACGTGAAAAGGATAACGAAGGAAAACTAAAAATGAAGAACTACTCTGATGATAAACGAAAATCATTTCCACACACCATTAGAGTTGGCGACCGTGTCCTGCCGAAACTCTTACAACGCAACAAGTTCAATCCCCTATACGACCCACATCCTTGGACAGTCATTGAAGTGCATGGCTCGAGTATTACTATACAAAACAAAGAAGGAAAAAGGCTAAAACGCAATTGCTCACTGTTGAAACCCATAAATTGCGGTGAGCCAAAAACAACACGTGGAAAAGACACCACACTTGATATTTATACCAATATTTTCGAGACCCATCCCAAACCACATCGAGTAGATTTACCACCAATGGCACAGCTACTAAATGACCCACTGATGGCACGGCCAATCAACGTTCCACCACGGCCACAGTCACCAAACGTTCCACCGAGGGGACAGTCAGTCAACGTTCCTCCGAGAGCGCAGTCGCCAAACGCCATACAGAGGCCTTACAATCTTCGCCCAAGCAAAGTTATCAAACCACCGGATCGTTTCCAACCATGATCGCATTTCACGCATTAATTTGAAAACTATAACAACACAAAATTCCATGTTATCTTATATTTTATTTTATTTTGTTTTGCAAAGGGAGAAATGTAATATTTCGTACTTTTAATTCTCTGTTCTAATATACGTTTAAGCTTAATCTATTGAAAATTAAAGGAGAACGTGCACGAGTCCGCGCTAAAAAGGGAGGCACGTGTAAAAAGGCAGTTAGGAAATGGAACGTTGGACGGAGCGGTGGATAATAAATTTCTTATACCTAAAACTTGCATAAATTATAAAACCAATAAGTTTAACTAGTATCAAATCCATATTGAAAAACGGAAGACACGATAGTCTCCCCCCCCCCGCCTGTAAAACGTTCAGCGTAAAGGCTCGTGACGCTCGTCTAATGAAATTCGTACACAACCCTTCGTTAGCGTGATTAAAGGCTAGCTGCGTTCTCCTTGTGTTTGTTGCTCCTAGGTGGAACATTTTAAAACGCTTTATACTATATTTTCCACGTGCAACTTCAAATATCCATTACATCTTTCAATTTTGATAATAAGACCTAAACATTATTTTACATAGCCACTCTTTCAACCTCATTAATTGAAAATTTTATCGAATTACGGGCCCAAACCATTGAAACCACTGTAGAAACCTCTTTCTAGTCCACAGCTGTGCGAGGGTGGGTTCCGGGCAGCCCATGGTGTCGCCTTTTTTCGGGCCGTGTTGAGGGCGTTTGTTTGCTATATATAAGGCAGTCACTATGGTTGTCTCACTGGCCGAACGTTGTTTCGCAAAGCACACTTTTGTCCCGACATGATTAGTCTCGTAGGCCGCTGTAGTGCTTATGCGAAGCTGTGGGGTACAAATACATAGTATTATGTCTCATGGTCACGGCCCTTAACGGGTCAGAGTGTGCAATAACTGGTGGCTTTACTGGGGAGTAAGGGCGGTGGCGAACTAGGAGATGTTAGCTCTGGTCAAATGGTCCTACCTCCACCTCCAACTTCGGTCCGGTAGGGGCTGGAATCTGAGATTTGGCTCAGGCTAACGGAGTAGGTCCCTGCAAACTGGCCGCCTCAGCGGATTGGGTAGCCTGCTGTGGGAGCTCTCTCCTAAGGGTTTGACTCTTTACCTACGTAGCTAGGGCGTCGGCTGGACTTGCTACAGCTTCCACTCTTAATCCTACTGCTGATTGCGAAGTGGGAAATGATCCACCCATTGCTGCACCTTCTGCTGGGTTGAGTGGCTTGGGTCAAAGGTGCGACCATCAGTAGTAGGGTACTACTACCCATGCTGGATTTGTTACTTGTCCGGGCTAGGTGGACGCTCGCGTAGGGCACTAAGATGATAGACCTCCGGTGGTATGTACTCTGTTACTAGGTACACAGGGCTTTATATTCTAACACTGTCTTATGGACCCACTGTCCCTATCTGGAGGTTTGATGGAGTCACTGGAGCCTTTGGGGGGCTCCATACCCAGCATTCTGGGTCACTTGGCTCTTTTGTGCGATCCACACCCGGTTAACTGGGGCACTCGGGCACTGGAGTACTTGGGCCGTCCCATTCTCGGAGCGCTGGGTCACTGGAAACTCATAGGTGTTCCATATTCGGCATTCTATAACCTACTGGGGAGGGTAGTTTGCAGTGGAAGAATAATTCACTCTAGTCTTCAGATGGGTGAGCTAGGGTCTCGGGCAGCCCACGGTTTCGTCGTCTGCTGGACCATGATGAGGGCCTTTGTTTGCTATATGTGAGCCGGTCGCGATGGCTGTCTCACTGACCGAACATTGTTTCTCAAGCGCACTTTCTGTCCTGGCATGTTTAGGCTCGTAGGCCGCCGTAGTGCTATTGCGGAACAGCGGGGTACAAATACATAGTTCTATGTCCTATGGGGTAATTCACACTGTCCCTATCTAGTGGTTAAATGGGGTCACTGGAGCCCATGGGGTGTTTCATACTCGGCGTTCTATAACCTTCTGGGGACGGTAGTTTGCCGTGAAAGAATAAGTCACTCTATAGTCCTCAGCTGTGCGAGGGTGGGTTCCGGGCAGCCCGTGGTTTCACCTTTTGTTGGGTCGTGATGAGTGCATTTGTTTGCTATATCTGAGCCAGCCAGTCCTGATGGCTGTCTCACTAACTGAACATTGCTTCGCCATGCGCTTTTTTGTCCCGGCCTGTTTAGTCTCGTAGGCCGCCGTAGTGCTAATGCGGAACGGTTGGGTACAAACACATAATTCTATGTCTTATGGGTTCTGAAGTTTAATACTTATACTGTGAGTTCGTAAATTGCTTAAAGTAGAAATAAACTATTATTCTGCTCGTTTGGTAACTACATAATCTTCGAACAAATTAAAGCTATTGATTTTAAGTTCACAGCGGAGCCATTCCACTTAGCGTGGATGAAATAGAATATGAACTTCCTCTACGAAATAGTCACGCGTTGCAAAGGGGTAGGGCCAAATGTCCTGCCCCTACCACAGGCACATATCTACGAAGTAGTAGACCTTCTATACATACGGGTGTATACAGGGTGGGTTTTTTTATCGAAAAAGTGTTTTTTTTTTATAAACTATGTTTTCTAGAAAGTTAAAATTTGTACTGTACATTATACGTGCCGGGGACACTTTCTACCAAAACTTTCATCTAAATCGAAAAATATTTTCACGTTTTTTGAAATTTGAAATTTTAACTGCTAGGTGCTATAAGAAAATTGTAGAGCGTCACCGAAAACGTACAAATAGCGTTGGCGCGGAAAAATAGACGTATTTTTCACTGACAAAATACGACTTGAAAAAGTGACAAGTTGGGCAAGCTAACATAACTTTTTTTTTTAAATTTCATTGGGAGAGTAGTGTAACTTTATGAAAGTCAGAAATTTGTTAATCTGGTGTTTAATGCAATAAACAACAATGAAAAATCGAGAAGACAATGGAGAAGAAATTAAATTAATTAATTAAATTATTAATATCGATTCAAATTACGTTCTTTAGTTCTTTAGTTCTTTTATTGCTCAACAAGAGGTCTAAGACCCATCACGTTAAGACAGTGGACAATACAAATTATACATATACAGAGAAAAAATATATACAGTTTGTATGTACAGGAAAACAGTACAATGTGAGGGAGATATAAGGGAAATAAAACAAAATAAAGGAGTTATATATTACATTATTACATGTAAACGAGTTAAATATGAAGTTCTAGGAACTCAGTTAGCTCCTTGCGGAACTGTTTGGGGTTGGGAATGGACTTTAGGAAGTCCGGGAGAGAGTTCCAGTCACGGATCGAAGAGGGGAGGAAGGAGTGCCTGCGGACGGAGAGTCGAAAGCCAGGAAGAATGAGAGCCGCGGATTTCATTCCACGCGGAGCGCGATGCCAAGACGAGATGGCGGACGTAAGCGGGGCCAGGGCTCCGTTGGAGCGGTGAATAACACTGTTTACTATTGCGAGGCGTTTGACGCGGCGACGGTCCGAGAGGGAATCCCATTTAAAGTTTTTCAAGACTCGCGTCATGCTTGTACTCCAAGAGAAACCGATGTTGGCAACAAAACGGAGGGCTTTACGTTGGATGGTTTCAATGGTATGCATACCGCTTGCGGTGTTGGGGGACCAGACTGGGGAACAATACTCCAGAATGGGGAGGACATATGTTTTTATAGCGAGGGTTTTTGTCTGGAAGGAGCAATGTGAGAGGTGTCGGCGCACAAAACCTAGGGCACGGGCGGCTTTGGAAGTTACGGTCAAGATATGGGGATTCCATCAAGGGTACAGGATAGCGTTACCCCGAGGTATTTTTGGGAAGTGACGGACTTAAGTTCGACATTCCCCAAAGTGTAGTAGGGAGAGTGAGCTGGATGCCCTGAGCGGTGAAGGGAGAGGACTGAGCATTTGGAGGCATTTAGAGGTAGCCTGTTAGAGTCACTCCAAGACAGAATACGATTTAGATCCTCTTGTAGGGTAATAACATCGGTGGGGCGAAAACGGTTCTTGAGAGCGCAACATCGTCGGCGAAGATATACAGTCGGGAGATAACATGGTCCCCAATGTCGTTTATGAAAATGACGAATAAAAGGGGGCCCAGGACTGAGCCCTGTGGAACACCAGAGGCCGCAGGAAGCCAGTTGGACGCAGCCCCTGGAATAACAACACGGAAACGCCGGTTTTGAAGGTAGGCAGCCAGCCAAAGCAAGGTCTGGCCCCTAATGCCATAGGAAAGGAGCTTGGCTTTTAAGAGTTCGTGAGACACAGAGTCAAATGCTTTACGGAAATCGAGGAAGATAATGTCAACACGTCCAGTGCGTTCCAGCCCGTCAAACCAATCTTCAACGCAGCAAAGTAGTTGGGTTTCCGTACTAAAGCCGCTGCGAAAACCATGTTGGTAAGGCTGCAGAACATCATGGGCTTGAAGTTGGGAGGTTATGTCTGAAGCCACGATATGTTCATCAGCCTTGAGCACCAGGGAAAGTAGTGCAATCGGGCGGTATTCAGACGGATTTGATTTGTCACCGCCCTTTAGAACGGGAGTCACATTAGCTGTACTCCAATCAGCCGGAATACTCCCAGAATCGTACGAGAGTTGGAAAAGCCGCGTTAGGGGAGCAGCCAGGGCCACGGCACAGTTCTTCAAGACAGCGGCTGGAATTCCGTCAGGGCCCGCAGCCTTAAAAGACCTGCCTCTCTGCAGCAGACGTTGTACGCCTTGCTCCGTGAAGATGATCGGAGGCATTACAGGACATCGCGGCGGCAGAAGGGAGACAGTTTCAAATGTGTGAACAGGAAAAGTGCGTTGAAATGTTTCGGCCAGTAGTTTGGCTTTAGACTCTGCGCAGGTGATAGCACCCTCCGGGCCATTAAGATCAGGGATACCAGAGTGCTTGGCTTTTTGGGAAACAAGCTGGTAAAACTGTCGCCTGTTGTTAGTGAGATCTGATGCCACTCGGTCCATGTGATGGGTACGTGCAGCACGAAGAGCGAATTTGACAATGGAGCGGTGATGGGAGAATTTCTGCTGGTTACAAGCGGAAGGGTATTTTCGAGCTCTATTATAGCGACGCTTCGTGATGCGAATGAGTCGGCGGAGAGACTGACCTACCCAAGGCAGGTTATGCCGTGAGGCTAGTTTCTTCAAAGGGACGTGAGAGAGTACAGCAGAGTGAAGGGCCGCCTTGATAGTGGCCCAAGCGGCATGAACCGAGGTGGCTTGAGTTACAGTCACTTGTGATAAGGTCGCCGAGATAACAGGGTAGTCTGGCAACCTTGCTGACAAATGTGCCGAACTGTTTCACCCTATTCATCGTTTTGAAATACAGTATTTCACATTTCGGGGGTCATGAGGCGTGGCACTCTTTTGGAAACAACAATCTGGCTTATTTAGCTAATGACTTATCCTATTAGTTTTTGAATCTAATATGAATTAAAAGACCGTAAATGTAATAAAAATAAATCGCAGTACTTCGGCAAAATATGCCTTCAAGGCGGTACAAGATTTGAAAGAAGACTAAGATTTGAAAATTTAAAAGCACGCGCGGTGGAATGCCTAATTAACGCGAGCCGTAAAAAGAGAGCTAGAAATAACTATACCGAAAAACTAAAGGGGAAAAAATATTACAAAAATAGAAAATTTAACGGAACGAAAGCTTTTCGTTCAGTCCGGCTGGGAATTCCGATCGGAATTTGAAAATCAGTCGGTTTTCTTCAGTAACTCTAAAAGGTCGGTCACCGTTAAGAACCTTGAGAACGCGGATAGAAACGGCAGAGATGGTGTGGACGTCGCTGAAGTGTCTAGTTACATGATTGTTGTCGCGGTTGCTTCTGATATCAAGTAAGTGTTCGCGGAAACGATCAGCGAGGCGTCGACCAGTCTCGCCGACGTAAACTTTGTCGCAAATTTTACAAGACAAAGAGTAAACGAGGTTGGATGTTATACAGGAAAAGGTTCCTTTAATATGATAGTTCGATTTAGGGGTTGTAACCACCAAGTCGGAACTAACATAAGCGCATGTGTTGCAACGAGGGCGATTGCATCTCGTGGTGCCAGAATGAGTGGCGGATAGATCATCTTCGGGTAACGAACTAGAAACGAGAATCGACCGAAGATTCTGGTCGTGACGGTAACTGAACCTGGGCGGTTCAGTGAAAACATCCCTCGTGTCTTGGTCGATCTGTAGGAGGTGAATGTTCTTACGAAGGATGTTTTCGACCTGTCGAACTTGTTGATGGTAAGTTAGAACCACCGCGGGACGATTTGTTGGTTCAGGATGGATTTTGTTTGCGAGAGCTTCGTTTCTAGTTGTCTTGGATGCACGATTGAGAGCCGATGTTAACACATTCTCGTTGAAGCCTCTTCTCATAAAACTATCGCGCATTTCCAAAGCTCGGCGTTGAAAATCGTCGTTGGAGGAGCAAATACGTCGAAGACCTAAAAACTGGGAGTACGGTATGGACCTAATCGAGTCTCGTGGGTGACAAGAA
Source organism: Leiobunum rupestre (assembly GCF_980474605.1). Classification (NCBI taxonomy): domain Eukaryota; kingdom Metazoa; phylum Arthropoda; class Arachnida; order Opiliones; family Sclerosomatidae; genus Leiobunum; species Leiobunum rupestre. The sequence goes on along the minus strand of NC_143384.1, from coordinate 50,009,161 downwards.
GATGGTAAGAGGTAAGAGCGATTATCCGATGGTTTGCGATAAATGCTCGTGGAAACGCCGTCCCCATCGACAGAGATAGTCATGTCCAAAAAGGATATTGAGACGTCTGATACGCTGATAGCGAATTCCAAAGAGGGGTGCATGTGGCAAAAGGCGTCGAGATAAAGATCAAGCTCCTGGCGGCTACAAGAGGCAAGCTGGGCGATATCATCGATGAAGCGGGCGTGAAATTCAGGAATAGGTTCCCAGTAACTAGAGAAGAAAAGTTCTTCCGCCCAACCGACAAACAAGTTTGCGTAACTTGGGCCCATTTTCGTACCCATCGCGACACCTCTGACCTGCTTGTAGAACTTTCCATTGAAAGTGAAAGCGTTAAGAGTCAAGACAAGCTCAGCCAATCGTACCAACGTTTCTGTAGGAGGGTAACGGTCGGGACGACGGTCGAGGAAATGTTGAAGCGATAGTAAACCATCGTTGTGCGGAATAACGGTATATAAAGATTTTATGTCCAAGGTAATGAGCCACCGGTGAGCCCCGATGAATGAAAATTCCGATAACTTACGAAGAGCGTCACTGGTATTCTTCACGTAACTTGGTAAGGCAGCGACAATTGGCTGCATAATCTCGTCCAGGAAACTCGAAATTAGCTCTGTCGGGCAAGAGCAGGCCGATACAATTGGACGTCCGGGGTTCCCTGGTTTGTGAATTTTTGGAAGGAGGTAAAACCGTGACGTTCGGTAGTTTTCCACAATAAGTTTCTTAGCACCGGTAAGTAACTCATAACTCTCTATACACTCGTTAATATGACTTGTAACCTGATTTTGAAAATCGGGAGTAGGATCCGTTGGTACTTCCAGATAGAAATTATCATCGGAAACTTGATGAATGGCTTCAGCGATGTATAAATCTTTACTCCAAACGACGACAGCGCCACCCTTGTCAGCTGGTTTCATTACAATGTCCGATCTAGCACGAAGAGAACGGATAGCAGCTTGCTCTTCTCTTGTCACGTTCTGGCGATTCGAACCGGAAAGGTCTAAATTCTTGATTTCATTTTTGCAAGAAGCGATGTACAGATCCAAGGATTTATTTTTCGTTGTTACAGGATTGAACACTGATCTAACAGGCTTAATCTTCTGAAAAACCTTAGGAGGCGCTGGCGGAGGAGGATGGTGATCGTGAAAATGTGAACGAAGACGTAGACGTCTGTAAAAAGCTTCAAGGTCATGAAGTATCTGGAACTCATCAGGTTGACGTTTTTCTGGTACGAAAGAGAGGCCTTTCGAAAGGACGAGTCACTCACTTTCTTGTAGAACGAGATCACTTGGTATCGCCCAGCTCGCCTCTTGTCGCCGCCAGGAGCTTGATCTTTTTCTCGACGCCTTTGCCACATGCACCCCTCTTTGGAATTCGCTATCAGCGTATCAGACGTCTCGATATCCTTTTTGGACATGACTATCTCTGTCGATGGGGACGGCGTTTCCACGAGCATTTATCGCAAACCATCGGATAGTCGCTCTTACCTCTTACCATCTTCTTGTCACCCACGACACTCGACTAGGTCCATACCGTACTCCCAGTTTTTACGTCTTCGACGTATTTGCTCCTCCAACGACGATTTTCAACGCCAAGCTTTGGAAATGCGCGATAGTTTTATGAGAAGAGGCTTCAACGAGAATGTGTTAACATCGGCTCTCAATCGTGCATCCAAGACAACTAGAAACGAAGCTCTCGCAAACAAAATTCGTCCTGAACCAACAAATCGTCCCGCGGTGGTTCTAACTTACCATCGACAAGTTCGACAGGTCGAAAACATCCTTCGTAAGAACTTTCACCTCCTACAGATCGACCAAGACACGAGGGATATTTTCACTGAACCGCCCAGGTTCTGTTACCGTCGCGACCAGAATCTTCGGTCGATTCTCGTTTCTAGTTCGTTACCCGAAGATGATCTATCCGCCACTCATTCTGGCACCACGAGATGCAATCGCCCTCGTTGCAACACATGCGCTTATGTTAGTTCCGACTTGGTGGTTACAACCCCTAAATCGAACTATCATATTAAAGGAACCTTTTCCTGTATAACATCCAACCTCGTTTACTCTTTGTCTTGTAAAGTTTGCGACAAAGTTTACGTCGGCGAGACTGGTCGACGCCTCGCTGATCGTTTCCGCGAACACTTACATGACAAAATCATGTAACTAGACACTTCAGCGACGTCCACACCATCTCTGCCGTTTCTATCCGCGTTCTCAAGGTTCTTAACGGTGACCGACCTTTTAGAGTTACTGAAGGAAACCGACTGATTTTCAAATTCGGAAGGGAATTCCCAGCCGGACTGAACGAAAAGCTTTCGTTCCGTTAAATTTTATATTTCTGTAATATTTTCCCCCATTAGTTTTTCGGTATAGTTATTTCTAGCTCTCTTTTTACGGCTCGCGTTCATTAGGCATTCCACCGCGCGTGCTTTTAAATTTTCAAATCTTAGTCTTCTTTCAAATCTTGTACCGCCTTGAAGGCATATTTTGTCGAATTACTGCGATTTATTTTTATTAAATTTACGGTCTTTTTTACCAGTTTTTGTCGTTTAATTCTTATATATTGACCGTTGGTGGCCTCCTACTTTTGAATCTAATAGGCCTGTGTTTGCATGTAGTCGTATTCGAAACCTATTTTAACCCTGATAGGCGTGAAGATAAATAGACCACAGGTTTTAAGGTCAGTAAAAACCTTAATTGTTTTTAGTATTTAAATAACTGTAATACAAACTGTGTAACATTATAGTCGTAATCAATCTTTACAATCATAACTCAATATTTCAGAGCTGATCGTACGGAACAAGTGGCCATTTACTACGCGGAAAGTGGAAGAAATCTAGGACGAGTGAGTGAGACCTTTGAGCAACGACATCCAGATAGAAGACCATCCATAACTACTGTAAGGCTAGCTGTAAATGACTTTCACCAGTACAACCTCGCTTTTGTGGGCCTGGTCAGCGGGATTTGGACTTTGAAAACACCGTTTAAGCCTATTTTGCCACATACCCATATATGGGTATGCGGCAATATTTAATTATATAAAAATTTCAACAGTTTGAAGCACTTCGAAAACACATTTACCGTCACCATTTTCGCAAGGGTATTTTTATTACTGAAAACAGACAAATTAATCAAGATGTTGGTTGTCAACAAATTGATGATATGCAAGGAGATATATTTGATCAAGAAATTGATGACAATCAGAACTCTTCTGATGCTGATTCTGACCTTGAACCTGTGATTGAAAAAGACCTTATGAAAAAGGCGGCTTTATTTATATTAGGAGCCAGAGAGAATCATAAGTTACCAAACTCAGTTGCCAGCTCCATCGCAAATTATATTTCTGAGATTTTAGAAGATTGTATGAATTTTTGTTCTGACATTATTCGTCAAGATAATAGTACAGAAGAAAGACAAAATCAAATTTCATTTATGTCTAACTCTCTTACAAATATCATTACAAGTTAATATAGGTTAAAGAAGTTTTGTGTGGAAAACCTTAATTTCATTACGCCTGTTGATTATGTTCTTGGAACTGTTCACACTAGAAAAAAAACAATAAAGCATACATTTTCTTATGTGCCAGTAACAAAAGTTCTAAAGAATTTGTTTTCCCATGAAGATATATGGGCAGAATATATTAGAAATAAAGAAATGCTCGAGATCGATTATTATGCAGATTATGATAATGGTAACATTAGTAAGCGCCATTTTCTTTTTTCCAAAGATCCAAAATGTTTGAGATTGCATTTTTATCTTGACGAGGTTGAACTAAACAATCCATTGGGATCCAAAAGGGGCAAGCATAAGGTGTTATTAATTTACTTCATGATTGGAAATTTTCACCCTCAATTTCGTAGCAAACTTAGCAGGATATACCTTACTTAGTGTGTTCGTTACCCTTTTGTTAAAAAGTATGGAGAGTCTAAAGTTATAAAACTACTAATCGAAGAGTTATCAACTTTGCAATCAGATGGTTTCTTTGTTAGAAATCAAAATATTAAAGCATGTATTGCTACAATCTCTGGAGACAATCAGTCAAGCAATGCTTGGGGTGGTTTCAACCGAAGTTTTTCTGCTGGACGAATTTGCAGACAGTGTATGATTTCTCATGACAAAATCGATCAATATTTTGATGAAAATGAAATGATCATTAGAATAGAAGATGTTCATAATTATCATTTGAAAGCTATAAGCGAAAATTCTGATAATGCAAAAATTTATGGTGTGTATAGTAGGTCACCATTTGCGGATATTCCCAATTTTGAAATTACTTCTTCGTTACCGCCGGACATTATGCATGACTTCTTTGAAGGTGTGGTTCCATTAGTTATTAAAATGTTAATTGGTTATTGGATAAATCAAGACATTTTAACACTGGAAAAAATTAATGAAGAAATTCAAAATTTTCCTTATGGTGATCTCAATATTAAAAACAAGCCTGTAATTATATCAAAATATGTAGCAACGGTAAATGGAAGTCTAGTTGGATCAGCCGCGCAAAAAAAATGCCTACTTCATTTTTTCCCCTTATGTTTAGGTCATTGGCTAGCCCTAATGACGAATACTGGGCGTTACTTTTAGTTTTATCTGAAACTGGCGAAATAATATGTGCTCCGGTAGTAAACAAATATTGGTTACCGTATCTTTATGACTTGGTCATTGATTTTTGTGACAAATTTAAAAACTTAGGTGGTCATTTTATCCCAAAAATCCATTACATGTAACATTATGCAAGATTAATTGAAGAATACGGTCCATTGATTAGACTTTGGTGCATGGGCTTTGAAGCCAAGCAACAGTATTTTAAAATAATAGCAGAGCATTGCCATAACTTCATTAATATTAGTTCAACTTTAGCTAAAAGGCACTAGATGCTTCAGTGCTGGGAGCAAAGTGGCCAAGCTTGTTTTGTAAAGTCCAGTTTTGAAAAATATGCAAAACTTAGATACAACCAACTTCCATCTAGTTTGAAATTGTTCATTAGAATTAAATTTAACTTAGATGCAGATCCAATTGCTTCTAATATAGCTTCTGTTCTAACTTTTAAAGCTGTTACGTACAAGCCTGAGTATGTCTTCCCTGTTCATTTATCAGAGGAAGGAATTCCTCTATTTCTTAAACTATATTTTATTATCCAAATTGAACAAAGATGGCAAATATATGGGAGATTTCTAAAATGCGAAAGCTTTTTAACGCAATATAATTGCTACACGGTAATTGAACAAGATTCTTGGTATCTAATGTATCCTGGTGATGAAATAGACAGTACAGCACTTCAAATTTACAAAATTGACTCGCAACTGGTCGTGAACTTGCAACACCGACTTTGTGGTTTTAAATATTAAAACCAATTTAACTTTCTTTTTATTAGTTTTTAATCTGTAAACGTATAATAATTTTATATTGACTTCCAATTTGTAGAATTATTCAATTAATTTAAATTTATGAGGTATTGAAAATTTTGGGTATTTTTATAATAATACGACATTAATCAATCCCAAATCTGAGACACACATTTTGTTTTATATTAAGTTACTTGGTCGATGTTTTATATAAAAAGTATTTTAGAAAAATTACATTACAATGGATGCTGTTTATGAATACCATGTTACTTGTTTGAAATCTAAAAAACTCATAAGATGCTCATCTGAACTAAATATTGAAGAATTCAAAATCTGTTTAGAAAAACAATTTTCTGTTAATGTTCTAACCATACAAGTATTTGTTGAAAAATATAATGATTGGACAGATCATGATGACGACACTTTGCCAGAAAATAACTCTATGTTAAACCTAATAACCAAATGTTCAGAGGAAATTCAAAATAAGTATGTTAAAATTATATCATATAATTATTGTAAGACAGATGGTGCATTTTTTATTTAATGTAGTTCCTCGTTATCCAGTGATCAGATGAATGGGACATCAACCGGGAATTCTTTATCTTTAAAAAATTCAAGTTTTTCAACGTGTAGTGATTCTCCAAATGATATTGACAAAGATTTAACAAGTTATACACTCAGCAATCAGGTTCCAGACCCATACATTGTACCACGCCTACCTCATGAGATTATGATGTTAATCAAAAACAAAGATTCCAATGTTTTCAATTCGACTTATAAACCTCGAATTGTAAGGATTCTTCATGAAGATATTAGTGGATACAACGTGTAATTTAACAGCTTTAAACCCACTATTATTTACCTGAATTTTAATTTTATTTTTTTTAATTCTAGAACTGCGGTACCAACAGTTGCAGAAAGAGTGTGTCAAGCACTTGAAAATAAGTTTCCGTTCTTAAAAGATAGACGTCCAACGGGCAAACCATTTGTAGGTTTTTAAATTACATTTTCGTAGCGTTTCAATATTGCATTGTAAATACAAATTTTTTCTCTCTTACAATGCACATGGTACAATTCGTTGCTACAAAGAATTAGGCATGAAAAACTAAAGGAAAAGCAGAAATGTCAAAATGAAGATGAAATTGGTGCAAATCGTAAACAGAATTCAAAGAATTCGAGATTAACTGAGTATTCAGAACCACCCACTAAAATCAGTAGAACTTCTAAAGTGGTATTAGTATAAACCTTTATAAGTATTTCTATATTGTAAAAAAATTATTTTTATAGATCAATTTTGGATTGGCAGAAGATCAGGAGAGCATTGAGCAACATATAAAAGCTTTGAACAAGGAGTTACAAAATTCAAATCCCAATACCGCCCTTCTAGAAGAAAAAATGTGTAGAACGGCTTGCTTTAGGCAATCCTTTGCTTTTGAACATCATGTAAATGATGTCCTTGAAAAGTTTCCGTTATTGATTAAGACCAATCAGGTAATTTAAAAATTTTAAATTTAAACGTTGTTACCTCATTTTAATATTGAAGAAAATTCTTTTTAATTGGAAATAAGGTTTTACATAGTATTATTTAAATATTTTATTGATGGTATGTTTAAATTTTTAGTTGATTCATGAGTTGAACAGAGTACAAAATATTCGCCCTTCTGCTGAGAAGGTTGTAGTTAACCATTTTCAGCCTTTGACGAAACGAATTATAGAAATAAGTTCAAGGAAAAAAAAATCTGTTGTTCAACAACATTTAAAATTCTTATTTAGTCAAAAAGAGGTTTCCTCAGATGAAAAATATAGAGTTAATTCTCAATGCCATCAAAACCGCAGATTTCCAGAACTAATAAACATTTTAATTATTTTTAGAATTAGAAATGAAGACATGCCTGCTAATTTTACCAACGCTCTTTGGTGAAAAGCTGACACTTTGGATTACACAAAATGTGAGATTATCCATTGTTTTTTATACCTATAGTCTCACTCCAGTTACTAAAATATTAATAGAAAATTAAGAAAACAACTTCAAATACGTAATAAAAATTTCATTTAAAAAAATGGTACAATGTTTAACGACGATCATCAGGTCTTAGTTCTCAAGAAATGTTATTGATGACCTTTGGTTGAAAAAACTTCTGAAGAATTCAGACCTTATTATGCCCCTGAAGAGACGCGAAACTACATGTAGCCATTTAAGATTTTACAATGTTTTTAAATAAAAATTTTATTACGTAATTATGGCGAAACATTAATCACTACAAAAAGGCACTATATGGCACCAGAATTTCAAAGAAAGTTATCCCTTAGTTTCAATACCTTCAAACTATACAGACTGATACTGTTTTAAAGGAAAATTACACCCATTCCCTATGTTGGGTTCTTTAAAAAGGCCGTTTAAAGAGCAATTAAATGATATATTTTTTAAATATTATAAAACATTATTAATCGAGATATTAATTATTTACGAATCAAAAACTTGAGCACTAGAGTCGCGCCATTATTTGAAACAGCTCCTAGCTTTACACGCGTTGACGGACGGACATATGACCGAGATTTCTGATTGGCTAAGGGAGAGATTCGGAGGAGTGAAGAAACTTCCTAACTAGAAATGCTTAACAAGGTACCTAGAGCAGAGGAGAGCGAGGGTGCCGAGCCTTTGGCAATAGTTTCAGGTAATCATTATTTGAAAAATACAGATCTTAGCTGAGCGTAAACACAGGAATATGCTAAGGTTATTTTTTTTTAAATGAACTCTTCTCGTGTAATACCGTACCAATTCGAACCAGAGTATACCCAGGATGAAATAAATAATAAGCAAGTTGCTCAAAATAATCATTTACAAATAAATTTTGATATTGATGAATTAAGGAGAAACTGCAACTGCAATAACTGTGTACCGGAGTCGCTAAGCCTTGGTTTAGAAGCAGAATTACTTAAAGGATTTCTGGCACAAAATGATATGGAATCAGGTCTAATTTGTTGTCAAACCATTCGAAGTGCAAAAAGAACAATGCAAGAAATGTATGAAGATTGTGGCAAAAATATTAATTGCATCACGGAGCATGATGACTTTTTACACGTTTGTTTGAATAGAGGAGTTTTAAAGATAAATTATAAAGGATATTACCATCTAAGGCGACGTGGAGCTTCTCCTAGAATTTTAACAAATAGGTGAAATATTTTTTAAATATAATTTAAGTTTTTTATCGTTGCTTAATCATTTCTTTGTTTTAGGACATATAGGTATACAGCGTACAGAAATTTTTCACATATGATTCATAATCATATGTGGAAAAAAAACCGACGCAGAATACCTTTGTGTGCGTTACTTCAAATTAGGAAGAAGTTTCCAGAAGAAAACTCAAATAACTATTTTGGTTTTGAAGAGGCATGGCATTTTCCCTAAATATTTGCCCTTCAGTTTTATTATCTAACTTAGTCCACATAAAACATTTACATTTTAAAGTTAATTTACATTTTTAAATTGTAATTGATTTAACCTAGTCAACATGAAAAATAAATTTAAAGTTCCTAGAAAATTAACTATTTTTACTATTGTGATTTATCTAACCTAGTTAACCCAAAAGTCTATAAAAATGAAATTACATGTCAATTTATTGTGATAAACCTAGTCCCTCCAAAAACTAATTTAGAAACTTCTAGAATTTGGTCATGTTTTTACATTGTGATGCATCTAACCTAGTCCACATAAATATAAATTTAAACGTTCTTAGAAAGTTTTATTAACATTTTTACATTGCGGTTTATCTAACGTAGTCCACATAAAAAAATGAAAGTTCCTATTTAGTTAATTTACATTTTTACAATTGTTAATTACCTAGCCTAAATTGAAATGTAACTTCATTTTTATATTGTGATAAACCTAGTACTCCCAAAACAAAATAAGCTCCTAGAATTTTGTTATTACATTGTGATGCATCTAACCTAGCGCCCCCCATAATAAATTTAAAGTTTGGTTGAAATTTGAGTTTAAAATCTTAATTGAAAGCCTAGCAGCAACACAAATCTAAATTTTAAATTCTAGAAGTCATTTTAATTGCTAAATACAATTGAATAAAAAATTGTGATATACTTAATCTAGTAAGAAAATGGAATTTAATGTTACTAGAAATATCATTTTAATTTTTAATTCAAGTAACAATAGTTAATGTTTTAATACAAAAGCATTGTAATATTTATGTAATATTTTTTAAAAAGAAATTGAATTTTTCAACTTTAATCTATTGTTATTATTTTCTACTATAAAGGTCTATACTAAACTTTTAAAAAATTTATAGACACGACGGATACTTTATGGTTTAAAAACATTTAATTAAAATGTTACAATTTTAAAATATAAATGCTAGCTTTCGGATTGAACCCCCTCTTCAGGGTCTGGAGTATAACAGATGTTTTTAACCTTAAAGTATCCGTTGTGTGCATAAAAATTTTAAAAGTTTAGTATAGAATCTTTACCATGGCTAAGAATTTAAATATTTACGAAAACAAAGATCTAAGTTTAACATGAATTTGATAACTATTTAGAGTTCTAAGCGTCGCCTTTTTGCAGCACTAATTAGCAAAGATCTATCTGGGCAAGGTGTGGGAGCAATGTTCTGTGGTAGGCCTATATTTCTTCTTACTTCGAGTGGCCTTTTCCCACAAAGCTGTCTTCGGACTATCTTTTCCAGGATTTGATAAATATATTTAAAGCTCTTAGGTTCCTTAATAGGTCTAGCGTGCCACTCGCCAGTAGGTTTGGAATAGTAAAAGTGGAAGTCTTCCTTCTCTTTTTCAGGTCCTATTTCATAAAGATTTTGTCTGCCAGTGTTGTTATTGTGATCTAAAATTGTCAGTATTGTTCTGCACTCCAAAACCTCTTTTTCAAAATCTCTGTCTTTTGAACAGTATTTATTCATTAAACTGTGGTAGTTTTCAAGAGCTGAAGTATGGGAAAATTGATTGATTTGTCGAAGGTCTTTCAATATCAACTTATTGTTGACAATCGCCTTTAGAGCCTCATGGGCTTCACTATTAGGTTTAAGCCATTTTTTTTTCTGGGCCACTTCCTCGCAGATGGGTTCATGAGCACACTGTGTGAAGTTAATGTATGTGTGATATACTATAGACTTCCACCCTTCTACCAAAATATCAGAATCTCTTTCACAATTTTCCGCACAGTACCATAAATGCCTACTGATAGATTTCAGCCATTCCTCTAGCTCAGAAGTTTTCTTTTTCTTTGCAGCTGCTGTTAGTTTTTTTCTTATAGATTTTGAAAGGTGCCAAACATCAAACTGATGATCAATATCCGGGTGGCTGTTCTTCATATAGGCACGAACTTGAGTGTGCCTATCAGTTGTTAATTGTGAAATTTTTATATTTTCTTCCTTCATTTTATTCATACACCTTTTCAAGGCCTCCAACTCCATATTAGTAGATTTATAGTCAACTTCAGTTTTTTGTACAATTTCAAAGTGAATGCATTTGTCAGACTCCTGATTCATGAAGGTGTAAGTGCCAAAACGAGCAGAGTGACCTCTACTATCACATCTTCCATCTGCAGACATTTTTAATACATCTGTGCTTCTTGCATCTGTGAACATGCTAGCCTGTTCGTTTTGCCAGATTGACTTTACTTCTGGTACTAATATTGAGCGTTGCATATTATAATATGTGGTGCTGCTAATTTCCTTTATGCCAAAATAATTCAGAAATGACTGTATTAGGTGAAATGTACTACCCGTAAGTAAGACACACGAAGCTATCAGTAAGTTTCCAGCGGACATCTTACCTAAGAGTGTTTGACTTTTCCATACATTTTCATGACCATTAAGACAACTGAATTTCACGGTTATGATACTTCCTTCATTTTCAGATTTTGTAATTGTACTTATATCTACAATACTTTTACATTCCAGATTTTGGCATAAAACACGATACAGCAATTTATTTAGCGCACTTTCAAAAACAATAAATTTCTTATCCATGACAATATTTCCTTCTTCAGTCGCGTTGTCATTTAAAGTATCTAATAAACTGCATGTATCGTCAATTAAGCTACAGCTGGGTTCATATAGGGATCCTTTTTCAGTAGTCGGTGTAATTTCAGTAATACTACTTAGTGGTGAGAAAATTCCATAGTTGGACTTTTTAACTGAAGCTGGTGTAGAATGTAACTTATTTGGAGTATTTGTTGGTGTCTTTACGCACTCATCATCATCGTCTGGGTGATTATCAGAAGTGTATGAGCTCTGGTTACTAGGAATAGAATCATGTGCAAAAATGGCATATGAATGATCCAGTGAAATTTTTGATAAAATATGGTCATTCATGGCTTTTATTTCATTTACAATTTCATTTTCATCAGCTTGTGTTTCTACGTCAGACTTATAACTATTCTCAGTTTGTGTTCAAATTGATCTTGCAAAATTATAGCTATTTTCTGTTTGGGTTGAAAGTGAATTGATTGAAACAGTTATTGTGTTTGAAATATCTTGCGAAGTTGATGAGTTTTCTCTAGGTACTGATAGATTTGAAATATCACCCGTGTGACCTGACAAGAATTGATCTGACTGTGTGTCGAGATGTAGGGTGGGTATCACGTCATTTTTCAATGTATTTCTCGCGTTTGGAAAATTTAACTTGGGTTTAAAACAATCAGGTTGAAAATGAATTTCACAAACTCTAAATAAATCATTACGAACATTCTCCTGACCCTTTGAGTGTTTTGCCAAGGCTTCGATGTATTTCTTCTTTACTTGATCTTTGGCTAAGTTTATCCATTTTCTCGACGCCTCCGGATGATTTATATGACTTGGAATAGAGTATAACTTAAAATTTGTAGATTTATTTTGGCATCCAACTATTATACAAGAAGGCATCTTAAAAACCGGAGCGTATAACCGAAAAAGAACTCTGTCGAACACCAAACCGGCAACTGCTAAGGATCTGTATTTTTCAAGTAATGATTACCTGAATCTATTGCCGATTTTGGCATCCGACTATTATACAAGAAGGCATCTTAAAAACCGGAGCGTATAACCGAAAAAGAACTCTGTCGAACACCAAACCGGCAACTGCTAAGGATCTGTATTTTTCAAGTAATGATTACCTGAATCTATTGCCGATTTTGGCATCCGACTATTATACAAGAAGGCATCTTAAAAACCGGAGCGTATAACCGAAATAGAACTCTGTCGAACACCAAACCGGCAACTGCTAAGGATCTGTATTTTTCAAGTAATGATTACCTGAATCTATTGCCGATTTTGGCATCCGACTATTATACAAGAAGGCATCTTAAAAACCGGAGCGTATAACCGAAAAAGAACTCTGTCGAACACCAAACCGGCAACTGCTAAGGATCTGTATTTTTCAAGTAATGATTACCTGAATCTATTGCCGATTTTGGCATCCGACTATTATACAAGAAGGCATCTTAAAAACCGGAGCGTATAACCGAAAAAGAACTCTGTCGAACACCAAACCGGCAACTGCTAAGGATCTGTATTTTTCAAGTAATGATTACCTGAATCTATTGCCGATTTTGGCATCCGACTATTATACAAGAAGGCATCTTAAAAACCGGAGCGTATAACCGAAAAAGAACTCTGTCGAACACCAAACCGGCAACTGCTAAGGATCTGTATTTTCCAAGTAATGATTACCTGAATCTATTGCCGATTTTGGCATCCGACTATTATACAAGAAGGCATCTTAAAAACCGGAGCGTATAACCGAAAAAGAACTCTGTCGAACACCAAACCGGCAACTGCTAAGGATCTGTATTTTTCAAGTAATGATTACCTGAATCTATTGCCGATTTTGGCATCCGACTATTATACAAGAAGGCATCTTAAAAACCGGAGCGTATAACCGAAAAAGAACTCTGTCGAACACCAAACCGGCAACTGCTAAGGATCTGTATTTTTCAAGTAATGATTACCTGAATCTATTGCCGATTTTGGCATCCGACTATTATACAAGAAGGCATCTTAAAAACCGGAGCGTATAACCGAAAAAGAACTCTGTTGAACACCAAACCGGCAACTGCTAAGGATCTGTATTTTTCAAATAATGATTACCTGAAACTATTGCCGAAGGCTCGGCGACCCTCGCTCTCCTCTGCTCTAGGTACCTTGTTAAGCATTTCTAGTTAGGAAATTCTTCACTCCTCCGAATCTCTCCCTTAGCCAATCAGAAACCTTGGTCATATGTCCGTCCGTCAACGCGTGTAAAGCTAGGAGCTGTTTCAAATAATGGCGCGACTCTAGTGCTCAAGTTTTCGATTCGTAACTAATTAATATCTCGATTAATAATGTTTTATAATATTTAAAAAATATATCATTTAATTGCTCTTTAAACGGCCTTTTTAAAGAACCCAACATAGGGAATGGGTGTAATTTTCCTTTAAATGACTTAAAATAAATATTTTTCACTTAAAAGCATCTAAATATAAGAGTTTGTACGTGTTTAAAATTGTTGAAAATATCGCTATTTTTAGCTTTCAGTCATCTTTGAGATTTTTTTTAAATAACTAACTGGTTAATCAAAACCCAGAACAAGTACTGTAGTTCAAGATCTAAAAAATGGATGAATTTTATCTTTCTTCAAACGCCCGTAAAACTGAATGCTTCATTCACAATGTTTCCCCTTAAAGTGGTTTTCTGAATTAACTCTTTAATTTTATAAATAAATAGCACAATAATAATTTTCTAATAATAAAGTATTGTTAAATTATTTAGAAGCCTAAAACAAGTACTCCAATTATGGTGTTTTCTGATGAGGACTGGTTGAATACTTGCCCAGAAGTAGAAATCGAAGGGATAAAGTTTGATGTTAGCAGTTTGGAAAATGGCATTATTTCAATGTTTGCAGGTTACTACACTTTTCAGTTAGTTTATCCAAATGGACTTAAACATACATTAGAATATTTTCAAAAATATGTTTTTAAGATAAATCCTACTAAAATTTCGAATACTGTGGCTACAACTGCTACAATGTTATTTGCATGAAATATTTTATATTAAATTGTAACTCGCTATTTAGTACCTGTACCTGTTTTATGAAATTAAAATGGAATTTTTATTATAATTAAGGTGTATTTTCTATTAAACATATTTATTATACGTTTGATTGCTCGAAACCGAAATTAAAAAGCATTCTACAGCAAATAAAATTGCGTTCTATTTTGTATAGAGCTGTGTTCAACAGCGAACAAAAATGCGTTCTAGAACCAATAAAATTGCGTTCCAATGCATATAAAGATGTGTTCAACTGTGAATTAGAATGCGTTCTGTAGCGAATAAAATTGCGTTCTACTGCGCATAAAGATGAGTACAACAGCGAACAAATATGCGTTCTACAGCGAACAAATATGCGTTCTACCAGAGAGTGTAAAGATTATGAGAGGCGTCTCTTCCTATTCCCGTAACGTTAAAATTTCGTACAAGATTTTGAGAGAACGCGCCCATAGGAGAGGTTACGATACTATCCGACACACGATGTCGCTACTGGAAATTTTTTAAATTTTGTAAACATCCGGAAAGTATTTTTCATCAGTCATGGCTGTTAAACATAGTTGAATTATGCTAATTTAAAATTAATAAAATTCAATTCCATGAAAAATAAAGAAACGTAAGTACAAGAAAGCGGACTATTTATAATATTTTGATACTAAAAGAATTAATTTGTTTGATTAACCAAGGAAATTCATTGGAAATTTTATGAAATTGCCGAGGCTTAACGAGAACAGAGCGGTATAAGTTAAAAAATACGTGGAAACATTGAAGTTGGTAAAATGTGATTAATATTGTATTTTTAACAGTTTCCTAACTTATCTTTTCTGGGTTTTCATGTATTCATGGTTGAGATCTTGTTTTTTAAGGGAACTATGTATGCAGAATTCTATGAAAAAAGATATCATGTTTTGGTAAGCAGTTGCACATGGAGAATCTTCATTAGCTTTAAAATATTTCTTGTCAATTCTTTGAAGGATGAATCTCTCCAAACGTCCTTTAATATTTGTCATGTGCGATAAAAGCTTAAAACTGGTGTCAAATACTTCATTTGTCTCCGTTACAAATTTTAAGAAACTATCAGTTGGTACGATGAGGCTGCTGAACAGCTGATAGAAGAATTCTTTGCTGGTTTGAAAGCTTAAAAGTAAAAGAGCAGATTTGTTGGGTCAACAATTGGATTGTATTTATTGAGTTGACTTATGCAAGAAGAGCATTGAAGGTTTGAGTAGCAGCGGTGAATTAGATATTCTGAAATGTAACGAAGAACATTTTGTTTTAGCAGGTTTGGACTTTCAATAGATTTACAAAATTCTAAGTCTTCATGGGAACATTGCCCCTGGCTTTGCGAGACTACAAGATTTTCAAAATTGGAGAAATCTTCATCCGGTCCTGGAGTTGCAGTTTTAAAAGTGTCAATGTTTAAAATGAACTCATCCAAATCCTCAATGCAATTAGAATCCGGTGGTTTCAAGAGATTATTACAGAGGCAGCCCTGTATGCAGCTCGAAATTGTTGTCTATTGGGATGATCACGGTTGCCTCCTTTCTGTCTTATAGATCCAAGAAAATTATCTACAAAATCTTGGCTAATCCTGTCCGTTAATAAAAACTTAAAACCAAAATTATCATTTAGATCTTCCCAGACGAGTAGCAAGGCTTGAATTGAAATTACCATTTTCTGAAATTTCCAATGGTGTAGAGTCATTAAGACTGAAAATTGTTGGCACAGCGGATGGTGTGAGCCTATTTTTAGTTCTAATATTCATTAAACTGGCATCAATGAAATGATTCGCGCAAATTCTATGGTTAACGTGTAAATATTCCGTAGTTTTATTTGTAAGCCCATCATTATTTACAATTTTCAGCCACAAAATAGAACTAAAATTTATATTAAGTTAATATGCCAATAAGCCTATCTAATGAAAATGCGAATTTACCAGGCTTTTTCCTTTGGAAACTTAAAAAAAGATAAACAAGAATTTCTTGTTTTCGATATATTACAATTTAAAACGGAACAATATACCCCAGACATACTAAATTATTTAAAAACCTTGTAAAATAGCATTAAAAATCTGGAAAGTTTTTGCGTCTCTTTTAAACCTAACATCGAAACGCACGCGCTGTGAGAACGGCGCCACTGGTGGCGCCATCGCTCTTACGGTAGTAGTGGACATTTTTGGGAAAAAAAAAGTTAGTACGCTTTTTTGAAAAAGAGACGCCTCTCATAATCTTTACACTCTCTGGTTCTACACTGTTAGAAAAAACTGGCCAATATTGCACAAAATCATGTGCATATGCCTGTTACCCACAGGGCACAGATTTTTGCACAAATCTGCTAATTTTTTTAAAAGAGCAATTATGCACATATAGTTAATCGACCAAATCTGGCTAAAGTTTGTGCAAAGTTGCGCAAATGACCCGTTCAAAGCTGCACGGGAATAGGACCACATTTGCACGGAGTTCCGACCGTGGGTGCACGGGAAACTGTTCAAACCTGGTCGGAATTCCGACCGTGGGTGCACGGGAAACTGTTCAAACCTGGTCGGAATTCCAACCGTAGGTGCACGGGAAACGGTTCAAACCTGATCGGAATTCCGACCGTAGGTGCACGGGAAACCGTTCAAAGCTGCACGGGAATAGGACCGGGTTTGCACGGAATTCCGACCGTGGGTGCACGGGAAACTGTTCAAACCTGGTCGGAATTCCGATCGTGGGTGCACGGAAAACCCTTCAAATCTGGTCGGAATTGTGACCATGGTTCCACGGAAAACCGTTCCAAGCTGCACGGAATTCCGACCATGGGGGCCTGAAAAACTGTTCACATCTGGTCGGAATTCAGACCATGGGTGCACAGAAAACCGTTCAAAGCTGCACGGAAATCCGACCAGATTTGCACGGATAAAAGAAGATCTATTTATTGAAATTATTTCAATTATTTAACACAATTGATTGACAACACTTGTGACACCGCTTCTAACTTTTACTACATCAATTTTGAAAATAAGTTTTGGAATATATTCCACGATTTTCTGTATTTTGGAACGATATAGGTGGGGTGGCGGAGTATAGGTGGGGTGGCGGAGTGGTTAGCACTTTCGCCTCGCAGCAAGAGGAGCCGGGTTCGATCCCAGATTGTGGCACTGGGTTAAACCTCGGAACAACTCCTTCTGCGTTGAGTTTGCAAGTTCTCTCCCCACTGGTTTAAGGGGTTTTCCCCCGAGTTCTTCGGTTTCCCCTTCCATAAAAACTTGTCTAGGTTAACGGTAATAGTTAGTGTAGGGAGCTGTTGGCTCGATCTCGTGGCATGCAGGGCTTGCCACCACCCTCCTACGCATTGTAACCCGGCCACCTGAATTAAGGGCTTCAAAAGTCGCATGATGACTTAGGCCTAAGGTGGTGCCTTGGGTATTAGCCTAGCTGATTATTATTATTATTATTATTATTTAATTTGAAAGCAATAAAATGCAGCAAATAATGAAGTGATAGCGTTCGCAACAGTTTTTACGGCGAAAGATACTCCTTCAATTTCAAGGTGGACATGACCGGCGAAAACGTCCTCATTCAAAAATACAATTATTGGAGTAGAGCATTTCAGCTTCTAAATAAAGAAAAATTAGATTTGCAACAATAAACGACGGTTGGTCGTACTTCTGTGGTTAAGTACCAGTCCAGAGACTCCCCAAATAGGCACGGCAGTAAGAACAACCAGCATTTACTTTCCAAACTACAATTAGAAGACAGACATTTTAGTTATACCAAGCTTCATAGGAATTGAGAGATTCATTATTCTTGTCATCGAGCTAGACCCAACTTACCTCTACCCGATAGCAGGCGCGCAAAAGGATTCAAACATGACAGTTCAACCCCAAAAACATGATTATTTATTAAATAACTAAATAAAAGACACCGTACAACTCTTTAATATCGGCGTAGATTTGACGAAAACGTCTTTTTCTACCGAAAAAAATTAATTAAAAGCTACATGCCCAATTTCTTGCATGTAACCATAGTACCAGAAGTAAGTTAATCAAGTTTATTGAAATGAGCATGAAAAATGAGAGGTATTTTCGTTATGTATTTATCTTCATTTATTAGGTTATGTCCAGTGGCATTATTTCCTTAAGAGAAATATGGAGGTATCGGTTAATTTGGAATAAGCAAGCACTTTTAAGTCACACGAAACCGCGAAATAGCGACTGCATTTTCAAATAACCTTTTTTTATAAGAGGCACAAACACTTACAAGGAGACGACCCGAGGTGATAATCACCGATTTTGTTCAAACTTGGGTATAGTGTACACCTCCATGTACCTTAAAAAAACTGCAATGGAAAAGTTGCGACGGGCTTTCGTTTTTCCATGGCAACCGAAAACGTTTTTGACAACATTAAAAAAAAAACATACATTACCTGTCTCAGCTAGTTTCAATTATACAATTCCAAAGAAATTGAGGACGGCCTCTCCAAATACGACATTGTAGATTTTAGTCATATTGAAGTATAGTGTGATACGCGATACACAAAAATGCTTTTTTTTTAGATTGAGTGCATAAGGAAAACGACCTAAGCATGGGGAATATAGGGGACAAATTACTTTCGTTCATTTACTTCTGGTAGTATTGTCAACTGAATAAAATTCATCTTCATGAGTTCTACTTAAGCAGTTTTTCCATTGGCTCAGATAGTATGCAGCAGCGGCATTAACTTAAGGCTTTTTCACAGGAGCCAACTTTTCAAATCAAAATGCTGAGTCAGCAAAAATGGATCAGTGATCCATTTTTTACTCGCGTACTTTTTTGGTGGATCAACTCATCGAACTTTTATTCACACGAACCAACTAGTTGACTCAACTCAAGTTGACTCATCTAGTTGGGTCAAAAAGTTGGCTAGTGTGAAAAGGCCTTAAGTTTGGGTTTTTTTTTTATATAAATAAAAGAACATAATTCGAAGCTAGAGTTTAATATCAATTCACTGATTACTTTGAAATAAATACTTGCCTTATGAAAATTAATACGACGAAATAGGGCCGTGAAGTAGACTTTGGCAGATACGATTTTGTTTTCCTACCTCAGAGTCCGACGCCCACTAGATTGATTCATTCAATGATGTCCAAGGCTCAACTTAATTTTAAACAAAATTATTTTGATGCGTCCAAAATTTTTATCATTTTCCGAATTTTAAATTAAATAAATGTTATATTTACCTATTAAATCGTCAATCATTTAGCAATGGCACAATTTTGTGAAACTTCAAAATCTAAAATAAGTTTATCATTAATTTTCGACGTGAGTCACGTGACTGTTATACGCCGAGCTATTGATATCGAAGCAGTGTTACCAGCTTAGAGTATTTTTTTCCAGAATCCCGATTAGTGCCAGAGTAATTACCGTACTATAGTTGTAATTATTTTTCCGCGTTGTTATTACCGCGAAATTCACGTTTGGAAATGGAAAATAACCAAGATTCCTAAGGAAGTACGTGTATAAGAACTTTACATTTACCATGACGAAGAAATCGAGTTATACTTAGGTTTTAATCAAGGGTAATTGTGATAGAATTGATGAGGGGCGTACCAAAGAGACCAAGTTTAGGGGGGGGAGGTAAGTTAATTTTGCCAACTAGAAAATAAAATTTGCCAAGTGACTGAAGTGTCTAATTTCCTTTAGCATCGGGAAAATAGACACTCGACGAGTACAATAATTTTAAAAACTATTGTTACTATTATCTCGAATGGTGCTAGAAACGTAAGTCACGAGACGAATGTTACAAAATTTAACACTATAGAATATTATAATAACGTCGCCAAGCCCCGGAGTTTCAAGATGAGGGAGAGAAAGCAGAGATGGCCGAGCTCTTCTCTTGAAAGAGTCTGCGGGAATTTTAGAGCGCGAGCTCAAACTTATATCAAATAAGAGAAGAGCGCGAGCGCGAGCTTCGGCCTCGGAGAGAAAAAGAAAAGAGCGCGAGCGCGAGTTTCAACCTCTGAGAAAAAAAAAGAGAATAGCGCGAGCAACTACTTACTCAGTGAGTAGTTGCTCGAGCTGTTCTCTTTCACAGTAAGTCTTACTGTCAAAGAGAACAGCGCGAGTGCGAGCTCCAACTACTCAGTGTGAAAGAGAAGAGCGTGAGCTCGGAAATTTGTTTTTTTTTTTTCCAAGGGGACCTACTGAGCTAAATAAATTCAGTAGACTAACAAAATATTAACTTGAGCTGACAAAAGGGAAAAGTACTAACGCCATCTCGTTGTTTTGCGTGGCAAAATAATATGCAGTGCTACCAGCCCACCTTTTATGAAAACGGCTGATATTCCTCCATATCCTTACTAAAATACCGATAATAAGCGAGTTTCAATAATCAAAGTCAACATAACTGAGCAGCGAAATAAAAGTTGGCACGTGTTTAATCTTGTCTCGTGCAAATCACCATCTGGGCCAACCACGCTTCAAAATTATTGAAAATCGTCCGTACTAGTCATCTGTGGTACTCGATAAGTTATCTACTTTAACGATAGATGGCGGTGCGACTATTGAAACTGGCAAATTGTTAAAATGTTAGCGGCGAGGCAAGACTGAGTAGTAAGTGAAACAGTGAAATTAGCAACTATTTGCAGTTCTTGTTTGTCCATCAACCATAACCGTTTTTACACATTACTAATAAAATTATAATATAATGCAACTTTTAACAAAAATATTACCGGAATTTACTGTATTTTCTTCTCAGAAATTTGGTGATTTCATTAAATAACTAACCGTTTAATTTTTAAGATCACAAATTCACAATTTACATTTAAAAAACGTAGTTAATAAATGAGATACAAACGTTCGCACGACGGAAATCGAGACGTTGTTTTTGTTATTGGGCAAATTTGTTATGACCAATATGGTGTGCAACTTTGGTCGTTTCCATGGGCAAATCTGTTTGGGAACGTGCATATTTGCCATTTCGAATATGTAGTGCAACTTTGGTCAATTGCCAATA
Source organism: Leiobunum rupestre (assembly GCF_980474605.1). Lineage (NCBI taxonomy): Eukaryota > Metazoa > Arthropoda > Arachnida > Opiliones > Sclerosomatidae > Leiobunum > Leiobunum rupestre. Next base: position 49,987,777 of record NC_143384.1, on the reverse strand, counting down.
ACTTTGGTAGATTTATAGGACAAATTTGGATAGAAGCGAGCAAATTTGGCACGGCGTATAATTAGTTGTGCAAATTTCAAACGGAGTGTGCAGATTTGTCAAGTCAAAAATGGATTTCTGCGAAGTTGGTAGGTTGCGTTCAAACTTGCTATACCAATTTTCAATTTGTGCACACCTGGCAGATATTGTGCTAATTTGCCCCACCTTTGTGCGATTTTTCCTAACAGTGTACAGCGAACAAATATGCGTTCTACAGCGAACAAAATTGAGTTAAAAAGCGCACGAAATTGCCTTCTACAATGAACTACATCATATATACATTCGAACGGAGAAAAGAGATAAAGATAACAAAAAAATGTGCTACGTTGAATCTTTGTCGTTCACATTTAAATGAAATACGATTTACAATTGAACGTGTAAATTGTTCAACGAAGAACGCCGTTGTTCAATTTTGAACAAATTAAAATCGTTCTGTGTAGAACAAATTATTTTGTTTAATATAGAACGTATTGGCGTTCTATTCTAGGGACAAAGCTTTGAACGCGAATATGTTCAAGACAGAACGATTTTTATTAACAGTGCACCTAGTAGTTGAGCCGCGGCGAGTAAGGATTTGGCTAGCAGTAAAACTCGCATTTGGGAAATTTTACATAGGCATAAGTACCATCCTTACAGAGCAACGCTTCACCACGGTTTACGAGATGGGGACGCTCAACAACGGCTCGATTTTTGCAACAGGCTGCTAAATTCCGTGCACGAAGACCCACAATTCCTCCGCAACATATTATTCTCGGATGAATCCTCGTTTGCAAGAGACGGTAAAATAATCATGTTTGGGAAGACACAAATCGACACTGGGGATATGAACACCGTCACCAATTTCAATTTTCAAACCGGTTAATTGGTCCAGTATTCTTACCGCAAAATCTAAATGGCCAGTGTTATTTAGATTTCTTTAGAAATGAGCTAGAACTACAACTTGACGAACTGCCGTTGGCGCAACGAGCAAGACTGTGGTTTCAGCAAGACGGTGCCCCGCCTCAGTACCACAGAGCCGTGAGAGATTACCTAAACATTGAATTTCCACAACGATGGATAGGGAGAAACGGTCCCGTACATTGGCCAGCAAGGTCGCCCGATCTGACTCCGTTATATTTCTTTCTTTGGGGCTTCGTCAAGGACAAGGTGTACGCCACTCCGGTTGAGACCCTTGAAGAGCTGCGTCAACGAATTGTAAGCGCTTGCCGGGAAGTAACCCCGGAAATGATTCAAACCGCCTTCAACAATATGATTGTTCGCGCCCAAGCCTACATCTCAGCCGAAGGTGGTATTTTCGAAACGTACTTATAAATTTTGTTTGTAAGTAGATAAATAAAATGTCTCTTGGTTTTTTCAAAAAAATTCGCATTTTTCATCCTACGAAATTAAATCATGTTATACCTTCTTCGCCATTGTCTCCTCGATTTTTCAGCGGTATTTATTGCATTAAACACCAGATTAACCAATTTCTGACTTTCATAAAGTTACACTACTCTCCTAATGGAATTCAAAATTTATTTTAGCTTGCCCAACTTGTCACTTTTTCAAGTCTTATTTTTTCAGCCAACGCTATTTGTACGTTTTCGGTGACGCTCTACAATTTTATCATTGTTAATTTTCTTATAGCACCTAGTGGTTAAAATTTAAATTTTCAAAAAACGTGAAAATATTTTTCGATTTAGATGCAATTTTGGAAGAAAGTGTCCCCCAACACGTATAATGTGCAGTACAAGTTTCAACTTTCTAGAAAACATAGTCTTTGAAAAAAATCACTTTTCCGAGCAAAAAAACAACTAAAACCAAACTAATTACGGAATATTTTACAAATAGTGTTCCAAAGATGATCCCGGTGGAAATGTTGCTAAAATCGATGCTGCATTCCCACGCTGGACAGCCATTGCTAGTCGTTGCTCTAGATACGCAACGAAACGTTTTCCTCCCGTCACCTCGCGTATCTTCCGACCGATAGAGTGCACCAAGTTAAGGCCCTTCCTAAAGAACCCCATGATTCAATGGCGACAGCGTTGAAGATGAAACGATTCTAGAGACCAACGTATTTCGCTCTCTTCTTCGCTTCAGCCTGGGTGGCGGCCCAGAGTGGGGCTGACGAAGAAACCACATACGAATTAGGCGCGAGGGGGTCTGTGCACGTAAAACCCCAAACGAGGGACTTTCCACCAGACCATGGCACCTAGGAGCAACAAACACAACACCCCACACAAGGAGAACGCAACCCGTCAAAAGTCATGGATTTTATTGTGTACATTTTTCATTGGCTAGACGCTTTAGCACATGCTGCCGTCGGAAGGGGAAAATACGTAAATTGTCTTCCCCCCGCCCGTAAAACGTTCAGCGAAAAGGCTCGTGACGCTCGTCCAATGAAATTCGTACACAACCCTTCGTTAGCGTGTTTAAAAGTAGCTGCGTTCTCCTTGTGTTTGATGCTCCTAGATGGCACTAAGGTCATACCGTCCGGATGTTTTCCATCGTCTCTAGAAAGACCGGGAGGTTCCAAAACAGGTGTCGTTTACAGCGCCATGCCTTGAGGAACGACCGGAACTTTAGTTTTAATATACTTAAACCCCCCCCCTCCAACAGGGACTAGGAAACAATTAACGAATAAGGCCTAGGAAGATTTAAGCTTTATTTATGTTTTTCTCAAAATCTGGTTACCTGCCAATGTATCACAACTATCTTTAAACTATAACTTTTAAAAAAATACTTGATGTTTTTCAGTAGCGGCGCCTACTTGAAATTTGGTAGGGGCCTCCAAAAGTCATCTTAAGGGGCCTCCAAAATTTAATATATAATAGCCTCCAAATTATTTAATATCAGAAAATTCTGTAATTTGTTTGCGAAACAATTTATTTATTTATTAATATTAACGACCCTGCTGTTTTTATTCCTTTCAAAGGTACGGGTAACTTTTCTTTGACAGTAGTTTATTTATTAGTTTTAATTTTTGGTGAGCGATACTATATACAAATTGTATCTTTAATTTTATCTTTGAAAATAAATGGTTCTTAAACTTACTTTACTTAGTGTACCTATGTACATACATTCATTTTCGTAAAGTTGTAAGTTCTGATGTAAGGGATGTACATGCGCAGTACCGAAGGAATGAATGGAAATTGATAGACTTGAATTCAGTCGTAGAAATAAGTAAATACCCACTCATGTGTTAAGTGTTAATAGTTCTAATTTTCTCGTCGCGTACCCATTTTACCCAAAAATTGCACCACTTTCTTAAAAAAAATTAAATAATCCTTGTGGACGAATTGTGGGGGGGGGGCTCCATATTTTTGTGGGGGCCCTAAATGGTTGGCCTACCTCTCCAAAAATCCTACTGATGTTTTTCTCCAAATCTGGCCACCTGCCAATGTATCACGACTATCGCGGAAAATGTAATTGTCATCGGTAGGTGATAGACAAAAAATCTTATAACTTTTAAAAAGATACTTGATATGACCCCGTGACAAGCTAAACGAGCCTAGGTAAAATTACTGCTTAAAGTCATTGACCGTTCGCCTTAAGCCGCATTCACAGCCGGGAGTAGTGGCTCACTCCTGTGATCCCAGGCGTCCGGGAGGCAGAGTTTGTGGAAAGCCGTGTGAGGACGACTACCAATCCCCCAACGGGTGGTCGGGATACTTCCGCCACGGGTGTCCCCACCCCTGTCCCCACGTATCCCCCCGTTGGCGTGGCCGTTACACATATCTCACCCTGATTAATCAGTTATTGTGTGTGTGCTGGTGTCTAAGGCCTCGGGTCGACACCGATGTTTGTGTATCTCAAAAAAAAAAAAAGCCGCATTCACACTATCCAACTTTAGTCACCTGACTATGTCTGTCAGCTTTCACGTTCAAACTATCCAACTCGTCAGCTTGGTGTTGGATGCGTTTTGTCGGGTAGTTTAGTTCGAACGTTAGACGCATGAGGTGGTTTATATATCATTAACCAATCAGAGAAAGGAAATTTAGGTAGAAGCTGTCAGCTTGTTTTTCTGATTTGGGAATATTGGCTTTGGTGCAATATCGTGGCTGACTAAATTTATTGTTTTGAGTGATAGTAAATATGGAGTCTGATGAAAAAAAGAAAATGGCTTTATGAGGTATTGTCAGTGTTCAGCGATAGATACAAATATCTTAGATAAAACGTATTTAGATACGTGTATAGATATTTTTTCTTTACAAAAAATAACAGTTCCAAAATTCGAGTACCATCTAAACTTACCTAAAAGAAAGAGTTTGATAAAAAAATCAATTGCCATCGTTTTAGTTCCAGATATTTTTAGAGATAAATATATTTTTCTAGATTGTTTAAATTCAGTAACGTACTTTTTATTATGAATTTCAATCTGACTCAGGATTTTGAGCAAACGTTTGTTTACTCATTATTTGTTTTTTTACGGGTAGATATTATTACGTCATAGCTTTTGCGAAGTTATGAAGTAGCAGCTTTTTTAAAATGTAACAATTTACCTTAGTATCTCATGATTAAGTTGTACTAACAATCAATACATTTAAGACGATGCTCCAGTTGATACGCGAAGTAGCTTAGGTCATATTATAACAAGTTGGCAAGCCAAAATATACCTCTCCTCGGAAGAATTGTCCCTAGTGGTATTAATTTCTCGAGATAACCCTTAAAGATATATCTCCGCAATTTAGAGTTATTTGTTAAAAATATTAACCCATTTCTATCCCGCCCGGTATAAAATTTTTATTATAATTAAAATAATTGAGACGAAACGACCAATTTTAATTTATTCAGAATATCATAAGTTAGGTAGTTACAACAGTAAGTTAGACGTACTATAACAATGCACAATTGAATTAAACCCTTTTACAAAACAAGTTTATCAGTTAAATATAATACGAAGCAAATTTTAATGAAATATCTACAGAGGCTTTTTGGAATTACTCGCTTACGAAATACTTGCCGCATCTTTAACGCTCATTTTATTTCAACACTCGCCCTTGATGAAGATACCGTAGATATCTGGTAGTGGACGACTCGTTCACTTCCTGTTGACGTTGTGACGCATACCACATGAAAAAGACCAATGCCGTCCAATTTCCAATATCATATAATGACTCGCACACCCAAGAAATCATTGACTGCGTTAGAAATCGTAGATATCCAAATATCCACACCAAATGTATTTACAAGAAGCAAAAACCTTACCATCAACAAAGCACAGAGAGCCACTTGACTAACCGCCAGCTTTTAAAGCAATTAACGTTAAATTATCTCCTTTGAATTAACAGAACTATATATAGGTCGTTAAGAAAGTGGACCACCCACAGGGTCTACCCTTTAACCCTCTAATCTCGGCTGACTGCGCTAAAACAAGATTTAACCTTTAAAAAATACCAGATTAGGCCTTCATAAATTCATTAATAAAAAAAGACTTTATTACCTATTATGCTTACGATGCCTGTCTTAATTTCAGTGAATCTAAGCAGCTATCGGTGGTTCTGTGGTAGAGCGCTCGACTGCCAAGCCGAATGGTCTGGGTTCGAAACCTGGGTGGCGCATTTGTTTTTAATCAATAGAGAAACGCTAAATTAGAATTTCTTCGATGCAATAATTTCAATTTCAATTCTATTTCAATTAAACCAAAATTTCGTACTCTATTAAATACGCTTCCGATAAAGCTGAAGGTCTAATTTTCAATAAGGCGTAACAAGTGTCGGTGGTTCTGTGGTAGAACGTCCGCCTGTCAATCAGGAGGTCTCGGGTTCAAATCCCGCCCGATGCGATCGCAAATTGATACTAAGACGAATACCGTGTACAACTGGTGGAAACCCTGCCATTGGACGTTGAGAGGTAGCATTACACTCAGCACTCGGTCCGTCCCAAAGTCATTAAGAAGACGTTGGAGAGAAAACGCCCATATAAACACAACAGACTCAACATGCACATCCATCAGAACACAAACACAACAAATTCAACACTCACAACCTACGCATAAACATTACAAAAACCGTAATACACCAAACCGTCACGACGGTGAGCGAAAAAACACCATCGAAACCAAACCGCAAATGCATCCGTTAACGCTCACCGTCACACGGTGGTTTTGCCAACCCTTTGAGAAACTGCGTACGCAGTGATTACATTTTGCACCGAAAATGCGAACGCGTTCGCAGGCCTGACAGACAGACACACCCACAGACCCACCCACAGACCCACCCACAGACAGACACGGTCGTTGTATAACCCCTCCTAGGGGACTTTGTCCCCTCGGAGAGGTAAAAATGTCGGAATCAATTAATGTTGTTGACGAAATAGGTGTAGCCGGACATAGCAAACCAAGACAAGTGACAGTCGAAAATGGTACATTATGGAAACTTAATCTTCTGTATCTTCTGGACGGCGAGTTTTTTTACCGGTTGATAATTGTAACTTAAACGACAAATTACTACCTGTCAGGTGTTTAAGTTATCCTGAAAGGAAAGTGTTGATGGCTTCTAGAACATCGACTGGTAACTTGCTGAAACACATTAAGGTAATTAAATTTTTACATATACTTATGTATTTATAGTATCTTTAAATATTTTCAGTGAAAACATTAACAAATGTAACGAAAAAATAGCGTTGAGTCTGAACATTTGTAAGCATTTAAGGGTTTCAGCCAAGTTGATGTAAAATTTTATAGTAGTGATAGTATAGTGGTCACCGCTGTGACACCACCGTGTTTAATGATTGCTTGTCGTTAAGCTTTTTCAATATATGACGTCCTCAAACAATTTAGTCATGCTAATATGATCTTAATAAGATTTACGAGATTACAATTATTCTTATTTACAAGACAGCGCTAAGACCCTATCAGCCAAAAAAGTGAGTTGGACCGACGTCTCTCGTAGTCCGTTCAACTAACTTCAGCCTTTTTGGCTGAGGGGGGGGGGTTCTTTTGAGAGTAAACTAAGCATTTAACATAAAGAAGACGACGTCTCCACGACAATAATTTATTCTCTTCCGTTTATTAATTTCGACGCACCGTTATTTGTTCGGTTAACATCGACACTCTGTGTAACGACGACAAAACCAGCTGTCTCGTTACTCAACTTATATCTCTGTGATAAAGAGGGGTTCGTTCCAAGTTACTCCTCTTCGATCCGATAGTGTTAATTATTTATTATAGAGAATACACCCTGACGTTTTAAAACAAATCTAAGAAAAAAAGCTGCCAAGCAGTCGACTTCGGAACTAGATTGTAATGGTGAAAGTTCGAAGCGTGTACGCTGTCAGCCTCCGTCCAAAAACGAAGTAAGTATTTTACATTGAAGCGCAAATTGTGGCTTTCAATCGGATGTTTTAATTTCACTATTTAAAAAGGGAATATAACTTCGTTGTTCGGTGTGGAACACCAACACTTTTTTCACCACTCCCGCCTCTGCTCTGACTTTAGACCTTTTAGGCTTGTTTACTTATTGAGAGTTTTATTTATTAAAGATCGTCTTTCCGGTTTTATTCCCTTTGAAATAAACACACTATTCATTTATCATGTGGTCCAAACTTCTCAAATATATAAATACTTAAAATAGTTTAATATCTAAATATATTTGGGAACGCCTCTATGAATACCGCTTATTAATTAAGCCAGAAGTATTTTATACGCGAAGTGGCAGGTGGTATAAAATAACATATCTACAGATAGGTTCAAGGCCAACCAATCAGCCAAAATGGCTTCCGGGTGGGTCTATTTCCTTACTCGTTATCGCGTAAACGGACATGTTGGGCCGGAATTCGAAGCACGCTCCTTCTTGAGAGCGTCAAGCTCAGTGAAGGCTAAACTTGCCACTCTACAGGGTATTGACAACAAAATCGACCAGGGCGAATATCTCAAAAGTGTTATAGCTACGGTATTGAAAGTTTAAGGTGTAATAGATCGCTTAGGGGTCAACCGACAATCAAAATTTCAATGACCTTGAACCATATCTTCAAGGTTGTTCGAAATTTAACTTAAGAGCCGTGAGAGTTACGAAGTTGGTTCCGATCAGAAAGGTTTTCCTCCCCGTCACATTTTTAAGCTAACTAGCTTAGAAATAGGAAATCGAGAAATTTTATGCCATTTAAATTTCCATAGTCGGTTTATCCCGTAAGCGCTCCATAACACCCTAAAATATCACAACCGTAGCTAAAACACCTTATGAGATATTCGCCCTGGTCTATTTTTTAGTTAACACCCTGTATAAATTATCTCTGACAAAGAAAACGTATTCGCAATTACCGATACGTTTGTCGGTAATAACGGTAGTATGGTAATCTACTTTTAACTATACCATAAAGTACTACGAAGTTAACTTTTTTTATAAACTCTTTTTGATAGGTTGACGAAGTCGTGATGGACTATGTAATAGCCGAAATGCGGCCAGTATATACTGTTGAAAAACCCTCATTTCGACGTCTGGTTAAAAGTTTGTCCGGTGGCTCCGAACCATCTTATGGTACCAGTTTCAAGGATAAACTCTGGAATACAATTTAAGGGTTTTTTTCTCTTTAAGCAAGTTGCGTTTGCACATAAGCTGATGTCTGGAGCTCTAATCATAAGTCCTTTATGGGGGTTACCGCGCATTATATAGACCCTTTGTCCTTAAACCGTACATCTGCCTTACTTGCATGTCAAAGAATGAAAATTAATCACACGTTCGTCGAAATTCCTTCCGTTTTATTTGCAGTTTATTCAAATTACGACTTAAGTATTCCGAAATTAGTGGGAACTGTCACGGATAATGCGTCTAATTTTGGAAAGGCTTTTAGACTCTTGAGTGTTCCAGACAATAGGTCCGACGATGAGGTTTTCTTCCTAGAAAATGATTATCAGAAGTACAAGAATTCCCCGATGTCTCGTTAGAATGTGACGATACAAACGATTCAAGTCTTCCGAAACACTATAAGTGTTTTGCTCATTCGTTAAATTTGGTTGCGACTACGGATGCTGAGCAATCATTGAAAGATAACACCATCAAGTCACGATATAATTCGGCCATAGGAAAATGTTGCTCTATTTGGAATAAAATAAGTCGTTCGACTTCGTCGTCCGACTATATCCGAGGAATTCTTCATAAACAGCTACCCACACCTTGTCCAACTAGATGCAATTCATTTTATGATTGCCTATTGGAAATTAATAACGCTAAGGTACATTTACCCGCCATTTCAACGTACTTAAATCAAAATCAGTTTAAATCCACAGATTTTGATTTCATTTCGGAATACCTATCGATAATGCGCCCGATTGCTTTGGCGTTAGACATACTCCAAGGCGAAAAACGGTGTTACCTTGGGCTAGTGCTACCAACTTTGTGCCAGATTAAACTTTCGTTAGCTGCTCTTGACAAGTTAAATAAATGTTCTCCTTTAAAAAAGTCTATTATTGAAGGGTTAGATAAAAGGTTTAGATAAATACTTATATTGGAAAACTCTGTAAGTACACCGTACGTATTAGATACGGTCTCGCTACCGAAGTTCAAGCTACAGTGGCTATCAAAATGTGGTGAAGGACATAAATTAGAGTTTGTTAAAAACCTTTTCATATTAGAAGCTACTAAGTTATCAAGAAAGATTCGTCCACCGGAACGTAATACAGATAAAGTGGATCTGTCAGCTGCGTCTGAAAAGTTTTTTAAATGAAGACCACCAACAAAAATTAAGACTAAAAATGTCTGCTGGGGGTCAGTGGCGTAACTAGTAAACTCCGCCCCCCCCCGCGGAAATCGACTTCGGGGCCCCTGTTTTTCTTAATCATAAAATGGCAGTACGTCGGTGCTCAGAGGAGAAGTATCGCTCCAGGCACGGCATTGCTTTTTAGCCGCCAAAAAGTACTGGCAGACTGGTCACGGAAGGTCACAACGAGGTCATAATAGTGGCGTTGAGCTAGAAAAAGAAAACCGTGCATGTGGCACAAATTTCGGCATGCTACCTAGCGGCGGTTAAAAGTTATTTATGGGACATACATGCATGCATACATGCATACATACATGCATACATGCATACATACATACATACATGCATATATACATGCATATATACATGCATATATACATGCATATATACATGCATATATACATGCATATATACATGCATATATACATGCATACATACATGCATACATACATGCATATATACATGCATATATACATGCATATATACATGCATACATACATGCATACATACATGCATACATACAGTAGGACAAAAATTGAGAAATCTATTATATATTTATGTATGATATATATCTGTCCCATTAATAACTTTAAATCGCTGCTCGGTAGTTTGTTTAAATTTGCGCTACGTGCACAACTTACTTTTTCTAGCTCAAAGCAACTATTTTGAACTAGCTGTGACCTTCCGTGCCTAGGCTGCCAGTACCTTTTGGTGGAAAAATATTTTTCGCGCCTGACGGAATACTTTACTTTGAACACCACCGTGCTACCCTTGGGTCATTACTACAGACGCAGTAGATATTTTAAGTATATTTTTGGTTAGTATTTTTTATTTAAAAACACTAATTGAAATTACGCGAGACTTTTCCCGGGTACAAAAGGCCAGTGACGTACCCGAGGGGGGTGCAGGGAGCCCGGGCCCTCTCCATAAGAATAAAATGAGTATCGATCTCTCATAAAACGTTTTTTTTGCTTATAATTACCACTAAAGCAGTCAAAAAATATTTTATCTCCTTGGGCCCCCTCCAGAAATCAATCGGGAGTGCGCCACTGCAAAAGGCTAGTATATTATAAATACTTAATAAAACGGGCATGTAATATAATTGAAGTTTAGGTTTAAAACACAGTAATGTAAGAACGACAAATGAAAATTAGTTTGTTTACGAGATAAGTTAGTCGTCAGCCACTCGTAAATTACTTAATAATTCAAAAAGAACATTCTGACACGGTGAGCTACATGTCAAGCAGCGCAGCGTTTTATGTTATCTCGTAACTAAATTATTTCGGCATTACTAGAAGGCACAGCAGTTAATTTAGATACATTAGTATACACTTTAAGATTATTTTACTATGTATGGTAACGAAAATAACAGATATAGTATTATAAATATGTAACTAAAGAAAACAAGGATCTACTTTAAGATACTTCAATAGGCATCTGCGAAAATGTATATTCAAATAAAAAATGTATATACTGTTAGATACTTTTACTCAAATAAAAGGATAAATGTATCTACTACCTGTATCTTGTACCTAGATACCAAATCGCTGAACACTGCAATAGACCTAACTGAAGTTTTATATTACAAACTCAAAACAATATTTTTAATTTTAAATCGAAGTTAAGTGAATTCTTGTCTTTTAGATTTGTAAACGTCGCATTTTTGCAGCGTTAATAATAGGATATTTGTTGGGATAAGGTGAAGGAGCAATGTTCCGTGGTTCATAACCAGAGATGGATAAAAACCGAATTTTTAGAGCTTGCGCTCTTTAATATTGAGCTAGTAGGCGCCGCTCACGCTCACACTCGTACTCTTTTTTGACCGAGACAAGAGCTCGCACTCTACTCTTTTTTTGCCCGAGAGTGGAGCTTGCACTCGCGCTCTTCTCTTTTTTTGCCCGAGAATGGAGCTCTCTTTCGCACTCTTCTTTTTTGCCGGAGAAAGGAGCTCCTATTCACGCTCTGCTCTTTTTTTTTTGCCGGAGAAAGGAGTTCGCGCTCGCACCCTTCTCTTTTTTTCCCCCCAGAATGGAGCTTGCGCTCGCGCTCTTCTCTTTTTTGGCCAGAGAGTGGAGCTTACACTCGTGCATATCTATATTTTGCAGAAGAGTGGAGCTCGCACTCAAAAATAGCTCTCGCACTCTTTGGTGCTCGAAACGCGTCCAACTCTGTTCATAACCTCCATTTCTTCACTTTACGAGTAGTTTTTCTCCACGGAGCTGTCTTTGGGCAATCTTACCTTAAATGTAAAACATAAACTGTGGGGTTCCTTGATGGGCCCAGCATGCATTCAGCGGTATGTTTGAATGGTAGAAACAAAACTGTTCTTTCTCCTTTTCAGGTTCAATTTCATAAAGATATTGTCAACCAATGTTGTTATTAAAAAATTATCAGAATTGTTTCGCTTTCCAAAACCTCTTTTTACAAATATCTGTCTTTCGAACAGTACTTATTTATCAAACTGTGTTAGTATTCAAGAGATGACGTATAGTATAGGAAATTTGGTTGATTTGCTTAGGGTCTTTTAGAATTAACATATTAGTAACCATTTATGTTTCAGCGTCATGGGCATTTTTGCTTCTCCGCCGCTTCCTCAGTTTGAGGTTCATGAGCACGCTTCGTTAAATTTAGGAATTGAATGATTATTTATTGTGTGGTACACTATAGATTTCCCCCTTTCAAATAAAATATCAGAATCTCCTTATAAATTTTCTGCACAGTACCACAAATATCTAATAATATATTTCAGCCACTCCTGTTATTCCGAAGTTTTCTTCTTGTTTGAGGCAGCCGTTAACCTTTTCCTTATAGAATTTGTGAGGTGCCAAACATCAAACTGATTATTCATATCTGTATGGCTGTTCTACGTATTTGCCTTAGCATGAAATGCTAATAGTGTAAGATTTATGTCTTTGTCCTTCGTTTTATTGAAACACCTTGTCAAAGACTTGAATTCCATATTACTGGACTTGTAATCAACTTCAGTTTTTTTGTATTATTTCAAAATGAATGCATATTTCGGAATCCTGATTCATAAAGGTATAAGTGCCAAAACGAGCTGAGTGACCTCTTGAATCGCATCTTTCATTCGCTGACCTTTTAATACATTCAATCTTGTCGCTTCGGAAAAATTACAAGCCTGTTTACCTTTCCAAATCGCCTTAATCTCTGGTAACATTATAACGCGTTGCATCTTATTGTTTGTTATTCTGCAAATTCCATTTGTTGTACTGCAAATTCCCTTTATTCCAAAATACTCCAGGAATTTTTGTATTTGGTAAAATGTACTACCTGTTAGTAAGACGTATGAAGCAATCAGTAAGTTTCTTGCCGTCATTTTACTCAAGAGTGGTTGACTCTTCCTTTTATATTCGTGACCATTCATACAATTGTTCTTTACCGTAATCATACTCCCTTCAGTCTACGATTTTGAAAAATAGCTAATATCGACTACACTACTACATCCAAATCTTGACAAAATGATGGCATAGTAATTTATTCAGCTCACTTTCAAATCAAATAGATTTCCTTCCTTGACAATTTTATGTCCTACCGAGGAATTGTCAATTAAGTATCTGGCGAGCTGCATGTATCTTCAATAGTGCGGAAACTTGGTTCATGTTCCTGTATTTCGTGTACATCCACTCCTTGGTGAGAATAGTTTACAGTTAAACATTTTAGTCTGAACAGCAGCGCAATGAAACATATTTGTTAGAGTATTTGGCGTCTGTCCTAATTTTACACTATTTGTAGAAGTCTTCACGCTCTAGTCAATGGCTATGCCATTTGTGGAGTTCTTTGGGTCCTGGTCATCGGGAATAGAAGAATGTGCTAGATCAGAAGGAAATGAATGATCCCGTAAAAATTTAGATTAAATAAGGTAATTCAATTCCTTTATTTAAGTGTGGATTATATTTTCGTCACTTCAGTTTGAACGTCCACTTTAGAGCAAATATCAATATGAGTAGATATTGATTGTAAGCAGAGAAATAGCTATTTTCGGTTTGGGTTGAAATTGTTCTCACTACTTCTTCATCCGAAAGTGTACTAAGATGAAGTGTTGGCTTAGCCTCAACTTTCCACCTAGTTTATTTATCTTTGGTTTAAAACAATCACTGAGAAAGTGAATTCCACTAACTCTTCTGACCGTTTGACTACGAGAACTTTATACCAAGACTTCATTGTAGTTCTTTTAAAAATTCTTGCGACAGTTCCGGATATTGTATAAGCTAAGGAATGCAGAAAAACCAAATATTTATCATTGTAAATGAATTTCTTCACCCAGTTATCATACAAGTAGGCAAGTTTTTAATAACAAACGGGGAAATCAACACTCAACTGCCGTCCACAACAGAAGCTGCTGCTGGAAGTCGTTCGTTTATAGAAACCGAAGCTCACTTGAAAGCAGTACCGAAGGCTAAGTTACCGACGCTCTTACTTCTAAGGGTTACGTGTCACGTGAAACGACTCGTAGCCAATCAGATAACTTCGTCATACCCCCAGCCAACGCGGGAAAAGCTTAAATAGTGTCGGCTTTCAAATTCTCGGATTTCGATTAGATAATAATTATAAAATCAGTAATGTTTTAAACTTTCTTTTGAAAATATCATTCGATTGTTATTTAAACGACCTTTTTAAAGAACCTTACATAAAAGTAGGGTGTAACTCCTTTTTGAGAAATAACTTTATTATTTAAAACAAATATTGATGATTTTGTGTCTCATTTTCTTAAAAAACGCTTATTTAAAAATAAGCTCTAAAAAGTAAGATCATCGCAATGATATAAAATTTTATCGTATATTGTATAATCGTGTATTTAAAATGTTTACAGCATGTTAGAACAATGGTTGAATTATCCACCATCGGTTGCCACAAAGGCTTGAGCTTTTACGATGTTAGCAATCGCTTTTTAAATAATTTCTGTGGTAACTTCACCGCGAGCATTTATTATTCGGTTGAGGAAGTTCCTCTTGACTTTGAACCGGAGATGCAATAAACCTTTCTTTGATATATCCCCAAAAGGAAAAAATTCAGGGGTGTAAGATCTGGTTGCTTTGGGGGCCAATGAACGGCACCGTTTCACCCGATCTCACAATAAGAGAACTCGTTGTTGAGGAAGTTTGTGACGTCTCTGTGATAATGAGAGGGAGGTGGCAAAAAACTGTTGAGAGCAATTTCTTCGCCGTTGAGCTGAAGGAAGGTAGTCCATCGATTCTGCAAGTTGCAGAAGTTCTATCTTCTTTTAAGATCTCCATCTTCTAAGAATTGGTACAGCGAACATCTGTTGGGGTTGTAGGGATTTTGGAATTTCATTTTCCAAATATGAGATTTACTACAACCAAAATTATCGCTTGCTGTGGAACACCTATTGCGAAGATTTGCAGCAAAATATGCGAGTACGTTGTGCTTCAAATTAAAAACACGTGGTTTCAAGCCATGAAACCTTTGTTGCATATTCCCATAACGCTCAAAGTCATTGTTCGCTCGCCATACTGTTCTTACCAATGGTCTCCTATTTGGATGCCATTCAGCAAAAATATCGCACACCCTATTAAGATTTCTTCCACACTCTCCATAATACTAACAGTTATCTCAATAGCTTCCACTCTACAATTAGGTGGCATAATTATGTAAATTAATGAACACGTTGGTGTTAAGCACAAAATGCATTACATTTTATACTCTAGTTAACGTGTTTTTACTAACCTTAAGAAATTTTGTCTCGTTTACAAAACTTAAATGTTGTTGGTCAATTTGGAAGTCGAAATAGCCTTATAACAATTGACCAACTTGTCATTCAATAGCTATTTTCATAAATAACGTTGAATTAAAAAAATATAAAATAAAAATCACTTCTTTGAAAATCTCGTTTTTTGATAAAATAAATTAGATTATTGACTTCCTTAAATTGGTAATCAAAGAGAGTTGAGGAAACACCTGCTTTTAATAACAAAAACAGACCAACAAACTTTTGAAATAAACCAACGTTTAGAGGATGGGTTAAGCCACCCTCCCTGCTAAATTCTTAGTAAAAGTATGCCCAACTTGTAAATTTCTCAGATTTAAAACTTTCTTATTAGAAAATTTGATCTAGCACCTAGTCGTTAAAATATTTTGAAATTGTGAAAATATTTTCATAAAAAATTTAAAATTCTAGCGATTATACTTTTTGAAAAATGTAACTTTTCAGTAAAAACATGCTGTGTATCTATAGTTTTAAAAGTGAATAATAATAAAAAATTCCTCTTAATTTGTATTAATCAAAATTTGCCTAATAATAAATAATAAACGGTTTCCCCGCCTAGGTAAGGGCACATTTTGAAAGCAACTTGTGATGGGCTTAAATTCAATAAAGATAAAGGCGAGATACTAGAATTTTTAGGGTTTATTAGTGCTAATGAAGTATCCGTCGTCGTAAAGTTTCATTATTTTGAAATAAGTGCTAATAATTAATCATGGATTATTCCATATTCGCTCTGAAAAACTTTCGAAAATAAAGGAATATGGATTTTAGAAAATTAACATAGATATTATTTTTGCGAACAGTCTCTGATTAAAGATATAAAATAGTTATTTAAATTATCCATATTTTATGTTATGACGAAAGTTTGTTACACATAATTGGCAGATTAGAAATAGGTTGATGCATAGAGGTATCGTGGTTAGCATTTATATTGAATTCCCTTTATTGGAATTGGTAAAAAAAAGGTAAAAGTAGTTACTAAAAATCGGTGCGAGCCACATTAATGATTACTTCATAACGCTGGAGTTCATGTATAAAATTTTCCCAAAAGTACAAAATTAAGCTACATTCGAATTAAAATAAGTATGATGCTATCGGTAAAAATTCAAAAAATCGTTAAGTGATTTAAGGTTATTTGTTTTTCACAGGGCTTCGGCATAAACGTTCATTTACCTTATTATTTTACAATAAATACCATTGGAAGCTTCGTTTTCGCAAGGCTTGGTAAAAATATGAAATAGATCGTATCAAAGGTTAGCTTTAGTGTTGTTTCCGATGGTAATGATGTATTTTAATTTCATATCTGGTGTGAGGCTTCGCTGCTAAAAATAAAAATATAAAAGTAGAAATATAATTCTTGGTATAACGAAAGATGATTTTTCTTTCGAAAGGAATACACAAGTGAATTTCGGATTGATCGGTCATACAACTGTTAAATTGGTTCAAATGTACAATAATATTAACCGCTCAATGACGTCATCATCATGGTTTCTCCGTTTTTAGCTGGTTTTTGTATATTAAACTGCTGAAATTGGTTTCACTAAGCATTATCCGGCAATTCGAGATAAATAAATTTCTTTCGATTCATTGTCTATTGAATTTCGGTGTTAAAATCCAGGTGGACATTTGCAAGGTCCGAACGATACCTAATTTAAGTACACCTAAAGTACATGTATAAAATGTAATGTTCAATCACCAGAAATTTAAAAAAACTTGATTTAGGAAAATATTTTTCAATTTAACATAACATATGATATATGTAGAAATTACTTAAAAACCAAAAATTGGGTTATTTTAATCGATATGGCCAAGTAAGGATAATGGAAAATCAATTTGAAACTAGCCAAATAATTTTTTTCATGCTTTGGCATTAAACAACTCATTTTTTGAAATCAGAATTTTTTTAATAATACTTCCTGCGTTATTTGAAAATGTCTTCTTTTCAGCAAAATAGTCCTGACCGTGATTATTGCTAAGGGAAATATAGCCACTTGATTCATACGAATTCATTCCAATTAAGGTTTACGTAAAGATAATTTTAAAATTGGCAATGTATTATATCCACCTACAAGCATATAAATTAAAGTTGGAGAAATTTCTCATTGCCTAGGGTATTTCTTCATTCTGAAGATTTTTATTCAAATACCCTTTTATTTTGGCTCAAAGTTTGCGAAACGAAAACGCATTTATTATTTTTATTTTTACTTGAACCTTGTTTGGAAAAAAGTATGGAAACGCCAACGGCGCTACATACAAGCGGAACAAACAAATAAATAAAATAATAAATAATAATCAGGTAGGCTAATACCCAAGGCACCACCTTAGGCTTAAGTCATTAAGCGAATTTTAAAGACATTAATTCAGGTGACTGGGTTACAATGCGTAGGAGGCTATTGGCCAGCCTTTAATGCCGCGCGAGCCAACAGCTCCCTACAATAACTATTACCATTAACAACTTGCGAGCCATTGTTAGTATGCACGAGCCTGGAAAAAGGTTCGCTGATTTATGTCTGAAGGTGCATTAAAAAATGGCAATGTTTTTATACGGATGTAAGAACTCTTTAGCGAAAAAAAGAATTGAAATAAATAATTTTAAAGGCAATTCCACGGAGACACTTACTTAAACATTGACTGTGACTTAAATTGAACAACTTAATAAAATGTTGTAAAATAAAAGTCACTTTTTTAACCATATGGTCACAGAAACCAGTATGGAATCAAAACAAGGCGAATTCACCGCCAGGAGCGCTGGTAATTGGCGGTTGAAAGGTCTGTATGAAAATTGAGACTTACCTCTTTATCCACATTCAAAAATGTAACATTATACAAATTAAAATGCAGTTATCATATTTGACAAAATATGTTAAGTTTTAAAATTATCCACAAGAAACGTAAATAGCTTCAAAACATACTATTTGGCCATTGGATGATCGCGGGATAATTCGAAATATACTACACTCTTAAAAATATTGGGTTGCTTTTGACCCAAATTGGGTTGTTTTTTTACCCATTGTTGGGTCAGTATTTAACCAAACAAAATATTGGGTTGTTTTAGTTTTCACCCAAAAAGGGGTATTTTCATAACGCTATTTTGGGTTAAATTTATAAGTTACCCAAATATGGGTTGAACATTAGCCCAAAATATGGTTAATATATGACTAAATTTTGGGTTATAATTTAACAATTAATTGGGTGATTTTTTACCCATTGTTGGGTTAGTATTTAACCAAACAAAATATTGGGTGGTTTTCGTTTTCACCCAAAATGGGTTATTTTAATAACGATATTTTGGGTTAAATTTATAAGTTTCCCAAAATATGGTTAATATATGACTCAATTTTGGGTTATAACGCACTGGAAAGAATATCGTAGGGCCTTGGCAATTTGCAATAAAATTAAACAAGGGACCTCATTACGTTCTTCCGTTGAAATATCAACACAACATACAAAAATTTTAAATATTGGAACAATTTAAATTATAAATAGTAAATTAAATTAAAAATTTTCTATACCTTTAGAACCAAAAATTAATAATCCGTTCAAGCACTCATGGAAACGATGCAAGAATAGCGCAAAATTTTTAATTTCCAGTCTTCCAAAGACTACAAGTTCGATGGACACATTTTCGATGCTCATATCGTCTTTGGCACGTGGGAACTTTAAATTTGATAGTAAATTTTGGGTTGCTATTATATTATCTTAAAATTAACCTAATTTTGTTTAACCCAAATATTGCGTTTCAAGATTTTCAACTACATTTGCGTTATTTTTGACTCAAAAAGTAGTTAAAAATGAAATAACCAAAATCATTTAACCCAACGTTTTTAAGAGTGTATTGGGGGCCCGGAAAGGCCAACCATACTGCCTCTACTCTAGGGATAAGGGTTTAGTTGGTTAAATATTATTTAGGCTCATTTAATATTATGTGTCGTTTAGTTACGTCTAAAGTAATTTTACTCATCGCCACATCGCGTATCATACGGTTCCTACAATTTCTAAAACTTAACACTGTCAGTAAAAATCTTATTTTCAGTAGGCCTATGTTATACTTTTGAAATTAATATTTTTATTGATTATGGTGTAAATGAATTTAGACAACGGACATACAAAGGCTTACCGTTGGGGATCGCAAAGGTCTTAAGAAATAATTTAGCCCAGGGCCCCAAAGAGTCTTAAGGCAGGCCTGCTCTTAAGTGCTAACTGCAGGATCGCGACGCATTAATGATAACGTTATTGAAGGTTGAAGTATGTCGGAAAATTGTGGTTTAGCCGAGGAAATTTCCCATAATTGAGAAAATTTTCTGAAACATCTTCACAAGAAATTAAGAACCTCGCAAATAATTGTTAGGAGAAGATAATTCATTGCTAGCTCTGTTGAAGATAAGATAACAAACGATATTATCTTTGTTCATTTACGATTTATCGATTTTTTATTTATATACAGTGTTTGTAAACTAGATAACCTCGTACTAATAATAACCTAGTTTGTTTTTTAACTTGTATATATATTATAACAAAAACAGTTCTTCGAACTGAAAAAACAGTTTAGAGCTCGTTAAATGTGCAGCCTTAAAGGGACATATATTATTTTTATTGTTGATTAATATGTCAAATTTATTTAAAGTATTAAAAAATATTCCTGTGAACAACAGAATGACGTCATTCCACCTTTCAAATCACAGTCCACTGCTCCTCCAATTTTAACACAATCTTTGACCCAATTTTGCCCACAAAGGTATCCATATTTATATTTATTTTCTTCCCTACACTTTTAACATAAAATTTTAAAATTTATTATTATTATGGATTATTTATTTATTGCAATAATCTGCAACAAAAATTGGATCAAAGATTTTGTGTTAAAAATTGGACGAGCAGTGGACTGTGATTTGAAAGGTGGAATGTGTTATGTTATCTTAATTACTAAGATTAAAACTCAGAATTAACATATATTCATATAGTTTAATAAGAGATAGAAGTTACATTTACATCGTGCAACTCGCACGATGGCTAGCTAATACCACCGAGATTCGTACAGCTACCTGCCCCGTCGTCGTACATATTTTAATAACTCTATAGGCGCCACCTATGAGCAAGAAACTATATAAATCATTTTTGAACTATACATCATCTTCCCTTTAAGATATAAAACTATTACAAAACATTTGTTTTAATTAATTTTTTTTTAAAGATTCAGTCTTTGTGGTTTTCTGATCTCTCGTCCAGATCGGGTTCTAACCGTTGGTGGATGTTGACCATTAACTCCCGCACAGCGATGAACTGGTGACATAGTCTCTAGATTGGAACTGTTCGTAGGAGTGTGCTCAATTGGTTTATCCATTTCTTGGTTTGGACATTGAACTGTCTTGTTATCTGGACGGCTTATTTCTTTTGGCTCTTCACTAACTTGGGGAATGGGAATTAAGTGAAATCGATTCCTCCGTATAATTCCTTTGGGGGTCGCGATCATATACGACCTTGGTTCGGGCGTTTTTGACTCTCGTCATGTTCTGTTTTGGTTTGACCCCACACCAATATATCATCCTGTAAGTTTACCGTTCCATCAATGCCTTCGATGCAAGCGCTAATTTTCCTTTGAAAATGCTCGGACGCAGAATTGAGACCAAATGACATACGGTTAAAATAGTATCGTCCAAATGGCGTGATGAATGTTGTTAGTTTAGCCGATTTGGAGTCCAATGGTACTTGCCAGTATCCGCTGTTGGCATCAAATTTCGTGAAATACTTTGCTCCGGCCAGTTGGTCTAAAGTATGGTCTACGGATGGAACCTGAAAGCGTTCCCTTTTGATGAATTGATTAAGGTATGACAAATCGACACAGATTCCCTTCTTCAACTGTAACGGAGGCACGTTGACACCATTCTTGTTTTCATGTGTCCCCTTGAAATCTTTATTAGGTTTTGAAACAATAACCATTGGTGCGCAAAAATCAGTTGGTTCTGTTATGGGTGTGATTACTCCGTCATTTACCATGCGATCTAACTCCTCTTTCGTTTGTTGCATTAACGGAAGAGGTATTCTACGCGGCGCACGTAGTGCAGAAGGTGTGGCATTCGAATCCAGCTTGATGGTGTATGGCTCCTTTATTTTTCCTAGACCGTTGAATAGGTGTGGAAATTCTTTCATAGTAGGATCTACTTCCTTATTATCAGCCTCCAAAAGATCGACACGCGCTATGATACGCAGTTTTTCGCATGCTTCTAGCCCTAATAGTGACGTTTCCAAGTTGGGTACAACGTAGATGTTCTCGGTAATCATAAGCTGTCGGTAATTCAATTTAGCCGATACCATTCCAAGGCATTGTATCTTTTTTCTACCTGGTCCATAAAGGGTTTTGTCTGACTCACGCAGATCCTTAGGCATGGTCATTGATCGAAACGTGGTTTCTGATATTGCACTCACGTCTGCACCAGTATCCACTTTGAATCGTATCTTCTGGTTATTGACTGTTGGGGTCACATACCATTTTCTTGAGGAACGGCTCTCAACTGAACCCAAAAAGGCTTCAGATTTCGGTTGCATGCTGGTTACTTCACTTACAGATGTGTTTCTGCAGTATTTTGCGAAATGTCCCTTCATATTACAATTGTGGCAAATGACTTTAACAGCTGGGCACTGCTCTCTTGGATGAGATTTCGGGTTCCCGCATCGCCGACATCCGCTATGCAATGAAGACTTTTGCCGATGTGGCGTGGTTTGAAATTTAGTGCGCGATAAACCCTTCATTCTTTGACTAGCTTGAATTTGAGGCTTACGACTAGGTTTGTCAGTACGAACTCCGTCTAAACTTTGTTTACTTTTCTCTGGGTACAACTCTTGTTGCTGTAATTTTACCTGCTCACTTTGCCTCGTCTTTGTTATCGCTGTTTCTAAAGTGCTGTCAAGTTGTAAACGTTCAGACAAGACTTTATATCTTATTCCGACTACAAGTCTATCACAAATTAGCTCGTCACGCATGTCTCCAAATTCACAGTGCTCTGATAACGCAAATAAGGCTGTGATATAAACTTCCATGCTCTCACCTTCAAGCTGGTAACGATTATTGAACTTGGCTCGTTCATACGTGCGATTTCGTCTCACTACGTAATGGCCCTCGAACCGATCCTTAACGATCTGGTATTTATCTTTATCCCCACTCGCAAGTTGAAAAGATTCAAATATGTCGTCTGCTTGAGGACCCATAAAATATATCAAGGCGTTTACTTGCTCATTTTCAGAATTTCGGCTAAGTCCAGAAGCCTGTCGAAATCTCTCAAATCTACGAATCCACTTCGGCCAGTCTCCCGCATTTTGAAGTGCTTCTGGAGCGGTTATTTGAAAAGTAGGAGCGGTATAACGCATCCCTGCAGAGTCTGAAAGAGCATCGTCTTCATCAGCGCTATGGTGGGACATTGGAACTTTTTAGACGGCCCCCACGCTATTCTCTTCCGACAGTCGAAGGTAAGCCCAGGGGCGGCTCAAGGGCCGGGCAACCCGGGCAATTGCCCGGGGCGCCGGTTCGAGAGGGGCGCCGAAATTGAGTTGTGCGCCTTTTTGGTTTACCAAGAATTGGATTTGTTTATAATTTTTTTAATGAAAGCGTAACATAATTTGAAAATCTTTAGCTAATTAGAAATAAAAATTGTTTTCCCAACCAAAATGTCCAACATCGTCGATGAACGTTTTTTTGCTACTAATTTATTTTGCAATTCTGACGGATGAAGCATTTTTCTGGTATTAACATTATAAACCAGGGTATATAATAATAATAAGAAGAAAAAGTGGTTGGGCGATACTACAAGAATAGAAGTGTGCCAGAATTTTTAGCCCGGTGTACCTAGTAACAGGGGCCATACCTCCAGAGGCCTATCATCATAGTGCCCTACGCCAGCGTCCCAAAGCCCGGACAGGTGACAAATCCAGCATGGGTAGTAGTACCCTACTAATGATGGTCGCACCTTTGATGCAAACCACTCAACCCAGCTAAAGGTGCGGCAATGGGTTGACCAATTCTCACTTCGCACACAGTGGTGGGATTAAGAGTGGATGCTATAGCAACAACTCCAGCTGACAACCTACCTACGTAGGTCATACCCTTTGGAGAGAGCTCCTAAAGGGGAACGACTGGAACACAGCAGTCCACATAACCCGGCACAACTGGCACCGTAGATCCCGGTGTGCTCCAAAAGGCCAGGAAACAGGACCACCGTGCCCTCATATGGAGGCCCGCCACCCCACAGCAGGCTACCCAATCCGCCGAGGTGGCCAGTTTGCACCGACCATCTCCGTTAGGGTGGCCCGAAGCTCAGTTTCCAGCCCAAACCTGACCGAAGTCGGAGGTGTAGGTACACCGGGCTATAAATTCTGACACACTGTCAGGATACAACATTTGAAATAATCGACTCAATTCAAGTACATTTCGTTGACCATCTCCGTAGTATAATTCGACCATCCTGGACCGCTGTTCACAGGTATAACGAGGCATCTTTTTATTTTACTGGAGTACGTTCAGAGAATAATTTTAAAACAAAGCTGTCTCTTTAAATAATAAAATGGAACCACACTTTAAGCGACAGAGTAGTGCAAAATAAAAAACACGTGGGAAATTCAGTTGGCATAAATTAGACGGTTTCGTGGACTTCTTGCAACATTCTTGCCCCAAATAAGACGCGTGAATTCTGGAATTGATCTACTATGTAAATTGTATTTTCTCTAAAAAAAGATATGATTTGGCTTAAAAAGCAGTCCCTATTTTTATCTTTACCAACATACGATCATTTCAAATTAGATAGGTTTCTCTTTCTTTTTCATGAGTCGTAAACCTTTTTGGGTAGTACCAACTTGGTTTTTTTCATGACGTATTATTTCAATGAAAAATTGTCCGTTTTTGACCAAACCAATTTCATTAATGGTGTTCGAGTACGCTCTACAACTTGTTGATTGAAAATTTTCGTCTACCACCTATCGTTCAATACTATACTGTCCTATGCAGCTGTAGTCTGGTGGCCAAGGGTTACTCTTAAAACGGTGCAGTCAGAACTGCGCACTCTTCAAAGGCTAGCTTGCGTTGGCAAAACAGGAGCTATGAGAACAGCCTCAACTGCTTCTCTAGAAATTCTACTGAATATTCTTCCTCTACATTTGTTTATAGAGGAAGCTGCTACTTTTGGTGCCTATAGGCTAAACCAAAACGGGTGGTGGATGGCCAATAGTTGGGAAAAGAGCCACACTACGCTTTTTAGGGATATTTCCAGTCGGTTACCTGTTCTTTCAATGGGTTCTGACAACATGGCTGCTAAACTTCGTTTTAGTAAGCCTTTCGGCGTGAACTTCCCTAGCCGCACAGAATGGTCAAATGTTACCCTCGGTACCAGAGGGGAAGTTGTCTATTTCACCGATGGGTCTAAAACCCATTTAAGTGCGGGCGCAGGGATGAACTGCCTAACGACCAAATACGGCTTCTACGAGAGCCTTGGGATTTATGCAAGTGTCTTTAAGGCAGAGATTTCTGCTATCTGCTTCTGTGTTGACTTCTGTCTTAAGAAGAACTATCGCGGGAAAGTTATCCAAATTTGTTCGGATAGTCAGGCTGCTTTAAAAGCTCTAAACCAGTCTAGTGTTTCTTCCAGACTGGTTCATAGCTGCTTGGATCTCCTTTTCAATCTCGGTACGCTTAATAAGGTTCAACTTTATTGGGTCCCAGGACATAAGGTGTATCATGGGAATGAAAAGGCTGACATCTTGGCCAGGGAGGGTGCGACGGCTGGGTTCTGTGGGCCAGAACCTGCTGTCCCTATCCCCCGTGGCTTGATACGCAGCCTGGTTTCCAAGTACATGACTAACCATCAACTTGAGCTCTGGCTCGAGATGGATGGCCAAAGACAGGCTAAGGAGTTTATTCCTGGCCCCTCTAGGCAAAGGGCGAAAGAACTGCTTTCGCTCTCAAAATCTAGTATAAGGTGGGTTACTGGCCTGCTTACAGGTCACTGCCAGCTCAACAGACATTTAAATCTTATTGGTATCAGCGATGACCCACTATGTAGGGCCTGCAAGGCCGAGGAGGAGAGTGCCTCTCACGTTCTCTGTAGCTGCGATTTTTATGCGGCTCAAAGGCTAGAGCATCTTGGGATGCATCAATTGGAAACTAACGACTTCTTTAATATGCCAGCCAAAAGTATCTTAAGGTTTGTGTCGGAGATAGGACTTTTCTAAGTCATAGGTCAGGGGAGAACAATGGACCTAGGGTCGAAGTGCATGGTTGGGCATTCATGCCGCCCCGCCCCCTCTCAACAATAATTATAATTATCGTTCAAAAAATAAAAATTTCAAAACGGTGAAAAATTTAACGATTTTTCTGAAAATTCCAAAAGAAAAGGGTCCTTTCTTATAAACGCCTGGGCCGATCAAATTAGGACAACCTATATATTAACGATAATCCTATTCAGCATGGACATTATAAGTAAAGTACTTAAGGTATACTAGTCTTGCCACCTTACCTAGTGTTTCAAACTCCATGTAAAATGACCATGTACCATAAAGAAGGTATTAAATATGTTTACACAAAGTATTTAGAAAGAGATTATTTATTGTTATGAAAACGGTAAATTTATAACATGGACACGGTAATGTTTTTACGGGGGGGTAGTTTAATTTAGCCTCAAAATGAGAGGGGCGCCAAAAATCCCCCTTGCCCGGGTGAAAAAAAATTCTTGAGCCGGCCCTGGGTAAGCCTTGGACTCGAAAAAAAAACCACCAAACTTTCGACGAGACACAAACTAAGTTTAGTACTACCAGACTCAAGTTCTGGTCCTCGTATGAGGGCGTGGGTTCGAATCCCACTTCTGACACCATGTTATGTTATCTTAATTACTAAGATTAAAACTCATAATTAACATATATTCATATAGTTTAATAAGAGATAGAAGTTACATTTACATCGTGCAACTCGCACGATAGCTAGCTAATACCACCGAGATTCGTACAGCTACCTGCCCCGTCGTCGTACATATTTTAATAACTCTATAGGCGCCACCTATGAGCAAGAAACTAAATCATTTTTGAACTATACAACAGAATGACGTCATTCTGTTGTTCACAGGAATATTTTTTAATACTTTAAATAAATTTTACATATTAATCAACAATAAAAATAATATATGTCCCTTTAAGGCTGCACATTTAACGAGCTCTAAACTGTTTTTTCAGTTCGAAGAACGGTTTTTGTTATAATATATGCCCATTTATGAGACGTGGTGCTTTACAAGAATAACATACCAATTTTATAATTTTTTAAAA
Organism: Leiobunum rupestre; assembly: GCF_980474605.1. Taxonomy (NCBI): domain Eukaryota; kingdom Metazoa; phylum Arthropoda; class Arachnida; order Opiliones; family Sclerosomatidae; genus Leiobunum; species Leiobunum rupestre. Next base: position 49,961,025 of record NC_143384.1, on the reverse strand, counting down.
AATTAGAGATTTCTAAAATTAAAAATTAAATGTTTGTAGTTTCTAATAAAAGTGCCGAACTAAGGCCTGCAGAGAAAAATAATTAAAAACTCAAAAAATATTATTATGTTAGTTCAACCACATAATTTTTTTTACCTTTGCTGTGCAAATACTCCGCCCGTCCTTTTCCTTTTGTTTCTTTGGCATTTCAAATTTTAAAGCTCGAAAATTGTTAGTTATCAAATTTAACAGCTGTCAAAAAATTAAACATTGAAAAAATACTGATAGTTTAGTTCCACCAAAGATAATACGTACCCTATATTCGATATCACCGTGCTTTGTTACCGAATTCCAGGCGAAATTCCGAAAAGTCGGGCTCCTAAATTATGGCAGTGATAATACCCAAGGCCCAAAATTTTAACCTAAATCGATTTAGAATTACCAAATACCGTAAAGTGACAAAACTTAGGTTGAAATGAAAGCCAACCATATGATTTAGCTTTTATCATCGAAGATTTGTTCGTTTTAAACATGTCACGCGGCATTAAAACCGTCATCAAAAAGAAGCCGTGTCGGCAAGTTGGCAACTTTTTTCCGACTTCCACCCGTTCCCGTTGCGCATGCGCGCCAATCTGAAACTTAAGAGGGAAAATGGATACCTCGAAACCGTAATTTCCTGTCTTCAAAAACTTATGTTTTCTCGGCGTTATTAATTAAACACGCTGATTTTAAATCCATTTACAGAATTAAAATACGATCAGTGGTTGAGGTTAGAGCGCGACCCAAAAAAGGCCTAAAAGTCTCAAGCTGAGTTGACGTCTTCCACGACCAAACCGGTAAATTGCCAATATACGCGTAGCAGATGCGAAAATGGGGGGAAAAGATGAGCTCTAAATATACTCTATAGGTTCAAAACATCAAGAAGCTCCCTTATAATTAGACAGAAACATAGACCTAATGCATTCGGTCAGTGGCGTAGCGTGTATTTCTTTCACCCGGGGCAAACCCTAAATTTGCCACCCCCCTTTATTTTCGCAACTTAGCAAAAAATCGGCGAAAAATCTGTGATACTTTGTTGCTCTGTTGATTGCAAAAGAATTCAAGTCATTTAAAAATTAAAATTTTATTTTGCGTGTTTTTAGCAACGCGAACTCTTTAATGAAATGGGCAATATTAATTGGTACCTCTTGTTCGATTGCCAAGAAACCCAGATTTGTTAATCTCAACATGCACATTGTAGACCTTCAATAATTTTTTATAATTTTTCTGATACATGATCTCGGCCGGCCGCGTTCGTTTCAATTTTCTAGGCCACTGGCCGCCCCCTACATCTAAGCCGCCCGGGGCCATGGCCCCCTTTGCCCCTCCCACGCTACGCCACTGCATTCGGTGATTTCTTCTAAGGCTGGTGATTAAACTTTAAGGACATCATTTGTTACTAAAAATATTGTTATCCGTTTAATTTTTTTACTCCCAATTCATCTCGAGACTGCTTAGCCTTGTGAAGGTAACCTTTTTGTATGCTACGTCTCTACGGGTAAAGGTTCGGTTGACAGCTGGAATTTGGCTGGTTAGTTATTTAAACGTGTAAGTACTCTCGTTAGGCCTTATACGGCAGATTTTCTGTCGGTTCTGTGAAGAAAGCACGTCCAGACTCAATGTTATATGCTTTTTACTGTAATCTTCTCTTAGACGTTAACATAAAAGCACCTATTGTTATATTAGTGCGTTTCTTAAACTTAGCCTTGGTGAACCTTCGGTGAATCGATTGAACACAAAGCAAGGGCAAGGAGTCAATCATTCAGTACCAGCTTCAGATGGTAAATTAATCAAAAGACGAACCAAGTGTACATCAATATCTTCCCAAACTAAATTTCAAACCAGTTTTAAATCAGTATCAATCTCAGTACTACCTATTTCCGAGTATTAATGGCCCTCCAGAAGTATTTAAAGTCCCAGAAGTGCCAGAACCAATACTTAATGTGTCTGTAGTCACAAAGTGTTATCTTGTAGTTACCAATATCAGGGCCGGCTCAAGAAATATTTTTCACCCGGGCAAGGGGGATTTTTGGCGCCCCTCTTATTTTGAGACTAAATTAAACTACCCCCCACCCGTAAAAAACATTACCATCTCCATGTTATAAATTTACCGTTTTCCTAACACTAAATAATCCCTTTAATCACTTTCTAAATACATTGTGTAAACATATTTAATACCTTCTTTATGGTACAGGGTCATTTTACATGGAGCTTGAAACACTAGGTAAGGTGGCAAGACTAGTATACCTTAAAGGGGCTCTAAAGTTCGGTGGCAAAAAAAAAGAAAATTGATCATGCTTTTCATTCCCCCCCACCCCTCACTCGGCCTTGACAGAGGCGGGCAGAGTCAACCGTAAATTTCGCACTTTACTGACTTTACACACATTTTGCCACCGAAGTTTGGAGCCCCTTTAAGTACATTAATTATAATGTCGGACATCTTAATTAAATTCAACGTGACTCTAATTAATATCTATCTAACAAAAACTATTTAACTGAAACTGATAAATGGCTTTCTGCGCGTGCGCGTAAAATAGAAGAGACTAACTGTAACCACGGACGCACGACAGATTAGGTGGTTTTTTTCGCCTGTTCTGGGATTTTTGAGAAGGTTAAAAAGTGTAGCCATATGACGTCATTTTACTTCAATTCTGTCTCTACGAAAAAACGAGTTGGAGTAGGAAGGGAGTAGTTAAAGGTTAAAGGTTATTTCCAAAAAGTTTCCCGTCATATTTCCGTGCAAAGAAATTTAAGCAGACGACAAAACTAGATTACTCCCTCTAAACCTCCTTTCGAGGAGGAGTAAAAAGTGTAACCCTAATACTCCGGAACAAGCGAACAAAATTCGGGACAGGGTAAATCTTAACCCGAGAACAGGTGAATAAAACGTCTTAGGGTTAAAAGTTTACACTTTTTTTCCCCGGACAAGCTTAAAAAAACCACCTATTAAATCGTACCGATAGACTGCGTTGGAACTAGCCATCGAAAACGATTTAAATGCATTTTAGAATATTAAATGCAGGTTCATAATAGTCTAAGAATCAAATAGAATTCTTGAAAATGGCCAGCTAGTTTATTTATCATAAAGCTGGATAAATGACAACGAAATAGCAAGCAAGTACATAGAAGTACTGTATTACTTTGGCCCTAAATTGGTTAGAGTGTGCAATAACTGGTGGGTTTACCGGGGAGTCGGGGTCCGGCTCTTGTAACCCATAAGGGCGGTTTTTTTTACGATTAAAACAAGGAACACAAAGAAGAAACGCTTTAGTTTGGTATTATACATTTTATAAATTACCACAGTAGGTTATAAATGCCCAAAAATGTTCAATTATCTTCATTTTGAGATGCATGATCAGTATCATCATATTCCTCAGGTTCTCACTATCGTTTTCATCCTCGTCAGATTCATCGATAATTAATTGAACCGGCATAAACAGGGCTAGACATAAGTATTCATCCTAATAAACGTATCCAACTATTCTAACACGGCCTTCGACTCCTTGGAAATTCGCAACCAAAATGAATCTAGGTGTCGCAGCAGTGCCTAGCTCGTCGGGTTAGTGCGTTACGCGGTTTACGCCTATGATCTATTGTTTGCTGGAGTGAAATTACATTATTAAACGCTGCAAAAATACACTAAAACGCGAATAACGTTAGGTTTTGAGTTTTGTAATCTTGTGCGACGTATTTTACGAACATTTTAGACCGAAAAATCAAAGAAAATTGAGAATCAGTGAAACACGAGTACGATGCTAAATTACCATTTTCGTAACTTACCTGAGAAAATTGTAAATTACTGTTACCAGGGTAATTTACCGCGTAAATTACCAGGGTAAATTACCGATTCGTATCTCTAGGCCAGCTGTGCCGGGTTATGTGGACCGCTGTGTCCCGTCGTTCCCCTTTAGCAGCTATCTACAAAGGGTATGACTCTTTACCTCCGTAGGTAGGGTGTCGGCTGGAGCTGCTACCACATCCACTCTTAATCCCACTGCTGTGTGCGAAGTGAGAATTGGTCCACCCATTGCTGCACCTTCTGCTGGGTTGAGTGGCTTGCGTCAAAGGTCCGACCATTAGTAGTAGGGTACTACTACCCGAGGGGCTATCGACTTCCCGTAATCGGTGTACACCCTAACTGTAATGATTACGCATTCGTCTGTAATCTTTTGTACTCATTTGTAATCCCGTTATCATTTGTAATCTTCGTACTCATATGTAATCACCGTAATCATTATGAATGAACGCGTTCTCATCTGTAATCACGTGTAATCATTTGTAAAGCGCGTAATCATTTATAATCACGCTTATTCATTGGAATTATCCCGTACTCAATTATTCATCTGTAACAATTTTAAAGTTTTGGGATGCCTGTGTACTCATCGTAATCATTCTGTACTCATCGTTATCATCTGAACACATTAATGATTACGTAATCGATGTACAGGCAAATTCTTACTGGCTAGCCCCACGCTACTACCCATGCTGGATTTGTCACCTGTCCGGACTTCGGGACGCTGGCGTAGGGCACTATGATGATAGGCCTCCGGTGGTATGGCCCCTGTTGCTAGGTACACCGGGCTAAAAATTTTGACACACTTCTATTCTTGTAGTATATCCCAACCACTTTTTCTTGTTCATATTATATACCCTGGTTTATAATGAAAATACCAGGAAAATGCTTTATCCGTCAGAACTATGCACCGTAATTTTATGGTTTATTTACTATTTTAAAATAAATAGTCGCAAAAAAAAAACGATCATCGACGATGTTGGACATTTTGGTTGGGAAAACGGTTTGTATTTCTAATTAGCTAAAGATTTTTCAAATTATGTTATTCTTTCATTAAATTTTTTATAAACAAATCATATTCTTGGTAAACTAAAAAGGCGCACAACTCAATTTTGGCGCCCCTCTCAAAACAGCGCCCCGGGCAGTTGCCCGGGTTGCCCGGCCCTTAAGCCGCCCCTGACCAATATAATTACTGTCGTTCCCGTAAATGATCAAGTCAAGTTCAAAAATGCAAGTGTTCAAGCCGATAAAGCCAATTAGATCCGCGATCTCCGTGTGTTATCAACATTTGAAAAACCAGATTTAGAAGACTCAAAGTACAACCGGGAATATGAGGTTTAAGACTTTTTAATATGATCAATAATCTAAGAATGTAGTTAAATAGTGAGCTATTTCATATATCCATTCTGAATAAGGTTCATTAAGTTTACAAAGGCGTAATTTTTATTCTGATCAAAAAGCCAGTAAAAAGAATTGAAATTTCTTAATCAATTAATGAAAGTGGAAACTTTAATATGTCAGTACTGTATCTCTAACCAGACGGGAAAAGCAGCCTAAAAGAGGTACCCCCTCACTGTCCGTTTGCGTCCTACTTCGTATTAGCTGAAATAGTCGGCCGTACTCGATTTGCAGGGCCGTCAAGGTCATTCGAAAGAATGTTAACCCCCATTTCAAACGGATGAATTATATGGCCTTGACAGCCCGAATCTTTCAATATTCTTGAATATTCAGAGAGACGGTGGCGGCGGCGGCAGGTGCTTTTGTATGGTGGTAGCTACAGCTTTTCCCGTCCGGTTAGAGATACAGTGTCCATGGTTCAAAAGATAAAATTCACAAAAGATCCATTCAAGAATGTATTTATTTATACTCAGGGAGAATGAATATGTCAAGATTATTTTTAGCGTGCCTCCAATTCCACCCGTTGGGCCCCCCCAGTATGCTGCTCCGCTTTAGTAAAATCAAATAATACTGCAATCTCATTGGCTCTTAAAAATTACGTTTTTAAGACCGCCTCCTTTTTCCCTCCCCCCCCCCTTAGCGTGACGGGGTTAGGGGCTCAACGTGTCCGTCGATAGTCTCGACATATTCATTCTCCCTGAGTATAAATAAAAACATTCTTGATCCATTCATACCAAAAAATGATTATGGGCCGAAAATTTCATACTTTTGAACACACCACTGTTACATCATTCGACTTCCCTTAAGAAGTTAGTGGTGACATTTATGGATTTATTGATTGTTTGAAACGCTCAGTCTTTGTCTTTTTAATCGATTACTGTTTCTTTAAAACATGAAAGCTTTTAACAAACTAAATATTTCTTGCTATTTACTTCTTTAAACTTTTGATTTTTTCTACTTAATGGATCTCTGTAGGAGCACGTAAAACGCAGGTAGCTGGGTGAATATGCAGAGGGGCGAGGGGTGAGCTTTTTTAAAACGTGAATCAACAGTTACCCCTAACTTCAACAAGGATTTTTGCTTCAATTGTGACAAAAGAATAACCACCCTAACTATCTCCACTTTAATAAGTTTACTAAGAATAGTATGATAAGTATAAGTAACTGAGTTTCGAAGTCGATCACTTAAAGTAGGAACGATTCTCAATTTTTGGTCAATAACCCACACTACCCCCTGTAGCATTTTAGAGTTGGGCCGACGTTGGCTAGTGTCTTAAAACAGAAAGGTCGGCCTACTGTCGGGCCACCCTACTCTGAAAGGTCGAAATGTCCTAGTAGAAAAGTAGTCGGCCGACCGTCGATCGACAAAAAAATTCGACTCAATTCCGATGTATGTCCTACTCAGAAAGGACTATGGGCCGACTCAGAAAGGACTATGGGCCGACTCAGAAAGGACTATGGGCCGACTCAGAAAGGACTATGGGCCGACTCAGAAAGGACTATGGGCCGACTCAGAAAGGACTATGGGCCGACTCAGAAAGGACTATGGGCCGACTCAGAAAGGACTATGGGCCGACTCAGAAAGGACTATGGGCCGACTCAGAAAGGACTATGGGCCGACTCAGAAAGGACTATGGGCCGACTCAGAAAGGACTATGGGCCGACTCAGAAAGGACTATGGGCCGACTCAGAAAGGACTATGGGCCGACTCAGAAAGGACTATGGGCCGACTCAGAAAGGACTATGGGCCGACTCAGAAAGGACTATGGGCCGACTCAGAAAGGACTATGGGCCGACTCAGAAAGGACTATGGGCCGACTCAGAAAGGACTATGGGCCGACTCAGAAAGGACTATGGGCCGACTCAGAAAGGACTATGGGCCGATTTCACAAAGGCATATTTCCGACTCGGAAACGACGTTGGGCTAACTTCATATACATACAATTCCGACTGTGAAACGACGTTGTGCCGACGTCAAATTAAATCGCACTTCGGAACTCCCACTTAATACCAATTTGATGCCTTAACAGTAATTTAGCTGAGATGGAATCGATAATAATTTTCAATTATTTTGTAAACAAAAATGATAGCTATTTATATTAATAGAACTAATCCAAACAATATACAAGACTGGAAATCTTTTGGTGAAGTACATAGAATTAATATAGTAGTGATATAGAAAATAAATATTTTAATTAAGCTTCTAGATTTTAATACGTAAAAACAATTACAATTCAAATACTTTTAACAAATATCATTATCTTTTAATGTTGTAGTCTATTTTATATGTTATTTATAAAACACATGACCTTGTAATTGCCAAGGCCTAACAGCTCATGCAAAACATTGTTCACAAAGCTATAATTAATTGATATAGATATTATTTATATTGATATATTATTGAAAAACTTACTTTGTTGGTTTCGATTTAATGTATTTCTCAAGATTTCAATGATTTTTCCACTAATTTTTAATAGAAAATTAAGCGCACAAGTCAACAATTACACCTCTCATCTCAAGCGAGTTCGCCAATAAACTTCTAACATGCTGCTAGTCCGGAGATGGCGCAGCGAAAGTATCAACTGGCCCGTGCTTTTGAATTTTTTAAACAATGAAGCGTTTGAAAAACGTTTGTGCTCGTATCAATAGGCCTATTTATTAATACATTTTAAATTTTTTACTCTATTTAGAGTATAATTAATCAATATCAATAAAAATCAGGAAATAATATTTTGAAATAATATCGTAAATCGCAAACCCCTGTAACACATGAAGTCGGTTTAGAGCAAAGACTATATACGCTTCGCTTACTAGACAGGCGTCTCCATACAAAAAACCTGTTAACACTTTCGAAACACGGGAGAAGCCTTTGACCAGCCGTTAGAGGCGCCAGTAGTAGCACTCTGAAGCGCGGGGAAAATTTTTACCCGCGTCTGCTATCGTATGCAAGTTGAGCTATTGAACACGCCAGTCTATTTATATACAGACTTTGGTTTAGAGTCGGGGTACGGTCGAAAAGTTGGTTTATAGCAATAAATAGAGGTACAACTAAATCTGGCTGGCGCGGGACCAATTTCGTTCAATAAGGAGACTTTATCAACTATCGTGGGGGCATCTGTCTCTATTGGTGGCAACTATTGCTATTGAATTTTTCGCGAATCTGATGCGAAATAGAAATGTATGATTTCTCGTAACAAACAAACCTTTGAAGTTGTTTAAAAATAATTTTATTCTGTCAACACGATTCTTTTTAACTCAAGCTACGGTGAGTTAGCTAATAATTATTTATTTTTAGCCATATAACTTTACAAAATATAGATGGCGCTACCGCTTAATTATAAAGATGAATTTCGTACAGTCTTATCAGATTAGGTCCCGCGTAACCATGGCAACTGAAATCGTAATTTTATTTCTAGCAGTATTATTCCCAATTCAATGGTTTATAGTCGACGACCAAATGCCGTCAAAAAAACGTCGAAACGTTTTTCGACACTAAAACCGTAAATCATTTTTTGGGACTATTTATGGTCGGTATGCCGACAATTATCCAACTTAAATTAGACCTTACATTTAATTATTGGATTCGACATTAACTTTATGAAACCGACCATATTTATTTAGGAAAAGGGGATATTTTAATTATTTTCTGACTATTTGATGATGATGAATTTTTTATTCACTTTTATTTTTTCTTCAAACTTATTTGTATTCGAAAATCTAATAATGAGATCAGTTTTGGGTCGGAAATAAGCATTAATATAAAGTTGGCCCCACGTCGTTTCGGAGTTGGTTCTTAGATCTATTAATTGGCGGTAAAGAGTCGACGTTTTGTAGTTGGTCGACCATTTTACCCCTACGACATTTCGACCCTCAATCCAAAGGTCGGCCGACTTTAGTGTTTAGTACCTTTTGCCGACGTCGGCCCGACTCTAATTTGCTACAAGGGAAGTAACCTCTTATGCAAATATATTTCAAAAAAATAGTTAATCATAATTAGTAAAAATTAACTTCAAGTATAATTATACAATAAAATACAATTATTTTAAAAATATGAAAAAATACATGTGTGGTCCTTATTAAGTCGGCATATCGACTGTACATTAAAGTCAACTTGCCGACTTTATAAAGTCTCAAAATGGAAATTTGTAATTTTTGGGGTTTGAAAAAATTGAACAATTTGAGTCGGCATACGGTCGTCGACCTGAAAACGACTTTTAGACCCATACCCGACTCTTGACCGACACCCTAATGCTACAGGGGACGGAGTGAAAACTTGGAAAAACTCCTCTTACGCAGAGTTTGCAAGTTCTCTCCCCACTGGTTTAAGTGGTTTTCCCCCCGGGCTCTTCAGTTTCCCATTCCATGAAAACTTCTTGAGGTCAAAGGTAGTAGTAAATGTAGGAAGCTGTTGGCTCTTGTGGAATGAAGGGCTTGTCACCACCCTCTTACACATTGTTACCCGGCCACCGGAATTAATGGCTTTAAAAGTCACTACATGACTACGGCCTAGGGATCGGCGTTTGAATAAGAACTTATCCAATTATTTATTTTTATTCATAACCGCAAATTATCCAAAAAATATACGAATAAAACCGATTATTTTTGCATGTTAAATCGTTGTTTATTCGTATAAAATGTTCACTAAAATCAATTAACCCAACTTTTTATTTTTATTGAAATTTTGACGGTTAATTTATTCGTTCCGACGACCTCTACTAAGGAACAAGGTAGTGCCTTGGATATTAGGCTTGCTGATAATAATTATATCTAATCATTTTCTATAATTCATATTATTTTGTTTTAAACTGTATAATTTTCTTTCAATATACATGGTGTCAATAGCGAAAGTCGTTGGGTTTTAGATGTTATTTAGAATCTAAGGGCCCGGTGCAGAGACGTTTTTAAGAATCGCAAAATTGCGATTCCTCGCCAAATTAACAGAAAGGAGGCGTGGTTTCGGAAAATCGCGAGCTTCATGCCAAATCGGTGTGCAGAGACATCGCAATCGCAAAATAAACAGGACGTATTCCTGTTTGTTTTGCGAGAGGTCTACGGCAGTCGCTAGCCGCCTAAAAGCTCGCTAAAACAATGGCGGATTGTGGTACGCAAAGAGCTCGGGAAATAAATTGAGAAGTAAACGCTTTTTACCTGCTTTAATAAGATAAATAATACAACACGGTAGGTCAGAATCTTTTAAATTATTAAAATTTGAGTTTCTATCTCATTATCGCTTTCCGAAAAATGTTTTTGTCGAATTATTGTTAGAGCCAAGGCCTTACCACAATCATGATTTACGAAACCGAAAAATAAGCCAGCAACTCTTAGCAATTTTACAGGTAAGAATAAATTATAATAGGGAATCTTATGCATTACTACTTTTGGTGTATTCTAAGCCTTGGTTTATTTATAGATCCTTATTTGCTGGTAGTGTATGCAGTGGGTTTTAACTAATGAGTCAGTAATGACATGGTGAATTTGTTCACTGTATCAAAGATCTTTAACTATCAACCAGCGTTTATACCAATTCATCTACCGAGAAGAAACCTTTCCTCAGGTAGACTACGAGTTGCGATAAAAGATGTATTGGAATATTCAAGCAGAGAGTGTAAAGATTATGAGAGGCGTTTCCTCCTATTCCCGTAACGTTAAAATTTCGTACAAAATTTTGAGAGCGCGCGACCATAGGAGAGGTTACGATACTATCCGACACACGACGTCGCTACTGGAAAATTTTTAAATTTTGTAAACACCCGGAAAGCTTTTCATCAGTCATGGCTGTTAAACATAGTTGAATTATGCTAATTTAAAATTAATAAAATTCAATTCCATGAAAAATAAAGAAACGTAAGTACAAGAAAGCGGACTATTTATAATATTTTGATACTAAAATAATTATTTGTTTGATTAACCAAGGAAATTCATTGGAAATTTTATGAAATGGCCGAGGCTTAACGAGAACAGAGTGTTATAAATAATAAAATACGAGGAAACATTGAAGTAGGTAAAATGAGATTAATGTTGTATTTTTAACAGTTTCCTATCTAATCTTTTCTGGGTTTTCATGTATTCATGGTTGAGATCTTGTTTTTTAAGGGAACTATGTATGCAGAATTCTATGAAAAAAGATATCATGTTTTGGTATGCAGTTGCACATGGAGAATCTTCATTAGTTTTAAAATATTTCTTGTCAATTCTTTGAATGATGAATCCCTCCAAACGTCCTTTAATATTTGTCACGTGCTGTATTGTTGTGGATTGGGATGATCACGGTTGCCTCCTTTCTGTCTTATAGATCCAAGAAAATTATCTACAAAATCTTGGCTAATCCTGTCCGTTAATAAAAACTTCAAACCAAAATTATCCTTTAGATCTTCCCAGAGGAGTAGCAAAGCTTGAATTGAAATTACAATTTTCTGAAATTTCCATGGTGTAGAGTCATTAAGACTGAAAATTGTTGGCACAGCGGATGGTGTGAGCCTATTTTTAGTTCTAATATTCATGAAACTGGCATCAATGAAATGATTCGCGCAAATTCTATGGTTAACGTGTAAATATTCCGTAGTTTTATTTGTAAGCCCATCATTATTTACATTTTTCAGAAACAAAATAGAACTAAAATTTAAATTAAGTTAATATGCCAATAAGCCTATCGAATGAAAATTCGAATTTACCAGTCTTTTTCCTTTGGAAACTTAAAAAAAAATAAACAAGGATTTCTTGTTTTCGATATTTTACAATTTAAAACGGAACAATATACCCCAGACATACTAAATTATTTAAAAACCTTGTAAAACTAGCATTAAAAATCTGGAAAGTTTTTGCGTCTCTTTTAAACCTAACATCGAAACGCACGCGCTGTGAGAACGGCGCCACTGGTGGCGCCATCGCTCTTACGGTAGTAGTGGACATTTTTGGGAAAAAAAAGTTAGTACGCTTTTTTGAAAGAGAGACGCCTCTCATAACCTTTACACTCTCTGATTCAAGTTTTTTTGGCATTTATCAAGAGCTTACCGAGCCAATTTGATGTATTACCCGAGGGGTCGGACACTTGCCATTATTTTGTACGGGATTTTGTAGAGATATTGGCGATTTTATCATTACATTTTGAAGGGATTTTGGGATTTCAATGTTAATTTACCATAGACAGAGTTAAATGATTTTGCGATTTTAGATAAAGTACGGGATTTTGGTAAATGTCCGACCCCTCGGTATTACCTTAAAAGTGTTGGTCAGTTAATTATACACGCTTACATCATTTGTTACAATTTATACCTGGACTAGGCTATGTAAATGCCAGATATATAGGTAGAACAACAACTTATATCAAAAAGCAGGACCATTGTTTTACTTGTGATCAATATAGGATATTTCGCTAGAAATTGCTTTAGACAATTACCAATTTTTGTACACTTTATAAATTGCTGTTTTTTATTTATGGATGTATGTTATAACTAGATTTATTTTAATTGCTATCAGCTAAGTTTTGAAATAAATATTTCCCTATAAACCAAATGATACGGCTCATTTTCTAACAGATAATTCTTTTCGGAAAATGTTGGCTACTAATAGTAATGAATCTTATTTTTATTCGTTATTTTTTTGGTGTACCAACCATATTATAAAAATATAGTTTTAAAATAACAAAACCATTAAACTGTGTAATAAATACAACCAATTTAATAAATAATAAGAGTAAGAAAATTATATAATTAGAAGAAACTAATTTTCATGCATCTTATGGCTTTAAAAAAGATTTGGATAACCTCTCATTTTTCAGAAACTGATTTGCTTTCCTTTCATGGCTATAATATATAAATATATTTTAATAAAATAACGGATTTAACTATAAAAATTATCAAACCTAATAATGTAATTAGAGTAAGAAAATTATTAATTAGAAGAGCCAGGATTTCATCGTCAAAATGCAAGCCAACCATAACCACGTGATAGCTTTTTGCGTCTAAAATAGAGCTCTCCTATTGGTCCGTGACTTGGTTAAAAAAATTCGAAAAAATAACAGCGTCGCCGATTAACAGGAATCGCTAAAACGTCTCTGCACCGCGATTTCGATTGCGAGAATCGCAAAATAAACAGCTCGCTAAATCTGAATCGCTAAATTGCGATCCTGTTAAAATTAACAGGAATCGCAAAACGTTTCTGCACCAGGCCCTATAAAATAGTTTGTCCAACGGGTCACCTTTTCGAAATTGTGAAACAAATCCTGTATGAATCAACGTAAAAACCAAAAAATTAATCAACGAGATTTTATTTATCTTATTGTTATAGGCATGCAAGAATGACCTTCACTCTAGGTAAGAAAGTTTCGTGCACCTTCAAGCACGTAGATATAGAAAGTTTAAGGGGGGGGGGGACGGGTTATAAAACAACCAGATGAAATAGCGAGCGCGTTTTTTAATACATTTGCGAGAAAATGATAATATGAATGATCCTATTAATATATTTAATATATTAATATATTTTACTGGGCTGCGTTGCGGATATTTCAATTAATTTTTACGTCTTACTGTTTATTTCTTAATGTAAGAAAGGAATAGAGTCCTAATGGGGGGTTTGAATGTACCTTCTTGGAATGTCCTGTGGTCACAATTTGCGGTTACGGTAGTGTTGCAATAGGTCCTCGTGTAAGTTATAAATTTTACCGACTTGTTTGGTCCTGATAGTATAGGTCTTCGGTCAATATATCAATCACTTTTTCATCACTTACGATGGTCTTCTCTGTGGCCATTCATGGTCAAAGCCTCAAACTGTTATGCCTTCCTTGTCTCGTAATCTTGCCTGAACTCTAGAAATACACGATGGTCGGATGTTGTCTGATTTTGGTAATAAGTAGGCGTCACGGGACAGCGCAGCGGCGGAATTTAATACACCGTTAATAAAATATCGTTTGGCTGGCCACTCTTCCATTTCTAAACCGTAAAGTAAATGTCTAAATTTTTTTCCACACGGGCAGTGTTTTCATGGTTTTCTCATCTTACCATCTTAACCCGTTGTCCTGGCGCACGGTAAGACGACTGTACACACGGACAAAATTGGCTGAAATTTACCATGGCCAACACTGCCGGTAAACGAGAAAATGGAGAACGTTTTTTGGAGGAGCTTTGGACTAGACCAGCCAGCCAGTCTTATGGAGTTATTTGATATAAGGAATTAATTTTAAAGTCGCCAAAAGTAGGCTGGAAAAATTGTGCTTCTTCGGTTTGAAATAGTTTCGGTTCTAAGCATTTTACAGTGCCGGAGTTTTCTGCAATTTAACTAAGTGAAAATGAATATCCATGTATATGGAATATTAATTCAATTAAAAACAAAAAAACAACAGACGAGACAGAGCGTAAAAACTATTCGAGACAGAATTGGTGTTGCAGGTAATTTAATTGACCTATGACTTAAAATAAATTATCTTTGTTTAAAGCTAAGCTCTTGAAGAACAAATGGAAGACTTTTGAAGAACAACATGTTAGAAAGAAGAAGAATACTAGTACCCAAACGCATTTTTCATAATATGGAGATATGTAGATCTTTGATGATGTTTTAACTCAAAGAATTTAAGTACTAGGGGGTTTTATTAATTTAAAATTATAATCCCATAAGAGCCTATCTTCTTTTATGTCAAAACATTGCCTTAGCTTTGGAATTAAAATGAAGTCGTCGTTCTCTTTTCATTCTTCAAATACTTCTCTCGCTCGTATTTTGGCCTCAAATCCATTTTTCTTTAAAAAAAAACTGCAAAAATGTATTTTGAAGTAAAAGTGGACGTCGAAGTAATTTAGTTTACGGTAGCTATGTTAAACCCGACGATAATACGAAGACGCGAAAATTCATAGGCTTACCTTTAAAGACTTTCAATATCGCTTTTTATACCACGTGGCAGCGTACCGCTCGCTGATTGATCGAGCTCAAAGTTCTTAAAAAAACGGGGAAAATTACAGAAGAGAGGTTGCAACATTTGTTCCCCGTTTTCTCTTTAACTGGCAGCTCTGGCGGCTTAAACTCAGACAAATATAGTCCATGTGTACAAACGTTTTCCTATGCGCCAGAACAACTGTAAAGGGGTAAAACGACGAAATAGAGAAAACCAGGAAAATACAGCCAGTTTGAACCAGGCTTTAGATAGCGTAAAAAAATTAAGTGTTATTAACCTTTTAGAAAAAATATTCTGGTTGTCATGTTAAACAGAACAAAGAGTCCGCCCCAAAAAAAAAGATTGTTAAAGGAAGTGCGCGAATTTTATTATGATTAGATGAAAAGTTTATTCCCTTGCGCCTATAATTATAAATAAAATAATATCGGTATGTATCCCGAAGTGCAGTTTTCAAATTGCGCAAATGGACAAAAGAACAGTTTTCCTAAGCCCCTGTTCTTATTTGCGCATGTTTTCATAAGCGCAGAAACTTTAGCGCAAATTCCCATTGTCATATTATTTGGCCGAATGTAACAACAGCTCCTGATTCAAAATTGGTTAATGTTTTATATATATGCTCTGTGATTTACCGGATGCTGCGCGGCCCCTTGGATCAGCCCTGGGTTTCACCACAGTGCTCACGTCTATTGTGTGCTGGACCGATATGGTATACTCGCGGGGGAAAACGCGCTGAGTCAGACGAGGCAGCGCAGCGCGATTAGAGAAAGTGTCAAATGGTGCCAATTGTCTTATTTATTTGTAGGTTAAGGAGGAAAGCGGGAATACCAAATCTCATGTAAAATTGCCCTTAAAAATTTAAAATTTACTAACAAATCCATCAATGATTTTTCAATTTTTAAAATAGTTATAAAATCCGTTTAAATAAAAGCTTAAATTATAGACTAGAAATTAAAATCCCAAAAATCGAAAAGGTAAATCCCCCGACAAACAAGAAAAAATAAATCAATTTTTTAATACTTCTCAAACCTACCCTGTCCAAGAGAGAAGTTAACATATAATAAATATCACTTGTTTAAAATAAGGTATTTTTGATATTTAAAATATTAACAACTCCACGGAAAATTCCACAAATGATTAATTTTTAGCTCGTAGGTTAAAACAAACATATTAATTTAAATGGAAAAAATAAGCGTTTTTAGATATGTTTAAGTTTTTTCTGCAACTATACAGAACATTATTGGCCTTCTTTCTTAAACAAAATAAAAAGTTTTTCAAAATGTTTCCAAAAATGATTAATGCCGTAATTGTCGGAGACGGAAATAAATAGTCCCGTGTAATTTTTCGATCGAAGAAGTTTACTCAAAGGACATTAAAAATGGCACCACTTACGATCAGTGTTTTAGCTCTGCGCTTCCGAAAAGCCTTTTAAAATATGTATAACCAATTATTGATTATCATGGCCTGAAAAATTCATCCATGTGATTAGACATACCGCTGTAACGTCATTTGTTTTCACCTTAAAAACAAGTTGTGACAGTTATGGACTTATTGAGTTTTGGAATTACCGAGTGAAGTCTTTAAGCTTTTGAATCTAAAATCATTTATTTAAAACCGAAGTAAAATCCGAATACATTAAGCTTTTAACAAAACGTTAAGCAGAATAAAAAACAAGTGTATTTGAGTTTTGAACCTTTTAATGGTTTCAACTTAATGGATCTCTGTTTGAGCATATAAAACGCACGCTGATATGCGAGTCTGAAAAGATGGAAAAACGAATACAGATAAAGCCTACAAATCTTTACATTTTCGAAATCTTAAATCATTCTGTGAAACGGTCGCATCGGGTTCGGATTGGGTTATTCTGACGTAGACAGCCGCTCATGGTTTTCGCTCGCCGGCATTAATAAATACACGTCACTTATTTGGTTTCTTAGAGTTTTATAAACTCCTAGTTTTATAAACTCCCTTTTTGGTCCAGCAATGAATATAAATTTGACATTAAAAATTACAATGAATCATGTAAGTAATAAATTTAAGTTTTAAACATATTATTAAAATGGTTTATGTGCAAGCTTTCATTAAAAAAATTCAATTTATTAATACATATTTGACATATTTAATATAGACAAAACTTTGAAAGTTAGAATTACTTGATTATTTCGAAAGCGAGGAATAAAATTACTTAAATGTTATTGAGTATAGACGTATATGGTTTAATAAGTTGTCCGTGTCGATCTCTCCGAAATCCCCAAAATGCGATTGATCGCTGCACGCTACCCTCAACAAGTTTTTCCGTAATTCAGAACAATGCGCCTTTGTGTCAGGTCTTTTAGCCGAAACCCCATCCGTCCTTTTCGTAGCCAGTCATTCGGTCTTGTTCGTTTTTTCGAAATATTTTGACGCACGTAAATCAGAAAAGAATTAAACAGTTTCAAAAGGTTAAACAATGAAACCAGGCTGACCAGGTACAATATCGGTTCCACACCGAGAAGACATTACACATTATATTAAAATTTAATTTAAGTTACATACACTAGAAATTTATATACCCCCGTACCGAATATTAATACATACCGGGGGTTGGGAAAAGATGCAGTTATGAATTTATGAAAAATAATTGGAGTGGATAAAAGTGAATAAAAGCTAAAGGAAGATTGAATAAGGTAGCGAAACGCGCAACCAAGAGAACCGACCGGCAAGGGCAGCTGGGAAAAAGACTTAACCGAACCCGACACAGCCCGACCCCACGAAGAGACACAAGAGACGAGACAGAAGCCGAAGGAGACCTGAATTCGCCGTTGTAGTTAATTAACATGAATAAAATTAATACAATGACAGAATTCAATGTTTTTTAAAATATTATGCGATAATACAAAACAAGATTTGTTATGTAAGGATAAATAACTATAGAAGTGTCAATTTATTAAAGATGATGATAAATACTAGAAGAGGCAGTCCTGGGGATAAATGAAAATAGGAAAGTTATTGTTGATTCTAAATAGGTCCTGGAGACGTGCAAAGGTAAACTAATCGATTGAGTAAATTTTAAGAGAAGGTCTAGAAGCTTGAAGTTTGTATTAGTGTTATTATTTTGAAGACAAGGAGTAATGATGAGAAGTTATAGAAGTTTGAAGTGATAATAACGATTCCTTTATATTATCATTTAAGCGGCAATATAAATGATCCAATTCATGGGATGCAATTCGCTAAAATTCGTATTGACCTATCATTTATATTGGTCTCTTAAGCGAAGGCTGGCGGTTGGCTCAGATTTCAAGAAACCCAAACCAGACCCAACCCGAAAGGGCTTTAATATGAATTAAAATAATTGAGACGAAACAACCGAGTTTAATTTATTAAGAATATTATAAATTAAGTAGTTACAACAGTGAGTTAGACGTATTTACAGTGAAAGTTTATCAGCTAAATATAATACGAATCAAATTTTAATGGAAGATATATCTACAGACGGTATCTGTATTTTTCTCGCTTACGAAATACTTGCCGCATCTTTAACGCTCATTTAATTTCAACACTCGCCGTTGATGAAGATACCGTAGAATAGCTATATTTGACATCTGGTAGTCGACGATTCGTAGAATTCCTGTTGACGTTGTGACTCATACCGCATAAAAAGACCAATGACGTCCAATTTCCAATACTCGCACACCCATGAAATCAATGACTGCATTAGGAAAGATTCACGCACTTCGTACTTTACAGCGCGAAGTGAAAGGGAGCAAACCAAAAAAACATTCGCGGCAGTGAATGATTTTTGCCTTTTACCCAGTTCTGTATATTTTCAATTTGCAGAATTATTTTCCAAATAATGCCCACCAAAATTTTTTGAAAGGTGAGAGAATCGAGAAAATGACTTTGGCTTATTCCGTCTGTCAATACGTTTTTTTGAACTTGCGAAATGTGAAGTGAGTGTATAATATATTTTTTTAATTAATACCAGGAAAATAATCGATTTTATTTTCTATTGAAATTAGTCTCAGTTTCGTCGATTCAAAATTTGTTTTTAAGCGAGTAAGCGGTACAAAAATTCGAAATTCGCGAACGAACCAGAACCTCTTAAATGCTGTAAATCACGGAGTAAGAAATCTTTATTATTTTTTAAATCATTTAAACTTTTATTAACTTAAACTGACGCGTATTTTCAATCCTGAAGATTTTGAACACAGTTGTATTTTTGTATTCTTTGGATCCACTGTACTTCAAGAATTACTACGCCAGCTCATTCGTCGCAGCTAGGACCAAACACATCATCACTACAATTAAGCGAGAAAGCAATGACGGATTCGAAGAGCTGTCGATGAAGGGTGTGGATGATGTTGTTTGGATAGCCACAATTGCGTGCATTTTCCTTTTACCGTTTTGGACGTGGATTTTCGAAAGGAAAGTGAATATTTTCAAAGAGGAAAGTAGTCACTCTATCAGTCTGAATAACTCACTTTGGTTATATTTCACTTCACTCATTCATATAAGTAAGGCTAATGATTACAAGGCTAAGTTTCACTCTACGCGGATATATTACTTCAGTTCTGTCATGTCTATTGGCTTCGTGTAGCGTACAAAAAAAATCGAAAACAAACCAAAATTTTATCTCTTTATTTCTTATTTAAAGGTGATAGTGAGAGCGCATGATAATTTGTTCAGAATTGGTATACAGCTCTGAAAATTGATATACACGCGCATTGAACTACACTCTCGAATACCATATTTTTATTCAATTTTTTTAAATCTACTGGATAAAATTTTAGAAGCAAAAAAAACGCGCTTGTTGCCAAGGACGCGCGCATCTTCGTGTATTTGGTTTTTAAAATGAAAATTCTAAGTTGCACGGCATATCCACAAAATTAGGAATAAAAAACGGTAAATCGCGTGTAGCTCGGTGGTAAAGGTGGCAAAGTTATGGATGTTTTTATGGTGATACGTGGTACGATACTACTTCAAACCTGATATGGAACCACTTCGAGATATTTTTTTGTCAATTTTCCCGCTTTATTCAGATTTAATCTTTTATATATCGAATTTCCATGGCAACCACAACTAAGCCTAATTAAACAAAACCATAACTTTACCACTTTTACCGACCAAGCTACACGCGATTTACCATTTTTCCCTATGCCGAAAAAAATGGTAAAAAACATCAAGTAAAAAAGATATCTCGATGTGGTTCCATATCAAGTTTTAAGAAGCACTGTGACACGTGTCACTATAACAAAATACATAATTTTACCACCTTTACCACCCGAGATACACGCGATTTACCATTATTTATTTGTAAAGCCGCGAAGATGCAGTGCAACTTAGATATATTCGTTTTAAAAACACCTGTAAACGAAGATGTGCGCGTCCTCGGCAACAAGCGGGTTTTTGGCTTATAAAAGTTTTTCCAGTAGGTTTTTTGAAAAATAAAAATTAGGTGGTCGAGAGTATAGTTCAAGGCATGTGTATAGTGTATACCAATTTTCAGAGCTGTATACCAATTCCGAACAATTCGGGTGTTTTTTGTAACCATGCGCTCTCACTCCAAACGAAACCATTATATCATCTACCCTTAGAAATAATTATATAAAAGCTGTCGTTTAATATCTCATAACCATTTCGTTAAAATCTTGCAAGCTCATTCATTGTAGAACCTATTGCAATTGGCCACTCATTTATTATTATATTATATATCCTTCACTGATCTTTACATTTTGTAAGCAGAGCACGAGACTCAACGGCTGTAAAAAAAAAACTGACAAAACGGTTCTAGGATGGGTTGTTTAGTCAAAGCACTTTCCATCAACTCTTAAGAGCTGTTAAGGGGAAAAGAGACTCGTTCCAAATTCATCCTTTTGAACATATAATAGAATTTTTAAAAAAAATAAAGGTGCTAGAAAAAGTTTGTCAAGTATTAAGTGTGAAAAACTTAATTTTTTATGATCGGGTTTAAGCGAAATTACATTATCAATATGTGAAGAACAAATAAGCAACGAGATTGCACCCAATGTTGAATGTAGCTTTGAAGTTTTTTTCATGGTTGTAAGAGCCCGTTGGATTTAAAATAATTATAAGAAAACGATGAGATATTTTTCAATATTGGGCGAAATATTACTGTTAAAGACGAGTGTTCCGTGTAGGAGGTAATATGTAGCGAAAATAACTAAATCTGAAGTTAAAAGAATTTAATTAAATCAAAAGTTCACCTTCACAACATTAATCGCCCTAAAACCACATTCCGAAGACTTCGTCACGGTCACTATTGGGGTGAGCGAGGTAAATAACTAAAGGGTTTAGGGATTTACAGTTAGTGATAAAGGTCAGTTTAAGGTCAAGGGGTTTTAAGTTATTTAAGTTTGATAGCGTCTAGGGGTATGCTTAGATTAATATTTAAAACTGTGGTTGAGGTTTACCATGTACAAATTTACTTTAGCCCAAATGGTGAATTTGAAACTTAATAAAGTGGATTGATTAATATTACATAAATAAATAGGACATATACCATATTAATATAATGATAAATTATAAGGGTTTTGAGTGACCCAGCGTTTGCAAGGACTACAGATTTACACGGTGGTTTCTTTAAGCGTAGAACTTCACAGCGCGGCGTTATATAATCAAATATATACACGTTGTCTTAATTTGATCGGCCCAGGCATTCTTCTCAAACACTATAGTTGCTAGAAATGTTAAATTATCAGAATATACTCTCTCGGGGAGGACCATTTTCATTTCGAATTTTCAGAAAAATCATGAAATGTTTCACCTTTTTGAAATTTTTATTTTTTGAACAATAGGTGGTAGACGAAAATTTTCAATCAACAAGTTGTAGAGCGTACTCGAAAACCTTTAACGAAATTGGTTTGGTCAAAAACGTACATTTTTCATTGAAATAACACATCATGAAAAAAAACAATTTGGTACTACCCAAAAAGGTTTACGTCTCATGAAAAAGAAAGTTCGAGAAACCTATCGAATTTGAAATGATCGTATGTTTGTAAAGATAAAAAAGGGACTGTTCTTAAGCCAAATCATTTTAAATAATTTTTTAGAGAAAATATAATTTAGTAGAATTCCAGAATCCACGCGTCTAATTTGGGGCAAGAATGTTGCAAGAAGTCCACGAAACCGTCTAATTTATGCCAACTGAATTTCCCACGTGTTTTTTTATTTTGAACTACTCTGTCGCTTAAAGTGTGGCTCCATTTAAGTATTTAAAGAGACACAGCTTCGTTTTAAAATCATTCTCTGAAAGAACTCCAGTAAAATAAAAAGATGCCTCGTTGTACCTGTGAACAGCGGTCCAGGATGGTCGAATTATGCTACAGAGATGGTCAACGAAATGCACGTGAAGTGAGTCAATTATTTCGAATCTTGTATCCTGACAGTGTGTCAGAATTTATAGCCCAGTGTACCTAGTAACAGAGACCATACCACCGAAGGTCTATCATCATAGTGCCCTACGCCAGCGTCCACCAAGCTCGGAGAGGTGACAAATCCAGCACGGGTAGCAGTACTCTACTACTGATGGTCGCACCTTTGACGCAACCTAGCAGAAGGTGTAGTCATGGGTAGAACAATCCCCACTTCGCACACAGCAGTGGGAGTAACAGTGGATGCTGTAGCAACTCCAGCTGACACCCTGCTACGTAGGTAAAGAGTCAAACCCTTTGGAGAGAGCTCCTAAAGGGGATCGACGAGCACACAGCAGTCCAAGTAACCCGGCCCAGCTGGCACCGGAGATCCCGGTGTGACTCCAAAAGCCAGGAAACAGGATCGCCGTTCCCTCATTTGGAGGCCCACCGCCCCACAGCAGGCTACCCAATCCGCCGAGGCGGCCAGTTTGCACGGACCCTCTCCGTTAGCCTGAGCCGAAGCTCAGTATCCACCCAAAAAACCTGACCGAAGTTGGAGGTGAATAAAGGACCATTTGATCAGAGCTAACATCTCCCAGTGTGCCACCACCCTTATGGGTAACAAGAGCCGGACCCCGACTCCCAGGTAATGCCACCAGTTATTGCACACTCTAACCCATTGAGGGCCGTTGTATCCTGACATGTGTCAGATTTAGAGCCCGGTGTACCGGTAAGATTCAAACCACACCACCGGAGGTCTTTCATCAGAAGGCCCTACGCCAGCGTCCACAAGCCCGGACAGGTGACAAAACCAGCATGGGTAGTAGAACCCTACCACTGATGGTCGCACCCTCGACGCAAGCCGCTCAACCCAGCAGATGGTGCAGCAATGGCACGACCCGCTCGCCACTTCGCACACAGCAGTGGGAATGAGAACAGATGCTCTGGCAACTCCGGCCGACACCCTACCTAGGAAGGTAGAGAGCCAAACCCTTTGGAAAGGGCTCCTAAAGGGGAATGACGAGCAAACAGCAGCCCAAGTAACCCAGCACAGCTGGCACCGGAGGTCCCGGTGGACTCCAAAAGGCCGGGAAACAGGGCCGCCGTGCCCGCATATCGAGGCCCGCCGCCCCACAGCAGGATACCCAATCCGCCGAGACGGCCAGTTTGCCTGGACCCTCTCCGTTAGCCTGAGCCGAAGCTCAGTATCCAGCCCAAACCTGACCGAAGTCGGAGGTGGAGATACGACCATTTGATCGAAGCTAACATCTCCCAATGCGCCACCGCCCTTATGGGTTACAAGAGCCGGACCCCGACTCCCTGGTAAAGCCACCAGTTATTCCACACTCTAACCCATTGAAGGCCGTTGTATCCTGACATCATATTGTTGTATTTATTAACCCCGTACACCGCCAAAGCATTATAGGGGTTACTCATCATTTGTCCTGGCCGAGCCCTCGACCTGTATACAGAAAATAGGAAATGCTTCTTAAAACACTTACACAAAACCGTATACACCCGTATACTTGCACCACCTACTCACGACTCTTTCGTGAGTTCGTCAAAATTCACAATGAGATAACGCATTACGCGTTCAAGATCGTTGATCGTTTCGTTATCCAGATTATGGAGTCCATTCTCATGGATTGGTCTCCTTAACAGATGGTTCGTTTTCGGACAATTACGAACATAGTGCTCTGAGTCTGCTTCCAGAGCACCGCATATGCATTTGGGCGATGCAATATGACCCACATTTAATAGGTAAAGTGGGAACTTACTGTGTCCACTTAGGATTTGGGTCAAATAGTAGTTCGTGTTGAAGCTACCATTGACCTTAGGAAAGTACTTCTTAGTTACCTTTCCTTTCTCACTCTCATCCCACGACTCCTGCCACCTTCGAGTCATCACCTCATTGAGCCACCGTTGTATCCTGACAGTCGTCCAAATCCCCACGCTGTTCTCCGTGCTGTCCGTGACTTTGAAAACGAAGGCAACGTGAATCGCAGATTCCGCGGACCTGGCCATGACAACATGAACATGGAAGACACAGTCATCGCCTACCTTGTCGCCTACCCTTAAGCTGAATTTCTGTAACTGGTTTTATACTATGGCCGACGGAAACAAAGATTTCCTCCGTTTGATTCTTTTGTCCGACGAGTGCCAAAATAACCACATTTGGAGTGATGAAAATCCGCACTGGGGATTTCCTCACCATAATCAGGTACAATTCCGTTTCAACGTCTGGGCTGGTCTTCTGGGAGATCGCGTTATTGGGCCATTTTTTCTTCCGCGTCGACTCAATGGGCAGAATAACCTGAACTTTCTACAAAATGAAGTCGCAGACGAGTTGGAAGATGTGCCATTAGTCGACGTCCCAGGCTTATGGTTCCAGCATGACGGTGCACCTGCCCACCAAGAAAGACACGTCGTGCAGTACCTTAACAACGAGTTCCCTGGGCGATGGATAGGCAAGAACGGTCCAGTACGATGACCTCGGAGGTCCGCAGATTTCGCACCACCGGCCTTTTTCCTGTGGGGACTCGTCAAGGAGGAAGTGTATAAAACGCCTGTCACTAACGAACAAGATCTACGGCAGAGAATCATCGCAGCGTTCCAACTCGAAACTCCCGAGTGGTCCGTGCTTCATCGCGCACGGATTTGTATTGCAGCGGACGGTGGAATTATTGAACCTCATTTAAAATAAGACTAGGGATTGCAGTTGCTGGATCCCTCATACAGCAATCCAGCTGGATCCAGCGCATTTTTCGGGCTGCTGGATTCAGCACCACGTGCTGGATCCAGCGATGCGAATTCGCAAGTAATGTGAATGGCACAAAAGTGAACGTTTCCGCTTTGCTAGGTGTGTTGCGGCCCTACGTGAGACAAGACCATCAATACTATTGGTTTCTTGATATTGTACTTCCAGAAAAGTTAAAAAAAAAGACTCTTGTGTTAATGTATGTGGTTTAATATGTAATAAAATGTAGCTAATTGCCAGTATTTACAATACAGTCTGGTTTATTTGTAATTGTCTGCCTTATTCTTCCAAAATGTCAACAAGAATCTCCTTAACTAGTTGGCGTAGATAGATACCCCCAACCGACGTGCATTACAAATTATACAACCGTGATTGAATTAATCCTTTTAAATACTTCAAGACTAATATTTTATAACTCCTACTTCTAACAAGACTTTACCATAAGAGAGTTCCCTTGGAGGGGTTTTACAATTTTTTGTGGTGACTGTTGACAAAATGTATTCAACGCATTAGCAGTTTCATGAACTTTGGGAAAGATTCATTTGGGCAAAACCGATGTAACGGCTAAACTCCTCGTTACATCTGTTATATTTTTTTAACGTTAACGCCCACCGTAACGACGGTTTTGACTTAATTGTGAGTGTAAACCAGCTTTTGAACGTTTGTATTCGTATTCATGTTTTTGTAATGTTTTGTGTACTGTTTGTTTGTGTTCAGACATGGGTGAATGTTGTGTGTGATCTCTTAACTCCTATTTTTTTTTTCTTTTGGGACGGGCCGGGTGCTTTGGGTTATGGACTTACAACGATATTTATACAAACAACTTTGGGAAAAGTCCGTCTTCCTTTACGTTTTTATGAACTCATTAACGTCATTCATTCTATATTATTTATTTATAATCCATTATTAGCCAATATTTGCCAGTATTTTCCACTGGCCTGGACAAAATTAAAAAAGGTGGCTTTTTAGGAACACCGATCTTTTACAGCTGAGCCAATGACTACCACGTCTTCTAATTGCAAATAAATAACATCATAGACATACCATGGCGGAATAACAGGAAAAGTTTAAATTTGACACGCTATTTATTACAGTACGACAGCCAGGTGACGCTAGCATCGCCTTTCAAAAAACCTCCGGTTAGTTATCCAAGGAAAACTTCCGAGGAGATGAATTTTTGATTAAAATATAAGTTGCTGGATCCGCGTTGGATCCAGCTGGATTGATGTCGGTTGAGCAAAAATCCAGCTGGATTGAAAACCCTGCTGGATTGCAATCGTTAAATAAGACGCGTTAATTCTGGAATTCTACTATGTTAATTGTATTTTCTCTAAAAAAAATATTTAAAATGATTTGACTTAAAAAACAGTCCCTTTTTTATCTTGATTTGACTATAAATGTCAAACGTGGAATCCGATCGGTGACTACTTTAAATTATGAACACAATTAAAATATTTTGTAGGCCGATGCCGATGAGATCTTTTAACGATTATAGGACTTGTGGAATTACCACGAAATCCCATTGTACAATGTACATGTGGAAATATAACAGTATTGGATATATACCGAAAACCATCAACGATTTTGGTTCTTGAAAATATAACAAAGGGGGGTGAGGGGGAGAGTTGCTTAGACCAATCAGTCGATATTACTGGGCGGCAACAAGAAAGCGAAAGGACCCCTAAAAGACTTACTTAAGTGAAGGAATCTAAGAAAAAGGTAAGCCCATTAAGCTCCCAAGCAATCGGCTAGCGTCCAAATCGTTAAGTGGCGCTTGGGGGATTTCCGATAATATCTTCATCCTTCTAGGACAATATCCAGAGTCGTAAGTTTATATCTGTGAGAAAACCCAGAGTTAATATACGGCGTAAATATAGCGATTTAATATCAGTAGAAAATAGGCTTTTTAATTTTTGCATTACATCCTCTTACTTTAATATAGATTTTGTTTGCTTCATTATTATGTTTAATGTTTAATTAGAATATTTCATTTTAAACAAAAAACTTGTTGAATTAAAAACCAGAAAAATAACGTTTATGTAAGAAATGTTACTTATAAAATAATGTACATGAATCTAATGTATTTTTTTAATTAAATTAGTTCCAGATACCCATTCCAAATCGTGTTCTTCGAAAGTTTGTTTATTTTCGTGGATTTTGGGGTCTTCGATACTCATAAAGGTATATTCTAGTAATTTGAAAAGTGAGATGATGTCTGTCACATCCACACCAATCGACACGATTCAAGATTTGTTGGAGAATAAAAATATTATTCCCGTCATGCATAAGCTCTCAAGCACAATAAACATATTTTTGGTAAAATGTTTTGACGTTTGACTGAAATTTAAACCATTTAATTAAAAAATATATATTTTTGAGAAGTTTTCCTTAAATAAATGAAAATTGACTTGTTACAATGGTACGAACCCGGTGTTGAGCTTACTATCAAATTCCAAAATTTTATTCATCTCAGGAATAAATGAACAATTAAATGAAAGTGATTTGGTTAGATGCTGTTTGATTGGAAATGGTTGGCTTTTAATTGTTTTAATTTCTATGTACATTTGAAAAGCATCGACGATAGTTTTTGTTGCATTTCGAATTGAAAATTATTTTTTTTAAATTTTAAATGATCGGTTTTAGTTTTTTTCTTTTGAGCGGCAAAATATTTTTTTTAAGGAAAATGTTTCGTAATGCATTGTTTCCAATTTTAATAGTATAAATTAAAAGATGGAAAATATATTTTCAGACAAATTCAATCACGGACGACTACAAGAAGTTGCGAAAAATTGTGGTTGTAATCAATGCATTGACGGATACTGAAATTAAATATTTTGTCAAAGGAAATATGGCCTTTTTTGCGGATTTTCGTACTTCATCGATAATTTTTTGGGCATCTAAATCGAGACTTTTGGAAAATGGACGGCAAGTACACATCGGAAAAGAAACTATTTATAAGTCGTTTACCACTATGAGATTTAGTAAAGCGACTCCGTGGGAAATAATAGAGAACGCAAATGTTCTGTAAGCTATTTTTTATTATCCTATTCATTTTATTATTAAACGGAGTTAAACGACCTGTTTTCACTGATATTTTTGAAGCGAAACATTGCAAGGCTTGAAAACCAAAAACTTAACCACTAGAAAGAGGCACGGAACTAAAAAATAATTTATTAAATAATGTTATTTTTGCTTTATACGATTCTTAATTGAGTGACAAGAAATCGAAATGTGGTTAGTAGTTACGTGTGTTGGACTGAACCGTGATATTTTACGTTGTAATGATATTACATTTGGTTCACTTCTAGAATCACAAGATACGTGGAAACTGCACAAAGTGAATTTCTCCTGAAACGGGAAAATGAGATTGAAGAAGATTACTTGTACCGAGGGCCAACCATAGAAACGTCGATTCACAAAACTACCATATCTAATTTGAAGCCAATTTTTATCGTTTGGATATGCGGTGCTGCAGTTGCCAGTTTAGCATTGTTATTTGAAATCACTATAAGCACCATTTTTCGTGCTGTCGAACGACCGATAACACGCAAAATTGTGCTTTAATTTATAGATAAATTTTTTGTATTTATTAATTACTCGTAGTTACGATAACCTTGATTTTAAAATCCCATTTTATTAAGTTTCTTGTTATGACTATAGAAATCGCTTACTAATTTCCCAACCCAATATCGTAAAAATAATTTAAAAATTTAAATAAAATACAATTTCTGCAACACTTTTAACATTAGTTAAAATTGATGACTATATATTTATTTTTCGCGTTGGACCAAGTATCGGATCCAAAGATTTGTGATCGCTGTTAAGCGAGGAAATGCGGACGCTATGATTTTATGACTACATGACGTTACGATATTACATTCTGACTTTAACAAAACGCATTTAAATAGTTGAAACGATTTCAGCAAAACTCTGAAAATAAAGTTTTTGTCCATTTCTCATGTTGGATGAGCATTGAATCAAAACGTCATTATTATAAGATTTTCTGAAGTCGTTTCAATTATTCAAATGCATTCTGATAACGTCATTAAGTAATAAAATCATAACGGCATATCTAATGGTTCCAATTTCTATCTGAAAAGGTATATCTGGTGTCTGGTAAAAAACTTCGTTCGCCTTTATTTTATCTGCTCAGATAAAATCGGTTAGTCTTATCTGAATATTTTAACTGGTAAGTTTTTATTTTAAAATTACGATAATCAAACCAGTTATCTGCTACAGATTATAGAATTGGAATATAAGTAAATGAACATTTTTAGAGAAACGCTCTTTTACTTAGTATAGCGCAGGGTGCACCAACTTAATGACAGGAGCTTTAGTTTGTAGTTTAGTTGCTATACCTACTCGTTGGGCCTTCGTTCAGAGTATGTTAGAATTCCTTCCTAGAACCCTACTCAACCTTCCATAAACCTTTTTTAAATTACATAAAAAAACATAAGACAGCATGAGTTCACTTACTAATTGTCATTATGGGGCCCTGGAGATTTAAGTTTTCAAAAAATGTAATATTTTAAAGCCCCTCTTTCTTCTGAGTTGCAAAAATTTGATCCCTAAAAATCTGGGGCCCAAGGCGCGCGTCTTTTACGCTTAGGCGTACAATCACCCATGGGCTTTTTCACCCTTGTGTATTTTTTGTAAAGTAAATTCGCCAGCGAATCAAGGTAGAATTATTTTATTTAAATGCTAAAAAATATTCATTGTTTCCACCAATTTTTAAGGCATAATATGGCGGATATCGTTTCGGGCTTTAGAGAACCCCTTTTGGCATGTTGTCAGAATTTATAGCCCGCTGTACCGGTAAAATCAAGAAACCACACCAGCGGAGGCCTATCATCAGAATGCCCTACGCCAGCGTCCACAAGCCCGGACAGGTGACAAAACCAGCATGGGTAGCAGAACCCCACTACTGATGGTCGCACCCTCGACGCAAGCCGCTCAACCCAGCAGAAGGTGCAACAATGGGACGACCAGCCCACCACTTCGCACACAGCAATGGGACAGAGAACGGATGCTCTAGCAACTCCGGCCGACACCCCACCTACAAAGGCAGGGAGCCAAGCCCTTTGGAGAGAGCGCCTAAAGGGGAACGGCAGGCACGCAGCAGCCCGCATAACCCGGCACAGCTGGCACCGGAGATCCCGGTGTGATCCAAAAGGCCAGGAGATGGGTCCGCTGCGCCCTCATACGGAGGCCCGCAGCCCCACAGCAGGCAACCCAATCCGCCGAGGCGGCCAGTTTGCCCGGCCCCTCTCCATTAGCCTGGGCCGAAGCCCAGTATCCAGCCCACACCTGACCGAAGTCGGAGGTTGGAGATAGGACCCTTTGGACGGAGCTAACATCTCCCAGTGCGCCACCGCCCTTACGGGTCACAAGAGCTGGACCCCGACTCCCCGGTACAGCCACCAGTTAGTGCACACTCCGACCCCTTGAGGGACAACCCCTTTTGGCAGTAACTACGTCACTATACCATTGAAAACATTCTTTCGGCAGGCACGGATGAACCAGGGATTGCGAGATAATCACGGGCTATCATCACCACTTGTTTATACTCAGGCTTGTGAATCTATAACAGAACCATAAACACCACAATTGAACTTCAAAATGAAACGTCTCACCTTCCACCACTGTAAGATATCAGCATGCGGGGGTGCAACTAGAGGTCGGTAACGGTTAATCATTATCCATGATTAAATTGATTTTTTTTGGGAAAAAATTTAAACAAAGAAATTTACCGGATAATATTTCGGAAAATGGTTAAAAAACTGTATTATTCGTAAAATTTATGCTTTTTATCGAAAAAAAGGTCTTTTTTCCGATTAATTTTATAAATTTATCGAAAAAATTAATCGGATAATACAGAAATATAAATTACTTGATCAAAACATTTTACGAATAATTTTGAGAGCTTTATCTATTGAATAAAAGTTAACCATCCCCGACCTCTAGGTGCAACGTCAGCTTTCAAGTACTGAAGTATCTCAGCTACCTTCTGCCACTTCTTCCCTCTTTTGGATACAGAGCTAAAATGTCCACATTATCCGACGTTGAGGGTAGTGCATTTTCAGCAATGTCTGGGGTTTGGTCATCTTTGTAAGTTGTTGTAAAAACGGTGACGACAGCATTTTAAACTTTCCTACAGATGCTTTTATTAAAATGATCTTTCATCCATAACAGTTTTAGTGTCGGGTTCATAGCTAAAAAAATCAATTTAAGTGAAAACTAGTTATTTTAAGGTTTGATCCGAGTACTTAACGTATTCGGATATTTTATCCAAGGCCTTGGCGCAAACGTCTCTTAAGGGGAAAACTTGGTCTTTCAAAGACATTTCTAATTTGTCCATAAGCCATTTGTACATGGGCATAGTTAAAGACGCGGTGGGATATTTCGCTTGGGATATACGGTTGGAGGCAAAATCAAAATCCTTAAATTGACTTAATTTATCGTTATTATTTTTCAATTGGTTCTTTAAATACATTTTACCTTGAGGACGTTTTCTAACGAATCTATGAGGAGCCATTCTTCGTCGGAAAGTCGAAACCTTTCAAAGTCTTTGTCCGTACCAATCATGGCATCCAATGACTTAAAACCAAAATAAGAGACACTCAGCATTTAAAAATCGTTACTCTCGTTTATGCCTTACAGGTTGAAGCAGCTTTGCTCTCTTTATCATTGCATATGTTGAGTTCCACCTGGTTTTAACATCCAAGATTAACTTGAGCTCAGGGAGACGGTAGACAGCGTTAAGCTCCATAAATGTTTCCTCTTTCATATGAGATAATCGCACCGCTAACGCT
This sequence comes from Leiobunum rupestre, assembly GCF_980474605.1. NCBI lineage: Eukaryota > Metazoa > Arthropoda > Arachnida > Opiliones > Sclerosomatidae > Leiobunum > Leiobunum rupestre. The sequence continues at coordinate 49,929,018 of NC_143384.1, read as the reverse complement.
GTCCTTCTAATATAAAGATTCATTGAAGTTAAATAATTACGAAATATCTATATTTGAAATGAGAGAAAGATAAAATAGTACCTTGGCAACGGCCGCGCCAACGCTTATGCCAGTTGTCTGATTTTCTTTCCATACGCCGAGGTCATACTCACGAGAAGACTACCCGAGGTGATTTGGTTGAAACTTGGTGGGTATGTAGACCTTATGGTAACATAAAATTTCACCAAGGGAAAAGTTGCAACGGGCATTAGTTTTGCCATGTCAAAAACATTTTCGGTTGCCATGGCAAAACTAATGCCCGTTGCAACTTTTCCCTTGGTGAAATTTCATGTTACCATAAGGTCTACATACCCACCTAGTTTCAACAAAAACGGTGATTATCACCTCGGGTAGTCTCCTCGTCAGTATCATGATTGGCTTCCACTTTTAACACTTGTACCGGCCATTCTTAATAAAAAGGAACTTTAAAATTAGGCCCATTATCTATCACAAACCGATGAAGTATTAAGGGCTAACAATGTACAAATAACACCGAGTACTGAAGTTTATTTATTTTTAACCGTTTGTCCAATTATTATACGACGTATTACGCTCCGAACTATATCATTAGCAATATAGGGACATGGATATTTCGATCTACAATATTCTATATATTTATGCTAATATGTAATTACGTATACCGGCTTACTTACTAATATCTTGGGTTTTCGACGACTGAAAATCAAATAAGTCTGGATGTTTGTTTCTTAAATGGTAATTCATATTTCCCGTACTTCGATTGGATTTTGTACTTTGAAAATGACTATCCCTAAATCTTTAATTATTATCGCCAACCTAATTGAAAAAATCTTGAAGCCATATAAATAAGTATTGAAAGTTGACTTACTTATCGAAATGAATGCATTTAGCAAATTCCTTAATTGATCCATCGCTTTGTACAACACAATAAATATAAAAATAATTGCACACTTCGCTTCTTTTTAACGTTTCCTCACCGGCAGAAATTACACTTGCCATTTGAAAAGCATTTGTCAAATTCATAATAAACTCGACTAGCTTGCTGTAATAAACGAGTATTTATATACTTTTTTAGTCGGAAGCAATATTTTTTGTCAAAGAAATATCCTTGTTGAAGATTACGTAATGTTCTTATATGATTGCTCGGATAAAAAAATAAGATTGTAAAGGCGGTTAAGTAAACCTGATATAGGTTTAATCGGATATTTTTATTTGGATAAGTGACATCGGACCAACTGTTATCCGCGCATGTTTAAAAAAGAGGGTTCATCCGATTAGGAAATCGATGAAAAAAACCAGGACTATTCAGATAAATTAGCAGTTGGAAGCACTACCGACATATCTGAAATGACAATATCGTTATCATTCGCAAGTTCAAACGCTTTCAATACTGTTTACCCTTTATTCTTATATTTAATGTTAGTAAAATATTATCTGCATTAGGCTGTTGTTATTGTAGGTTATATTAGCGCAATTTAAGCTGGAAATAAAGGTTAATTAAACCCCCGTGGGCGTGGCCGTTACACATATCTCGCCCTGGTTAATCAGTTATTGTGTGCTGATGTCTAAGGCCTTGGGTCGACACCGATGTGTGGATGTCAAAAAAAGGTTAATTAAACGATATAAATTATTAAAGATGATGGTTTTTACTGATCAAATGAAAATTTATTTTGTATTTATATAATTAAAATGACCAAAGCTTCCTTTTACATTAATAGGAACAATGAACATGATGGACCACCTTGTACATTATTCGTATTAATAGCGAAATAATGGTTCTAGAATTCAGCATAAGATAAATAATTAATTCAGATTCAAACCATTTAAGAGATTGTTGAGACCCGAAAAGTCAAGGATCATCGCGATTTAGATCAAGGGAAAGAGATTTAACCTGTCAACCTCTCGATAGCACTATATTTGTTCGATTGTTATAAAATCAATTATCACTTCTTGTTCAAACTTCAACCCGTTTGGTTGGTTTATTTGTTCCCCAGCCCCCCATTAAAAATAATCCCCGTACGAACCCTGATAAAGCTAAGTACTATGCAGTACTACTGCTATTCCAGAAGAATCTGATGTTGGTATAAAATGTCAATTTTTTTAAATCAAGATCGCTTGTCTAGGTTTTTAGATTTTTAACATTAGGTAAGTATTTACATCTTCAGAGCTTTCAAAGAACTCTACAAAAAACGTTTTCGTGCAGATTTACTAACGATTAGACTACCCGAGGTGATAATCACCGATTTTGTTGAAACTAGGTGGGTATGTAGACCTTATGGTAACATGAAATTTCACCAAGGGAAAAGTTGCAATGGGCATTAGTTTTGCCATGGCAACCGAAAATGTTTTTGACAACACAGTCTGTATATTGTCCCATTGAAAATAACAATTGATCAATTTTTACATATTTTGATCAAATTGACCAAAATATCAAAAAATTCATTTCATTTGACATTTTGATCTATTTTTTTTTGGTTTTGAAATATGAAATTTTTTTAAAATTTTTCACAGGGCGTACCCTTAGAAGTGCTCAGATTCCCATGTTTTTTTTTCAATGAGAAACTATACATACTGTGTTGCCATGGCAAAACTAATGCCCATTGAAATTTTTCCCTTGGTGAAATTTCATGTTACCATAAGGTCTACATACCCACCTAGTTTCAACCAAATCGGTGATTATCACCTCGGGTAGTCTCCTCGTAAGATCTAAACTATGACTATTACTCCAGATCGTCAACTCAGACAATGGTCTGAGATTGAGGGTCAAAGGCAGGCCAAAGAGTTTACTCTTGGCCCTTCTAGGGAGAGAGTCAAAGAATTACTCTCGCTCTCTAGGGCTAGTATTAGAATGGTTATTGGCCCCACTTACAGGCCACTGCCATCTAAACAGACATTTAACTCTCATTGGGGTCAGTGATGACCCGATTTGCAGAGCTTGTCTAGCTAAGGAGGAAACTGCCTCACATGTACTCTGTAGCTGCGATTACTATGCATCCCATAGGTTTGAGCAGTTGGGTATGAACCGGTTGGAGACGTATGACGTCTCTATTATCACGGCCAGGCAGATTTTAAGCTTTGTGTCAGCAATAGGACTTATATAAGTCACCCAGTTTGGGGATGCACAATGGACTCAATAATAAAGACTATTACTCCCATACGGAACTGAAAACAATTATCACAGCTCTTGTTCAATAGATGAATGGACCCAGCTTTATGTCCTTTCTAATATTTTCATACCTAAATCGTGCTGCTATCAGATTCAATTGTTCGTCAATGAAGTTCCTTAAATATAATTCTAGATTATTTGGCTTTTTATGGTCATAGTATAACCGAACTGCAAAGGGCTGCTTATCGTTTGAGTTTCTACAGCGGGTTAGTATTTTCCAAAACTGAAAACTTGTGCTTTTAAATCGATATTAAATTACAAAGTCAGACAAGTTCAATGGGTATATACGCTAGACAGTATCTTTTGCCTAACTCCCTCTGACAAGCCTAATATGGTAGTAATATCAGTCTTCGAAACTAACAATTTTTAGCGCGATAATGTTTTGGTTTTACAAAAGACTTCTGGGATCCAATAGTAATGACTGGTGATATGGTTTAAAAATTTGCAGCAGCCCTTTAATAGCTTCGAGATTCTTCTTTATTATAAGTATCATTGCAAAAGGTTCTCACGTAAATCCTTCATTTCATTATTATCGGAAATAATATTTGAGTCTGAATCAGAAAGTTTGGGTTAGAGATCGGCGTTTGAATAAGAAATTATCCAATTATTTATTTTTATTCATAACCGACAATTATCCAAAAAATATCAGAAAAAACCGATTATTTTGCGTGATAAGTTTATTCGTATAAAATGTTCCTAAATAAACAGTTAACCAAAGTTTAAATAATTATTCGAAATTTTGCCGGTTAATTTATTTGTTTCGCCGATCTCTAGTTCGGATCATAGGTGGTCTAAATAATAATAATCATCCAAGTTAGTTCTATCAGGGTCTAAATTTACATCAACTTCATGTTGTTCCGGTGGCACAGTTATTGGAATAATGGGACGATCTATAAATGGCTCGTCGTTCTGATTTTATGCTCTTTCATTTAAATTAATCACGTCGTTATTAGGACCTGCATTATTCTCAACTTAGGATTCTTTCGGGATGACGCATTGTAGCTATCAGATAACGTATCTTTGACGTTTAGATACTTGGTACATGATGTAATACTTAGACGCGTAAAATGGCAATTATTAATGTCAGGGACGTCTTTATACAGGTTGTCCCAAAAGTCGACCAACACTGTTCTTTCATGTTAAAACATTATTATTACGCAATTTCAAAGTTTTTCCTTTTGCTCATAGTGTCAAATACCATGAAGAAATGACATGTCTCTAAACTGCTTGGCCGAATGAATTGATTCTTGCCCCTTTATTACGGAAATAAGACTCGACGTAGAAACATTTTAAGATCAGTTTTGCTAAGGCAAAACTACTTACAAGGAGACGAACCGAGGTGTAACACATTGATTTTGTTCAACACCTTTTTTTCATAGATTTTGCGCACTGTCTTCATATTATATTGAATATATCAATTGGTATTGGTTTTTTAAATACGAAATTTGGTATCCCAGGCTAAAACGACCATCTAAAGGCAATATTGAGGTCAATTTTTTTATAGATGTTATAGTTTTTGCAATATGAGCTCATTAGGGGGGTAGTACTTGATGTTTGATTCAGAAAAAGGGTTAACTGGAAATTCATTAAATATTTTAGCTACAAGCCTACTTATAGAGATAAAATATACGTTAAAATAAAATTAATGGTATCTCGATTATTAAGGTCAAATTATTTTTTTTTAAATTTTAAGGTTTAATCATTTTCACACCAAATATTGCTAATTAATAAATTAAACACAAGGTAGGACTTATCATTTATTTACACAAAAAGGGTGTGCTCCAAAATTGATGAAATTTTATATTAAACATCTTGGCGCACGTATATTGCTTACCGAAAAATTTTGTGGAGGTGAATTAAAATTACTGAAAAATTATTAAAGGTGAAACAATACATTCAATAAATATTTTTTTAAGATAGTAAAAAATTAATGTTTTTTTTCTATTTTGAGAAAACCGATAAGAATTTCTTCGAACATTCTTCATCAAAATAATTGTGTCTTCCCCTTTGACTCTTTGGAATATAGTGTTTGTCTTTACTATTTCACCAGAGACTCTTCGTATTCTTCATTGGTTTCCAGAATTAACCCAAAATATAACTTATCGTCTAAAGTAGTAACGACATACTGCCCAGGGATGAAGTCTGGTCGTACATCTGATTCGAAGATTTCATCGGAACTTGAAATATAACACGGAATTCATCGCCAGAGAGACGTGATATTTTTTGTTCTGTTTTACTAATTGGAATGAAAGAGTGATTGCTACGTGTTCCTTGAACAGTTTTAGCCTTCTCCATTCGGGTTTTAATTTTTTCTGCATGTAAATCGATGTCAGCTTTTGAAACGAAAAATAATGTCATTCCCGTTATATTTTTATTAGCCCAGTTGTATAGATCCATTGGTGTAAGGTTCTGTTCGGTGACAGTTTTTTTCACCCATGGGTTTCAGAGTTCCTATTTTTGGCCAAATAGAAAAGACGAACACTGTATTCCAAAGTGTCAAATTCTGTGCGAGGTCAAACGTCCAACGTGCCCTAGGGGAAGACTCTATTATTTTGATGAAGAATGTTCGAAGAAAGTCTTATCGGTTTTCTCAAAATAGAAAAAAAAACTTTAGTTTTTTACTATCTTAAAAAAATATTTATTGAATGTATTGTTTCATAATTTTCAGTAATTTTTATTTCACCTCCAGAAAATTTTTCGGTAAGCAATATACGTGCGCCAAGATGTTTAATATAAAATTTCATCAATTTTGGAGCACACCCTTTTTGTGTAAATAAATGATAAGTCCTACCTTGTGTTTAATTTATTAATTAGCAATATTTGGTGTGAAAATGAATAAACCTTAAAATTTAAAAAAAATATTTTGACCTTAATAATCGAGATACCATCAATTTTATTTTAACGTATATTTTCTCTCTATAAGTAGGCTTTTAGCTAAAATATTTAATGAATTTCCAGTTGACCCTTTTTCTGAATAAAACATCAAGTACTACCCCCCTAATGAGCTCATATTGCAAAAACTATAACATCTATAAAAGAATTGACCTCAATATCGACTTTAGATGGTCCTTTTAGCCTGGGATACCAAATTTCGCATTTAAAAAACCAATACCAATTGAGATATTCAATATAATATGAAGACAGTGCGCAAAATCTATTCAAAAAAGTCAAATTTGAAAATTTCATAACTCTTGAAATTTTTCAATTAGGGCCCGCGCGCTTCATACATTTCCATACGAGTGCATAGAGATAAAAGTTTTTTTCTAAGTATTAATTTAACATGTCATTTATATAAAGATTAAACAGGATTTGTGATAAGAGATACCCCGGTTTTAATAGTAATTTCCTTTGAGAGTATATTATTAAATTTTGTTTGACAGGTTCAGTCAGTTAGGTAAGAGGCTATCCAGTCATAGCTGGATCCCCTAACACCCATGCGGTATAGTTTATGCAAAAGTCTTTTGTGATTAACGTAGTCAAAGGCTTTTTTGAGGTCTAAGAATACACCCACTACATAGTTGATCTTATCTAGACCGTCTAGAATATGTTTATAGACATTATTTAGTGCCATTTCAACATTACGATTGGCTCTAAAGGCGAATTGTTTGTTATTTAATATTTTATATCTTTTACAGGAACTATTTAACCTGGTATAGTAGCAGTTATCAAAAATTTTGGCAAAAATAGAGAGAAGGGCAATTGGCCTGCAGTTACATGGTTCCTTTTTATCATCCCGTTTACAGACAGGGATTGTCACTGTTTTTAGAGCATTAGGGTAAATTCCTTTATTAAAAGTGAGGTTTATTAAATGGGCGAGCGGATTTTTAAAGCCATTAGTTCAGGTGGCCAGGTTACAATGCGTAGGAGGGTGGTGGCAAGGCCTTCATGCCACGCGAGCCAACAGCTCCCTAAACTAACTAGTACCCAGCTATTTTGTTCTAACTCGAGTATCATGTACCACTCAATGTTACTTGAATAACCTGAAAGGAGAAAGTTACGCTGGGCTTTTGAAAATTTGAAAATAATTAATAAGTTAAAAAATTTAAAAAATAGAAAAATATTAGGAAAATTGACGAAAAAAATATAAATGATAAATGCTTGGTCAAGTTTGATCCAAAGTTATAAAAATTGATATTTCTAAGGACAAACGAGCAATAGGGCTATGGTTGGTAAAATATCTCATACTTGTTTTAAAAAGTTGAAAACCAAATTACGATACGGGAACGATTAGGAACTAGAGATGAGCGGGCCACCCGAAATCCGTCAAAGTTCGCGGGTCGAATAAGGTCGGCCCCTTGCTTACGCAGGCGGATATTTAAAAAACCTTGCGTTTTGAAAAAACGGGCAGGCGGACTCCCTATCAGACCAAATAAAAGCGGGCACGGGCAGGTTCACTGATTCATTAAAACAAGCGTATGTTGGCATACGGTGTTACACCCGCGGGATATTTCAGGCGTGGGCTAGAACCCCACAAACCTCCAAGGGCAGGTAATTGGGTACGGCGCGAGCACTTATTTCGGGTAGGATTAGGAAATAACAACATATATTGGGCGCGAGCTTGTAACGTACAAATTGAACAGTCGCAAGACGGTATTACAAAAACAGTGGAGAAACCTCCATTGTTATGGCGGTAACTGCCCGTGATATATATCGATTACACATTAATAATAATAATTGCTATACGTCATTTACTCGGACCAAATATACTCGTCTGTCTTGCTGTACTAGCAAAAGCGCAATTTTATAAATATCCTATATTAGACGATATACTTTATCGTCGATTTTCCGTCATCTACAGTTAAGAAAAATATAGTAATAGGAAAGGCAGACGCAGTGCGCTACCTTAAAGCGAGACTCAAGCGAAACTAAATAGCTTTATTTGAGAAAAACGAGTTTTAAGTTTTATTTCTAGAATAATAACAATGATAATCTTATAATGGATGTGTACAAAAAGATTGTTTAAATTGATGTTAAAAGTGACGTATTGAGTCATTCTTATGTACACTCATTTGAGGATTCTTATTTCGAAATTATTTCAAAAGTAACGTATCTCGATATGCTAAGATTTCATATCCCCCCTCCTGGATTTGTCATTATAGAAATTGCTTCATACACGTAGAGACAACAAAGAATTTCCAAGCCTATTAACTCAAATAATAACATTTTGAAATTAGTGGATTGCAAATTTAATACTGAATTTCATGCACCGATAAATAGAGTTTGCTAAATTACAGCCCTAGATCCTGGCTTCCATCGTGTACAAATTGCAAATTTACATTAGTGTCCTGAATCTGTCAATCACGTTTATGAACCATTTATTCACCGTCGCTTTACTCATTAACAAAATAAGCTACGCAAGAAGTATATAATTTATATCTGGAAGATAAGTGTTTATCTTAATTTAATGGCAATCTTCCTACTTTAAAGATGCAGCTTAGCAGGATAATAGTGCCGAAAATAACCCATTTACAAACTTAAAGAGAGTATAACATTTTTCGGAATTGGGGGGTAAAACGAACTCTTTCCCCGCGAGTGAGATACACCAGCGTATAAGATTAAGTTGTAAACTTGTAAATCAGCGCCACAGTCGTCGTAGCGGACCTTCCTTGCTTGGGTTACACTCACTTTAAAATTATAAAAATTAAAAGTTAAGAAATTTGCTAAACCTTCGTTACCTTCACTTGAGAATAAAAGTTAGAATAGGTCAATTCCGAAAGTCAGTGGAGACTCGCTTTCCCCTCGTCGGGAAAGGGAGGCCGGAAGACAACAGACCAGACGACGTTATGACGCGCAATACATTTTTTCGTTAAAATTAAATAATGGTTAGATAAAACTAAAAATTACATATTTATTTCATTTAAAATGGCTAGGTGCGCCACTCTGAATCTGTGTCCCCTAGCGGCGAAATTGGGATTTCAAAATTTAAGTTTTTAGACTTGAAAAACTAGTGCTCTGCAGATCCAGCTCCTAAAATGTTCGGATAAGGATCCAAAACCGACTTTCGTACCAGTTTACAACCTTATACGCATTAAGGAGGGCTTCGTTGCAAAACTGCACCTCGATTTATCTGCTATATTAGCTGGTCAAATTTTATACACGTCTTACCATTTTCTTGTAAGATCACGGGCTTTGCAAATGATAGTTGTTTATTGGGCGCCTCTGTAACACGACTTAATTATCTGGGGCTTCAGTACTTCGATTTCACTATAAAGATCTTCAGTGTAAGTAATTATTTTGGTGGTTCGGTAATAGTATTTTAGTATCACGGTATTTGGTAATGCGTATTTTACCATCGCGAGCCTTAGTTATATTTTTTTTATTATCGTGGGCTTCAGCAATAGGATTTTATTATCGCGGATACAAACCATGCTGCATTACGAAACACAGGCGTCAGCCCTCAATTTTTAAATTTGATTTGATATCCAAAATTATACATGTATGACCGTACAACCACCTGCACTTAATAAAATTCACCATAATAAGCCCGTTGATTCACTTAAAAAACATTTCAAACACAATAACGCGAATCTGCCTGCAAAATGTATTCTTACGGGCGCCATTGGGGGCCTGCAGTTGATAAAACACTTTGCCCATTTCACGATTTCAATAATCATTAACAGGGATTTTGCCCATAGGGACTCTGCCCGCGGGCGTTTGAGCCCTCTAAAGGTGGCGCGCCCGCTCACCTCTACATCCTTTCGAAAGGGTGATTTTAATAACTTGTCAATTGTGGCCAACTGATATTTCAATAACCAAATCGAAAATCGTTTCGGGGTATAAATGGGTTCAAGGTAACAAATTGCCCCTATATGGTTCGTTAATTAATTATTAAAATATAAAAGTCGCGTCACGTGATACGCGCCATCTGATTTACCTCGCTTTTTACGGTAATTGTTTTAGGGTTTCAAACAAGTTGAAAGGGGTCTCCCATAAAGATTGTTTTGCAGGATACTATAATGGTTATAAAAGGTTTATCAGGCAAGTGTGATTAACATGGTTAGTTGGATAAGTTATTAAAAAATTCTCGCATTGGAGAAAAGGGGGAGAGGGAACCAAGGTCATTATCACATGGGAAAAGCATCGAGTCCGCTTCAATTTCCGATTTTGTTTGTAGTTTCTTTATAACGCAAATGTCAGTTTCTAAAAAATAAAAATTCTCAAAATCTGTCGCCCCTGAGAGTTAGGCCGTGTTTCTCCCAGCTAGCAATACACCCGAAGTTTTCTCTCTTTCCGCCGCGGATTTTGGAGGGGGGGGGGGGATGTCCTATGGGGTATTTTCAAAAGGCCTGCGAGTTTCGGAAACGGGGAGGGGGAAGGGTTTCGGTGTCGTTCCGATTTGAAAATCCCGTGGCTCTCTTGGCGTACGTTAGTCCCGTGGCCTTTATGCATCGGCCATTGGATACGGGGGGTTTGTTACGACTGCGAGTTTGAGTTATTTTTGCGGGGAAAAGGGTACCACGGAAATCTCGCATTGGAAAGGGGAAGGGGAGTACTACGGTAATTATCACATGGGAAAAAGGGGGAGGGGTACCCCGGTAATAATCACATGGGAAAAAGGGTGAGGAAGGGCCTTAATGGGGAGGTTCTACTATAGGAAAAAAGGGTACCACTGTAATTATCACATGTGAAAAAGGGGGAGGTGGGTACCACGGTAATTACCACATGGGAAAAATGGGGAGGAGGGCCTTACTGGGGGTACCCCGGTAATTATCAAATGGGGGAAAAGGGGAGGTAGGGCCTTAGTGGGGTAGTTCTACTTTGGGGAAAGGGGTACCATGGAATTTATCGCATGGGAAAAAGGGGGAGGGGGCCTTACGGGGTGAGGTCGACTATTGGGTAAAGGGTACCACGGAAATTATCGCATGGGAAAAAGGGAGGGGGCCTTACTGCGTTGGTTCGACTATGGGGTAAAGGGTGCCACGGAAATTATTCCATGGGGAAAGGGGGGTTGGGAGTGTATTGGGGTGAAGCGCTTCAAAACACAAAACTAGCTGAGGGCCCGCCTGTAAGGCGGGCTTCTCTACTAGTTTACTATATAAAATTGAAAAAAAAAAACTTTTTCTTTTGGGTATAATTTGATATTTAACTAAAATAAAATATAATGGTCCGAGCAGGTGGCAGTTTCATAAACCTTGAGTAATATTTGAATTGCGGGAAAATGATATTTAAGCTTGAAGAAAGGTAGAAAATTAAACTTATCAACCATTTTAAATTAAAACCCAAATTGAAGGATATGATACTCACTTTTGCGCTTTTCATGTGTCTATTAATCCGATTTTAAGAAAAATCGGTTACAAGCAGGTATTAAAAAATATATATTTTTCGTGTTGTAATGAATAGACAGCTTTAAAAGCATACTTTATTGAAAACTAGTTTTGGACATCATAGCATAAAGTGCATTATTATTTCGAGAAAGAATTTCAAACATATATTTGTGAAGTTCAAAGAATAAGACATCGGTTTTAAAGATAAGATTATTTGTTTCTAAATGTAATCGTTCTATTATAAAATACAACGCAAGGGCAGATACTCAATCATTTTGAGTGTCATTGAAACAACCTTGCCTCTACTGCGTCTTAATTTATTTACAGGTATAATTATTAGTTTAGGTTAGTCGACTGATTTGAGCCCAACGTTTTCATAATTAATATCTGTTGATTTCCAGAGCCATTCAGGATGGATGTGGGTTTTGTCAACATCCGTGTTTAGATTTGGCATACCTTTTCAAATTCAGGAATAACATGTGAAAAAGGAATACTGCAAAAGATACGAGCATTCCTACAATTCAAGAACCGAAAACGTTTTTTAAGTTCGGTAGGATTATTGCCATGGTAAAAACGGTATGACCTTGAAATAAGAAGATCGACGATTTTTTGTTACTTCTTCTGAGAGTAAAAATCACTTGGCCCGTTTCAACAAATTTTGAAACCCTGGAAAAAAAATCAGTTCAAAACCATGTGCGAAAAACAACGTGTAAGAGAAATGTATTTTATTTTCATTTTCGAAAAAAAATTAGGGTGATCACAGAAATGTTAGGTAAGTAAAGGTACGAAAAACTCAAAAGCAACTTCCGGAACTTGAATTAGTTTTTGACTTTTTGAAGCATTCGACAGGTTTTTAACTCGACTGAAAAAATTGGTGTCTTGCCTAATGGCTTCAGTGTTCTCGGAATGGTCGTTCAATTTCTTGCGAAAGTAAATGTGAAAACCTAAATTATCTTGGTTTCAACGTGAACTCTTTAAACATTAAAGAAACCTTTTATTTTATTATTATAATTATTATAATTTTATTTGTCAAGTAACTTTTTAGCAATATTTTTATTTTTAAAAGGTGAAAAATTGTTTCGGGAACTGAAATTCAGAGCCGTACTTTTGGCACTGGGTGAAAACTCTGAAAAACTCCTTGAGTTTGCAAGTTCTCTCCATGCTGGTTTAAGGGTTTTTCCCCGAGCTCTTCGGTTTCCGATTCCATAAAAACTTGGCTTGCCTCATCCCTCAATCGCATTGTAACCCGGCCACCTGAATTAAATGGCCTCAAAAGTCGATCGATGACTTAGGTCGTGCCTTGGGTAGTAGCCTATCTGATTACAATTATTAAAATAAATTCGGAATAACCATGAAAATCTGGTTCTTATTTATTTATTTATTTAATTTATGGTCGAGGTATGCGACTTGAAAATTTCCAATTTTTTTGCTAACAAAGACATCTGATCATTTTTGTGAACACACGGTATTTTGTGTGGATCTGTATTCTTACAAGATATTCGCATTTTCTAATATTTATCTTGGTGTTGAATTTGAAAATCTGATGCTGACAATTGATATAAAGCAAATTTGGCTTCCTACGTAAATCATTTTTCCGCTCTTCTGAAGTGTAGATTTAACTTCGTCCACTAGGCCGCCAACTTTATCTATTCCAATAAATGCCGCTTTTCGTGCTAAATATTCTTCCATTTCCGGCTTTCTTATGTTTTTAACAAAACCATTCTTTTTCGTCGTTACTTTATTCAGTTGGATGTATTCATCCGTAGGTATTCTGAATGGAATAATAATAATTATAAAAAATTGGAGTTTGACCAATAAAGGCCTAGGTTTTCTTCTGGCTGTCACCCTTTAAATTTACTTTCCTTCCAAACTAATATCCTGGTGGTAGGCCAATAGCAGAACACGTTGGCCTACCACCAGGGTATTTGTTTGGATGGAAAGTAAATTTAAAGGGTGACAGGCGGAAGAAAACCTAAGCCTTTAGAAGCTTTTGATATTGTAGGTGTGATAAACTTTTATTGCCTCTCTGCGCAATATTAAAGAACACTTCCTATGCAACTTAAGTTTATCACTATTTTGTCACTTGCACCATCAATAATTTTTACATAAGTTTAAATTAAACTCATTCCTCCAATCGCAATAGGTTACCTGTTATTTGAAAATATAATATTTTGGTTGTTTTTAACGGTATCAAATTCACATCCACAGATTTTTTAACTTCCGGTATTTAGCTAAATTAAAACGTCTATCTCTTTCCTGTAACCGAATTTATTATCGGTTTTATATTTAATAATTCTTCAAATCTGTTTGTTTAATATATTATCTATTAATAAATCATATCTTCTCATAAGGCTAAAAGATTTTCAGAATTAGTTAATATTTATTTATAGAGAATGTGATTTACCTGCCAATTTATCTACATAAAACAAGAAATATATACCAAGTCAAATATGGTTTAATAGTTAGAAACAGGTTTCAACAAGTAAAACTTCGTTTTTCAAACCCCAACCTTTTTACCTCTCCGAGGGGACAAAGTCCCCTAGGAGGGGTTATACAATCACCGTGTCTGTCTGTCTGTGGGTCTGTCTGTCAGGCCTGCGAACGCGTATGCATTTGTGTAGCAAAGTGTAATCATTGCGTACGCATTATCTCGGAATCCGCGTTCGCAATTGCTTGGAATTAGCGAACGAAGTCGAAAGATTGGCAAAACCACCGTGTGACGGTGAGCGTTAACGGATAAATTTGCGGTTGGGTTGGGTTTGGTTGTTGCTTTTCGTTAACGCTCACCTTCGCGGCAGTTTTAACTCAGTTTGATTGGATATTTTTTAATGTTTATGTGTTGGGTGGGAATGTTGAGTTTGTGTTATGACGGTTGTGTTTGTTGTTTGTGTGTATGCGCGTTTATTCTTGACTTTTGGGACGGATCGAGTGCTGAGTGTTATGGCAACCTCTAACATCCAATGGCAGGGTTTCCACCAATTGTTCACGATATTCGTCTTATTGTCAATTTGCGATCGTATCGAGCGGGATTTGGACCCAAAACCTCCTGTATGACAGGCGGACGTTCTACCACAGAACCATCGATACTTATAACGCTTCTTCGGAAATTAGACTTTCAGATTTATCGGAAGTGTATATTACTAATTAATAGAGAATTAAATTTCGTTGTTTATTTATATACATGTAGAACGAAATTTCATGTTCGATTTAAATTTTTGCATCGAAGATATTTTAATGTAGCGTCTTCTCTGTTGACTAAAAACGAATGCGCCGCCCAGGTTTCCAACCCGGGCCGTTCTGCTTGACAAGAAAATGCTTTACCACAGAACCACTGACAAGTATACAACTAGTTAATTTTTTTTAAAAACAGCTTTGGCGAAAGTCTGTTCTTTTTTCGCTATTATGAGTTTTTTTATGTCAAATATTTCCATAATGTTGTTAACATTTATTCAATAACAGCTTTATCGAAAGTCTTTTAAGCAGTTTTAAAGTTGTTATCGTCAATTTATCCTGTACAATTTTATTTTTTTAGATAAGTATAAAATTTTCAAATGTGAAAATAAATTAATTTGAAGTTAAATTCGATCACCGTCAGGAATCGAACCCGGGCCACATTGTTAAGACGCGGACGTTTTACCAATGAACCATTGACATCTACTTCACTAATCTTGAAATACCAGTAAAACCGAGATAAAATAAAATTACCGAGATGTAATATTTGTTTGGGTGGGAAGATTATAAACACCCTACGAAGATATTTATTTTGTTTTTTCGGAAGCGTATTTAATAGAGTACGAAATTTTGGTTTAATTGAAATAGAATTGAAATTGAAATTATTGCATCGAAGAAATTCTAATTTAGCATAATAGGTAATAAAGTCTTTAATTTTTTTATGAATGAATTTATGAAGGCCTAATCTGGTTTTTTAACGAATTAAATTATGTTGATTTAATCTTGTTAAAGTCTACATTATTTACGTATGAAATTTTAAAGGTCAAATCTTGCTTAAAATATAAAAAGTATCTGGGTTTCAGGCAAAGTAAGGGTTTTATGTTATTTTTACTGATCGAGATAACGTGGTTTTTGGTCTATTCTTGGGTATTGTTGGTTTTTTAAGCTTATTTTTCGAAATAGTTCAGTTTTAGTGGAACCTTTAAAGTGGTTACATCGTGGCTTAAAGCTTATCCGATTTCATTATAATAACGTCGAAAATCGAGTAATGGTAAGGTGTTGCGCTTCTTGATTTTCTATTTTCTATTGCTTGGTTTTGAATTAATTTATTACTCGACTGCGTAATAATATTTTTCTAGGAGCTATTTTGATCCTGAAGTCTGATTGATTGGGATATAATTATAATTTTTTTCTATTCGTTATTTTTGCTCTGAAACCTGATAATTTGGGATATTATTAAATATTTTTCTATTCGTTATTTTTTCTCTTAGCCGGATCGATTGGGTTGTTATTATATATTTTTTTATTAATTATTTTTGCTCTGCTCTGGTCTGATTGATTGGGTTGTTGCTATATATTTTTCTATTGGTCGTTTTGGCTCCAAAGTTTGGTCGATTGAGTTTTTGTATTTTAATTTTTTGATTGTGTTGAGCTTTTGAGCGGTATTGTTGGCTTTGTATTATATTCAACTGATAAACTTGTACTGTAAAAAGGGTTTAATTCAATTGTGCTCACTGCTGTAACTACTTAACTTATGATATTCTGAATAAATTAAAATTGGTCGTTTCATCTCAATTATTTTAATTATAATTAAAATTCTATACCGGGCGGGATAGAACTGGGATAACATTTTTAACAAATAACTCTAAATTGCGGAGATATATCTTTAAGGGTTATCTCGAGAGATTAATACCACTAGGGACAATTCTTCCGAGGAGAGGTATATTTTGGCTTGCCAACTTGTTCTTTAAACGTTGAGCCTTAAAATTTATTCCCTTATTTTCTTATCTTTATTTAACAATTATCGCATCAAGGAGACAACTTTTCAACTTAATTTTTAAAATCACTTCCTACTTGAATATTTTAAAATACATTGAAAGATAATTTTTAAATTATAAAATTTATTTTATATAAAATAAAAAACACAATGTGTGTGAACACTGTTGACAAAAACAGGATTAACATAATTAAAATACAAAGACAAAGAAGGAATAATAAATATAAAAGATGAATTATCACGGACCTTACGACACAAATATGCAATTGCAGAATGTGCCGATCATATAATGTTATGTCTACTTTAACACGTTATCTTACTTGTATTTTAGTAACGTATGCTTCGCGATAAAAAACCTTACGTATCAAGCGAAGTTGGAATAGGTGACGATGTAAATATCTAACGGCTACCGCCACGCTCTAATTTAAAACTAAGTTCATATCTGATAATAAAAGGACCTGATTTTCGATGAAAAATACACATAATACAGGAAAGTCGAAATTGAGAAAACTATTTAAGATTGTAAAAACTCCATTGCTAGACAAAAATTAGAGCTTAAGTCATAAGAAAGTTATTTTAACTGAAAATGAGAGTACTCGCTCATTAATCACCGCAGTACGAAAAATACCATGTCTTTTAACAAACCTGTTATCTTCTGGTCTCACCAACTTTTTCTCCTTGCTATCGCGATATGGGTGCTCGGGCGATAGACATGGTTGGTAGAGCATCACTTATAACACACCTTTAAAGACCGAGAACAGAGCGAATTTCCACCCCTCTTATCCTGTACTTAATTTTTTGACGAGTGACAACTGATTGACGTCTCTGACAACTTGATTGTCAGCTCTGACAGCTTGAGTGACCACCTGGACAATTCCATGTATTGTAGCTTACCCCTTTTTTTGCTTATTGTATATATTCTATTCAAAAACAGTCAGAGCCGTCGGTCAAGCTGTCCACGCTGTCACTCAATTTTGCGAAGTTCAAAATTCACGCGCGAGAAAATGGAATCTCTGTTCTCGGCACAAACAGTAACAAATCAATAATTTAAATTAATTTTTTTATGTCAAAGCCGGTCAGAAAAGCAACCTTAACCAACTTTTCAGAATCGCTAAAAATACCCTTCACCACACCACTGACAAACAGCCACATGGTCGACACTCTACGTAGCTACTCCCACGATAATCAAAATCTAAAGACTTGCAATTTAAAAATCTTAAACAACCCATCCACCCAAACCGGGGTAAAATCAATTTTTATAGTAATAATAATAATTATAATAATAATAATAATAAGCAATAATTTTAGAAATATTTTTCTAAAAATGTAATTAAAAAACATAATATTAGATAAAAGTAATTCGTATTTGAATTGATATATTTCAAGCCTCAATTCGGAACAGGTTATATACATTTTGGTGATCATCCGAGAAGTTGAGCGCTAAAATTGAAGTTACGGGATTTCACGACGTCATTAAAGTGGAAGATACATTTTGCTTTAAGGATCGAACAGTGACAGAACGTTTAAAGAGGAGACAAACATTAAGGGAAACCAGCGCGCTTCGTTATAGCATATAGTAATACTTTCGAAATGATTAAGTATTGGATACTTGTTTGAGACGCAATTAAAACTATTTAAATCAATTGAATTCCTTTACAGGATATGGAATCTCGTATTTAAAGATTTGAGGAAATATCCGAGTGTGGGAATGGGGACTATGTTTAAAGTTTTGAAAAATGAAAACCATTTCCGTTGATACCAGGGCACAACTTTAAACGCTTTGTAATGATTTTAAGTGGTTAAATTACACTCAAAAGGCTAGATCCGCACAGTGTTCAGCGATTTGGTATCTAGGTAAAAGATAAAAGATACTAAGTAAAAGATATTTGTATCTAAGGTTAAAGTATCTAGCGTATCTGTTGATTGTTAGTGGAAAGATACTTTTATCTAGTTCAGCTATAATTATCTAAAGGTGCTATACTGTTTATCTTCTCATATGTATTAGAGAGTTATATTCGCGTATCGGTTATTTCTTCGAACACCTATTAACTTAAAATATAGTATCCAGTAAAATGTGTTTTAATCCAAATGTAAAAATATCTGTATCTAGATAATAGGTACATTTTAGATATACATAACGATTCCTATGTACTGTGAGTAGCGACACGAAATTTAACAGAACATTTCAAAGACGAGCAGGCATAGACTTAATATCAACAAAGCTAATTCAAGACGTTAAATCGACCGATAGGTAGATTCAGAAAGCTAGTGGGTGAAAATTTGCGTGAAGTGAAGTCCAACTTCCCTCCTCAGGCCCGGCATTAGAGAGGGCGGGCCCTAAGTAGTGAGAAGGGGCCCCTTCTCTCAACGCAATTGAAGGAAAAAAGAGGGGGCGCACCAATAAGTGCCGCTAAGTACGGGGGGAACCAAAAACCCCCGCTAAGTGCGGGATACGTGTCGCTAAGTGCGGGCAAGTGGCGTAGACCAGTGATTTTCCGGGTCCAGACTCCATCCACCCCCTTGACGGATTAATGCTGGCCCCCAATTAGTGCCGCTGAGTGCGGGGCTCTAGGTGGTCGCCTTTATCGCCATGCTCTAGTGCCGACCTTACTTCCCCTACGCCATATCGTCGACTGCTTCGTCGTTTTCCTCTATGATAGGATAGTAGCGGAAAGATGGAGAAACCCTGAACTTTTCGTATTAATAGTACCAACACATTTATGCGAAATACTAATTAAATTACATTCATCACTGCAAACGACGATGTCCGTCATGTTAAGAGTAGGTGTTCCTTTTAAAGTCTGACCAGGGGTGGATTGGGCCGGTGGGCTGGTGAGCGTTACCTCACGGGGCCTCGACCAAAATTACCCTTTAGTTCGACTGGGGACCGCTTGAAAAGTGATTTTTGGGGGGCCGCAAGCCTACAGTACCCACTTCACGAAAAAGTCTGACTCTTATACGCTTATACAAACGTTAATAATGCTCAGTGTTTATCTCAGAAACGTTTCCTCGGGGGAAGGTAACTAGGCTCAGGGTGGTTTTAACCAGACAA